>NC_089495.1:209194301-209556801 GCF_036850765.1 Saccopteryx bilineata
TTCAGCCTCGGTCCCAGAAGCCCCCAGGAGGAGCGTCCGGGATGGCGTGCGGGCTGGAGCACACCAGACCCCGTCACCGTGTGCGGCCACGCGTCCTTCAGCCTCAGTCCCAGAAACCCCACAGGAGGAGCGTCCGGGATGGCGTGCGGGCTGGAGCAGACCAGACCCCGTCACCGTGTGCGGCCACGCGTCCTTCAGCCTCGGTCCCAGAAACCCCACAGGAGGAGCGTCCGGGATGGCGTGCGAGCCGGAGCACACCAGACCCCGTCACCGAGGAGTGTCCGGGATGGCGTGCAGGCCGGAGCACACCAGGCCCCATCACCGTCACCCCCTGCCGCGCTCCCCGCTCCTGGGGCCGCGTCCGAGGCACCGGCCGGGGCGCCCAGCACTCACTAGCTGTCTGTCGGAAACGCAGTAACGATTTAAAAAGAAGCCACGGTTTGCCTCTCACTCTGGCTCCCGTGCATCTCTCTGTATAAAAGGGAGCATCAAAATATATGAGTGGGTTTTGTTTTGTTTTTTTCTCCAGGAACCAAACGGCTTGAACAAATGGCTTTCAAATACAGTGAAAAAGCTCATAAATTTTACCTACAAAGTGTTCCCACATGAACCTTTTATTCCGGCTCCATACATACCCGTGAATTCCTCTCTCCCGGCTGTGGTGACGCCGTCCTCCCCTCTCGGACACCCAGCCCGCCCGTCCCCAGGAGAAAGGCGGCAGCAGCCTGGTGTTTCGGGAGGGCGTGCCCGGGCCACGAGGAGCGCGGCCCCTCAGCTCCTGCCTGTTCCAGCGCGGAGACGCTCCGTGCCCACGCCCGGTCTGCAGAGCGCAGATACACAGACAAATGGCTCTGCGGCCGGGAGCGCCAGGTGCTATTGGAGATCTGGCAGCAGGAAGGATGCCGGGACGCTCGCCTACCAGTGGTTCCAAAGCATTTGTGTACGTCGGCCCCGGATTACATTTCTTTTATTCATGAGGAGCTGCGGGCAGAAACAATGGGTCCACGTGAACCCACAGACAGATGAGGCCAGAGCGGCTGCCGTGCATTCTGGGGCGGGCGGGGGGTGCCCTGGGGACATCCCTCCTGGGCGCTGCAGCCCGGGCACAGGGGCTCAGGGCTCCCAGATTGGCTTTGCCTCCCCCGTTCTCTCCCTCCCTCTGCTAATGGGGCCAGTGTGTCGCGTAGCTGGTCCCCCCACTGTGCAGGTGGGTGCTGGGGACGGGAGTACAGTGCTGTGCTGAGAGCCAGGCAGTCACTGTGCCCTCGCCCTGGGCACCGCGCTCTGCCCAGACGGGCCGTGCCCACGTGGTGGAGGTGAGGCACCTGCAGCCACCAAGACAGCCACACAACATCCGTCTCCCCGTGGCCTCTCTGGGGGGTAGGTCACACTGTCATCGTCCCCACTTCACAGAGGAGGAAACTGAGGCCGGGCTCAGACAGCCAGGGGCCGTGGGGCCACGGTCTGAAACGAGTCTTCAGCCTCCCGGCCTCTTGCTGCTGAGCACAGACTTCTGATGGGACAGGAGGCAGAGGCAGCCCCCCAGGTCTGGTCTGCGGTCCTCTGTGGCCCTCAGAGTCCCCCCTGAAGCCACACCTACGACCCCTGTGGAGTGAGGTCTGCAGCCTTGTGTTTGAGACCATGCACGTGGGGGGGGGGGGGCTGGGGGGGCTGCCTGCGAGGTCCAGGGTCTTTCTAATGGGGACAGTCCTCGTTCACCCCAGTCCCGGAGGCCACATTCCGGAGTCTGAGCACTTGAAGAAGTATCTCTCCTGGGCCTCCAGGACTTGAGGGACATTCTGCCCCAACGCTGCCTCCGTCCTAATTTTCTCTCCATCCTGATGATGCCCCCCCCCAGGTCTGGGCTCTCACATGCCATGTGCAAATCGCTAAAATCTATGAACATTGAATAGATTTTTTTTAAATCATACACTCCTTAGAAAGAAACCCATCAATGAATCTTTGTATCTGAAACTGTGTCGTTTAACAAACGCATTGTTATTTGTGAGGTGCAGATAGGCTCAGGATGAACTACAGGAGGGGGCTGTCGGAAGGGCTTTCTTCCCCTGCCTTCCTTTCAAAAACAGCTATTTCCTCGCAGGTAGTAATTTTGTTTTAAGAAGTGCAGTGTTTAGCACCCGGGCTTTTCAATGGAAGATGTGTGAGAGGATAATTCTTCTGAAACATTCTGTATCTACAAAAAATCTGTATGTGGGAGAGCTTGAATTACTCCCTAATAGATTTTATTACATAGCAGTTAAGAATTTTTCTAAGAGACAGCTAGTCAAAGGCATCATTTCTGGGTAACAAAGCCCAGGCGAGAAAGAGACTTACTGAAGACAGACGTAACAATTCCCGTCCGAGAGCTCTTCCTCCTCTCCTCTGCAAGGTGCACACTCCGGGCCGTGGGGCGCAGGAACACTCGGCGTTCCCTGGTTGTTTAATATGCTTCATCACGAATCACGGAGCTGACCTTTACTCTCTTAACCTACGTTCTCTGGACACGTCCTCTCTGCCAGGTGCGGGGTCTGCACTGGGGAAACTGAGGCAGGAGGCGGGCTGTCCACGGAGAGCCCGCGCTGAACTGTGGTTGCAACACGCAGAGACTTGAATTCAAAATTAAAGCCAAGTGCGGGGCCCCACGGGGAGCAGGGGGGCCTCGGGCAGGGGTACACCTGCTGGTTTACCAAATCGACAGGTGAGAGGTGGCCGGGCCGCCTGAGTCTAAGGAAAGACCACGTGTTGTCAGTCGCAGATGCTGGCGAGCGACAAGCTTTTCCACTCTCCGCCGGTGTCTCAGGACAGGACGGTAGAACTTCGTATTTTAAGGGTTAAGAGCAGGGGTCCCCAAACTACGGCCCACGGGCCGCATGCGGCCCCCTGAGGCCATTTATCTGGCCCCCACCGCACTTCCGGAAGGGGCACCTCTTTCATTGGTGGTCGGTGAGAGGAGCATAGTTCCCATTGAAATACTAGTCAGTTTGTTGATTTAAATTTACTTGTTCTTTATTTTAAATATTGTATTTGTTCTCATTTTGTTTTTTTACTTTAAAATAAGATATGTGCAGTGTGCATAGGGATTTGTTCATAGTTTTTTTTATAGTCTGGCCCTCCAACGGTCTGAGGGACAGTGAACTGGCCCCCTGTGTAAAAAGTTTGGGGACCCCTGGTTAAGAGAGAGAGAGAGCGAGAAGGGGCGGGAGGGGCCATGTGGCAAAGGTTCTCATTAAAATTGACGGTAAGCTCTGCCAATGGCCAGGTGCGCCTCCTGCGGAAATCGATGTATTAGCCACTTCCCTCCGCAGCAGCATCTAAAATTTCCTTGCTAGGAAGCCCGTGTCACCTTGTGTGTGCATCTCAGCAGAGCATCATGCGCAGTTTGAAAATCTGATCCAGACCCTCCACCCAGAAACTCTGTGATTCGGGCGCGTGCTCGGGCGCGGGGACTCTGTGATTCGGGCGCGTGCTCGGGCGCGGGGACTCTGTGATTCGGGCGCGGGGACTCTGTGATTCGGGCGCGGGGACTCTGTGATTCGGGCGCGTGCTCGGGCGCGGGGACTCTGATTCGGGCGCGGGGACTCTGTGATTCGGGCGCGTGCTCGGGCGTGGGGACTCTGATTCGGGCGCGGGGACTCTGTGATTCGGGCGCGGGGACTCTGTGATTCGGGCGCGTGCTCTGGTGCGGGGACTCTGTGATTCAGGCGCGTGCTCGGGCGCGGGGACTCTGTGATTCGGGCGCGGGGACTCTGATTCGGGCGCGGGGACTCTGTGATTCGGGCGCGGGGACTCTGTGATTCGGGCGCGGGGACTCTGTGATTCGGGCGCGTGCTCGGGCGCGGGGACTCTGTGATTCGGACGCGTGCTCGGTGCGGGGACTCTGTGATTCAGGCGCGTGCTCGGGCGCGGGGACTCTGGGATTCGGGCGCGTGCTCGGGCGCTGCTCCTGAGTGTGGCTTGGAAAGCGGGCAGTGCTGAGCCGTGGTTTTCAGGAGTAGGCGTGACCTCACGCCCCTGAGTTCTGGCTTGCCCTTGGGGACTGTAATTAAGGCCCTGGCCAGGCCTTGGGGGCGGGACCTGAAGTTGGCCCGGCCTTGGAGGGAGAGGAGGCACATTTGTCATCTGAATGTCCTCACTGGCCAGGGGGCCGAGGACTTCCTCTAAGAAAGAGGGATGTGTCCTACGTGAAACCTCAGCGCCCTCAGCTGCAGGAGGGAGGGCCCGTGTGTGCAGGGAGGTGACCAGCCTCCCCTCCGTGCCTCCATCACTGCTTCTCTTTGAACAGCCTAGCAGGACCGCTTGGGGGTCACACAAGGATAAACGGTGCTAGAAACATGCACCCAAGATTATTTTAGGGGCTGCAGGACCTAAGTGCACAAGACAGGACTGTGTTATCAAGGGGACACGAGGTGTCTGTCGTCCAGGACGGTCACCTGCCCGTGCTACTGCTGGCGGGTGTGGACGTCAGCATCACCTGGCCCCACCCCCCACACCCCACACCCCCGCCCTGACTGTAGGTCTCAGAGCAAGAGCCGCAGAGAGATCCCTCTGGGCACCACTGCCCTGGGAGACATCTTAAATTTTCTCTCATTTCTCTCAGACCTCCGCACACCATGGCTTGTCCTGCGATGGTCAGTGACTCCATTTCATTGAAGCATCCCGCCCGCTACACCGCGTTAGCTTAGACGGACTGTGGACTCGGAGGGGCCCTCCCGGGTCTGAAAGGAGCAGGGCCCCCTTGGAGCAGCACTGGGTACTTTCAAACACCTCTCGGAGGTGGTTTTCGGCCGCTACAAATCGGCGTGTTGACGCATCCAGCGACTCCACGGCCACTGTGTAGACAGAGAAAGTCGGGGAGAGGGGTGACCGTTGAGCAGGTCTGTGGAGAGTAGTGCCCCGGGCTTCTAATCAGGTACAGAGCTCACGTGGGGGGGGGGGTCTTCCTGGACGCTGCTGTCTGTCCCACATCTCGGTCCTCGGCTGTGACTTCCTGCCCTGAAGGCACTGATACGCTCAGCTGTGGAACCTGTGGAGTATCTGCCAGGGGCGTTTCTACATTCCCGGCCAGAGGCCAGCAGAGAACGGCCTCTGTCTCTGCTCCGCGGGGCGCTGGGACTTGCCCGAGGACGCCTTCACCTGCGTGGACTTGGTCTTCCTCAGCGTGCAGTTCGCAGCCCAGCCCGTTGTTGTGTCTGGGAGAGTGGGATGAGCTGGCCGTCTCTTCAGGTGGCAGAGCAGGGCCTCCAGGCCAGGCTCCTGCCCGCAGCGGGCAGTGGGGCACAGGCGGTCTGGCCGGCGCAGTCTGGGTGCTCTCTGGGACCTGCGGCCTCACAGGATCATCCCCCCATCACGCCCGCACGCTGGTGCTTGGGGGGTGCGTGCGTGACGACGTGAGCTCCAGACCCCACGAGGCCTCCCAGCCGCGCCTGGGAGAGCAGTTCTCAGACACAGGCCCCAGTCACATAGCAGTCTGTCCCCGCACCTCCGAGTCACCCCCCTGCGGCTCGCACACTAAGCTTCGCCTTGCCCCCCCCTCCCTGCCTGGCCCGGGGAGGCTCCTCGCTGCGTCTGGGAAAGTGCGTCTGACCCTGGCTCCCCTCACGGCCAGCGGCTCACTTGCGGGCTGAGGAGCAAGCACAGGCAGGCCATGGGGGTGGGGGGGTGGGGGCAGGGCTGCTTCACGAGTAGTCTCCAGAACACGCCGCAACCACTTCTGAAGGCAGCGAGCAGACGGAACCGCTCCCCGTCCATCCTGCCCTTAATTAGGGAGCTGGTGACCTGCAGCAGACGCACCTGTGGAGACAGGTGGCCGCAGACGCAGGGCCGGGCTGTCCTCCCCTCCCCCGGCAACCGCGCTGCGGCGAGCTCAGCCGGTTCCAGTTCCTGAACGAGAGCCCAGTGTCCACGGGCTCAACGGTCTGTGTCTGTGGTCACTGTGCTTGGGGCGAATTAGAAATCCAGTCCATCAACCTCAGATTGTGTTTTAATAGGGTCAGGACACCAGCTGAGTTTTTCTTTCCTTCCATTATGAAAGTCAGTGCGCCTTCCCTCCCCCTCCCGTGGCGAAGCCGGGGTGGAGAGGAAGCCAGCGGTCAGTTCACCCGGCCCCCTGGGATGTCTCAGTGGGGTGCATCCCCCTGCGGGCGCCCCTGGCCACAGGCCATCTCTGCCAAGCCCAGAGCCTGTCATCCTGGCCCTGCCCTGGCCTCTTCTGCCCCTGGGATGGCCTGTGGTCACCGCCTGGGGGGGGTGTCCCTTAGCTGCAGTGCCGCAGGGCGCCCGGGCAGGTCTCTGTGTGTGGCCGGCCGGCACCCACAGCCCGCGATGGGGATTCGGCATCGACCTCCTTCTGCAGCTGCCTTCCTGCTCTCCGCGGGGTCCTCAGGCAGCCGGGTCTGCACGGGCGAGGCTCGGGCTCAGAGCCGCACGTCTCTGCCGCCTCAGCCCACGGCAGCCACCCTTACCCCGTTGCACAGGGAGTAAACAGAGGCGCGGCACGGCTAACACGCGGACCTCGCTCAGGACACTGCCCTCACACGGTGGGACCCTGGGCACCGGCCCCTGCGCGTTTCAGCTCCCGGTCCCTCTGAGATGTTCACCTTCAGCCGAGCCTCTCACCCACCACCTGAGTCTCCTCACTCAGACGCAACCTGGTGGGCTGTCCTTTCTCTTAGAAACATATTTCACATATCTGACAATGCCAGGCCTGCGTCTCAACATGGCCGCAGCCAGCCACAGGCAAGGACAGCCGTCCCCACCCTGCCCTGCGCCCCTCCTGAGCTCTGCAGCCCTGGCCTCCCTGTCGCTGCCGGCCTCTGTCCTTGCCCGTGGTCACCTGTCCAGGCAAGGGCCCCGGGCACGAGCTGAGCGGCCAGATCTTTTGGGAAGCCCAGTGGTCACTAGGCCTGAAGCCAGCTGGAAACGTGTGGACATGGCCTTCGGCCGTGGAGCTGAATTTGGAGCGATGGCTGCATTTTGCCTCTGGAAATCAGCTGGAACTGTGGACCAGACGTTCCTCAGCTCGGGAGTGACTGCGGAGCTGTGGGCAGTAGGACTCCCGTGGTCGTGATGGTGACGTTTTCTGGGAGTGATCACAGGGGCCCCAGGCGGCAGCTGTGGGAAGAGCTGGTCTCACTGGGGCCCTCCCCACTCCATAGCCTCGGCCTGGGGATCCAGGACCCCTGACACCTTTGGGACCCTGTTCTTCCCCTGGAAAAAAGACACTGCTGTCCCCAGTGAAGCTTGGGGTCACACGAAGCACAGGATGAGGCGTCAGGGAACAGGAAACTGGAATTCTTTTCTAATGTGGAACTTGCTCACTTGACATTTTGGCGAATGATTAGAAAGCTTTGAGATCTCCGTGTGGCCCGCACCCTGCAGGCCCAGCCACCGTCTGTCCCCTGGTTCCGGGAGTCACCCCGCCCCATGGGGTCTGGGATCTCTGGGGAGCGTGGGACCGGGCGTGCAGGCACTGGGTTGGCACAAAAGGGCATCAGGCAGTGAAGGCTGGAGCCCCACTGGCCGCATCTGCACAGCCTGTGGACCCGCTGAGGCAGAAAGTGAACCCCACTAATCGTGGCCTCGGAGTGTGGGGGGAGGTTCTCTGTTCCTGCCAGAGCCGCACACGCCATCTGTCCGGCGGGAACCGGTTTCCCAGGCGTCCTGACAACACAGCCGGGCTGTGGGTCCGTGAAGTGGAGGTGTCCAGGAACCGGTCACAGCCCCGCCTGGGACTCCGCCATCTCCCCCTCCCGCTTCTGCTGTGGGCGCACCTCGCTTCCAGCTGTATCAGGGACGCAGTTGTTGGGCATAGTTACAAAGAAAGGCAAGATAATGGCCTCTGGCTTTTCTACGTCTGTCTGGGAAACCCTTCCAATGGCCTCGCTGACCCCTCCCTCCCTCCTCTCCCTCCCTCCCTCCTCTTCCTCCCTCCCTCCTCTCTCTATCCCTCTCTTCTCTCTCTCCCTCCTTCCCTCCCTTCTCTCCCTCCTTCTCTCTCTCCCTCCCCTCTCTCCTCTCTCCCTCCTCTCTCTCCCTCCCCTCCCTCCCTCCTCTCCCTCCCTCTCCTCTTCTTCCCTCCCTCCTCTCTCTCTCCCTCCTCTCTCTCTCCCTCCTTCCCTCCCTTCTCTCCCTCCCCTCTCTCCCTCCTCTCTCTCTCCCTCCTTCCCTCCCTTCTCTCCCTCCCCTCTCTCCTTCCTCTCTCTCTCCCTCCTTCCCTCCCTTCTCTCCCTCCCCTCTCTCCCTCCTCTCTCTCTCCCTCTCTTCTCTCTCCTCTCTCCCTCCCCTCTCTCCCTCCTCTCCCTCCTCTCTCTCCCTCTCTTCTCTCTCTCCCTCCCTTCTCTCTCTCCCTCCCTCCTCTCTCCCTCTCTCTCTCCCTCTCTTCCCTCCCTCCTTCCCTCCCCTCCCTCCCTCCTCTCTCTCTTCTCTCCCTTTCTCCCCCCTGTCTCTCTTTCCAGCTTGCTCAGTCTCCGCATAAGCCGCCCTCTTGTCCTTGTTCTATCTGACGTGGCTTCTGAACTCCTCCCAGCTAAACGCAGCACCCCCCCCACGAGGCCCCGAGCCTCCCCGACATGACTCCGTGGCCGCCCCATCATGCAGGGTGGGCCGGGTGGGTTCTCTCAGTGCCCTGCTCCAGTGTCCAGTGTTGGGACAGGTGGGGAGGCTAGACCCTTCAGGCCAACCTACCGGGCCCACGGGGGAGGGAAGCAGACGGGCCTCCTCCTCCCTCAGCAGCCGCCCTGGGGTTCTCGCCCTCGGGACACCGTCACGGGGATGGGCGGGCAGACCCCGTTCTGACTGCAGCGGTTGGTTCAGTGCCCCTCTCCTTTCCATCTCCCTCCTCGCCTCCACCTTCAGCAGGGTGACAAAGGCTGTCACTCACGGAGCCCGCAATGACGCGTCACATGCCGTGTGAGTGTCGGGCGCCTCGTGCCTTCAGCGTGGTGGGTGCCTGCCCGGCGAGGTGGGTACAAGCACAGCTCCCATCTCACAGCTGGGGAGACCGAGGCACCGAGTGGGGTCTGCCTTCTCGCCGCCTCCGGACCGTGTCTGCCTCCGACCTGCCTCCCCGCGTCAGCATCGCGGGGACAGCCCACAGGTCATCTGGCGGGAAGCCCAGCGGCTGAGCTATTCTGAAGCAAACTCTCACAGCCGTGGAGATCCCGGACGGGCTGTAAGAGCGCAGGGCCCAGCGCTGGCTCGGGACGAAATGTCAAACCCCTGTCTTGCCGAGAGCAGTCGCTAAAAATAGCCGGGCATGGTTCCCAGGCCGGTGAGTGTGAAAGCAGTGCTCATGTCCGCTCCTCCTTAGGAAGCGGGAGCTGCTGCCCACACCGGGCCGGCTCCTTGTCCCCAGCACCTCGTCCTGTCCGGGCGGGGCCACCCCGTCAACTCCCACAGTGAGACCTGTTTTTGCAACAAGGGATATTTAATAATTTATTGGGATATAACGCATGATAAAAAAAAAATGTACGGATGATAAGCACACAGCTCGATGGATTCCCAAACCAGACCCCAGTGTGGGGTCATCGTCACACACCCACCTGGCAGGAAGCTCTCTCAGGCCCACCGACGGCCATCCCCTGTCAAAGGAGCTGAAGTCTAGTGTTCTAGATTAGTTTAGCCTGACTGCAAACTTCAGAGACAGGGAAACTCTCCTGTCTGGCTGCATCAGTGACGAGTCTGTCACGGTGTCATGCGATCCATTGTGCGCTTTAGCAGCACCAGTGGGTGTACCCCTCATCCGATGCCGCTACGGGGAACACACCAGGGTCAAGGAGGCCCTGGACCCCTCGGTGGGTGAGCGCACCCATGCCTCTCTGAGGGTCCCGACCCCGGGAACAGAGCTGAGGCACCTGGAGGGTCCCGACCCCTGGGAACAGAGCTGAGGCACCTGGAGGGTCCCGACCCTGGGAACAGAGCTGAGGCACTGGCCCAGGGGCCGCTCAGCCTCACTGGGAACCTCCAGACAGCTTTAGGAGGCGTCTGTTCACTGCCCCAGCAGGGTGCTCCAAGTTGTAGTCACTCTTTTGTGGCTCCTGGCCTTGGAACTTAGCCAGCGGCTCAGCCTCTTGGGCTGCAAAATGACAATGACAGATGTGCATGCCACCCTCCCAGGACTGGAGAGAAGTGAATGCGGTGGCGACAGCAAGGTGCTCAGGACAGGACCCAGGGAACTCGCCCTCGGTGGAGTTCTTATTGTCGTTACTGGTTCCCTCCCCCCTCGGGGGCACGACTGTGCTTTGACCCCCGTCAGCAGCAAATCTGTTTGTTACTGGGAAGACCCAAATCCAGTCCCCAGACGGAACCGTGGTGCCACGTTTGGCTCTATCGTTACCCAGCCAGGGCTCGCCACCCCAGGCAGGCAGACGCCAACACGATGACGTCACCTTCGAGAAAAGAAAAGCCTTTATTTCAGAGTTGGCCGAAAGGAGACAGGAGGCGGGGCTCTGCTCTGCCTCCCCAACCTGGGACTTGGGCGGAATTGGAGGGGTTTCAGCACTGGGTCGTCCTGGACAGCAGACCCTGCGCTTCTGGAAAGGGTCCCAGCTTCAGGGTCCGATCACATCTGGTTCTCCGGTTCTGTGAGGGAGGGGGGAGCAGCGGAGTGCTCACGACGCCATCGCAAGCCTCGGTTCTGGGTCTCGTTAGAAACAAGACGGGACCCGTGTGAGCTTGTTCTGTGGCCACGTGGCTCTCAGAGTAAAACAGAAAGTGGCTGATAGTGGGGGTAAATGACTGATGACAGTAGCTGAGGGCTACGGATGGCGTGCGCGGACGAGCCGACATCTTTGCTTGAGACTGGCTCTCGTGAAGGGAGAAGCTGTCCGGTTCACTCAGCCGCGTCGACCTGCAGGAGGGGCGGGGGGAGCCAGCGCCGGCCTGGACCTCGAGACGGGCTGTCTCCTCAGATCTGCTCACGCTCGCACTGCGCGGAGGCCTCCCCGTCCTTAGAGCAGTAATGCACGCCTAAGTGATTTGTAAATTCCCGGGCACCCCGCAGACACGGCGTCTGTGTTGTTACCCGTGCAAGTATCACAGAATTGTAATTGGGACAAATTGTTTGCCACGTCCCGGTGATGACACTTGGTATGCGTACGGGGCTTTAAACTCCTTTCTGCGCGTTTTCCTGTCCGTTGTCATTTAATCCAGCTAATTGAACTTGAACCGGAACAAAGGAAAACGCTGATAAATTAATTAAACCCAGTCCTTTACAGGGAGGGGCGGAAAACGCGGCTGAGTCAGCATCGGTGTTTGGACGCCTCTTCAAAAATATGATTTTGAAGGAAAAGCAAAAAAACCAGTCTACTCCCCCCCGCCCCCTGCAGATGATTCAAACAGCAAGACCAGAAACAGGCCTCGTTCGCGTTTTTTTATGAAACTCTTGAAGAGAGAGACTTGTTTCCTGTTTTTCCTGTTATTTTCCCTGACCCTCCTACCACCATGATAAAATTTAATTAAGTGTGTTTGTGTGTGTGTGTGTGTGTGTGTGTGTGTTTCTGGAAGTTCTTATAAGAAGTTATTGTGGCCCTGGCTGGTTGGCTCAGTAGTAGAGCATCGGCCCGGCGTGTGGAAGTCCCAGGTTCGATTCCCGGCCAGGGCACACAGGAGAAGCGCCCATCTGCTTCTCCAACCTTCCCCCTCTTTCTTCTCTCTCTCTTCCCCTCCTGCAGCCATGGCTTGAATGGTTTGAGCAAGTTGGCCCTGGGAGCTGAGGATGGCTCTGTGGCCTCTGCCTCAGGCGCTAGAATGGCTCGAGCCGCAACAGAGCAACGCCCCAGATGGGCAGAGCATCACCCCCTAGTGGGCAATGCCGGGTGGATCCCGGTCGGGCACATGCGGGAGTCTGACTGCCTCCCTGCTTCAAACTGTGAAAAAATCCAAAAAAAAAGTTCTTGTAAGAACCAAAGATACTAAGAAATCTTTGTATGAGTCAATGATATAAGACACACCAAAGTTTCTCAGCCTGGGCACTCTCACCACTGGGGAGGGGTCGCTCTTTATGGGGGGGGGGGCATCATGGCACATTCAGCCCCACTGGCCCCCTCCTGCTGGATTCTGGTAGCACCTCTCCAAGTGCGACAACCAAACGTGTCACCAGGCATTGCCCAGTGTCCCTGGGGTGGGAGTGGACTGCCCAGCGCGCCCCCCAGTGAGAACAGCTCACGGGGGCATGTTGGGCCGGCCTGCACAGAAAGCGTCCCAGGAAGGACTGGGTTCTGCAGAGGGTCCGGGACCGGAGCTCGCCAGGGCGTTAGGTTAATAAACGGCAACACACAGCAATGGTGTATCCATCTGCATCTAAACACTGACCTGGGTTATTCTTAGTCCCGCCCATTATTAAAACTATAAACAAATAGCTACTTTGTGTTTATGCTGATAGGGTTGTTAGAAGAATATTGTTATAAAATATATGTAACACTTCCGCTTGGAATGCCTCCCGGTTGGAAGACGCTCAGAATACAGTTAAATATTCCCGTTTAAAAAGAGGGCAGGAGACACTGGAGTCCTAATGTGACCCGTACCTGACTGAGTGGTGTCATGCCCTCATCTTCTTGCTCTTGACCAGGGACTTGGGTTACGTGAGGTCTTGTCGTCGGGGAGACTAGGGAGCTTACTGCACCAATGTGGCAAACTTCTTTGCATCATAAACTATTTCATGATTGAAACTTTAAAAAAAAAAAAAAACCAATCATATTCATAGTACTCTATTCTCAGTCATTAGAAGAAACCTTCGTAGACAGGTTTCTGGGCTCGAGCAGTACACAAATTCTCCTGTACATCCTTCGTGAGGAGAGGTCAGAATCCGACACAACGTCACATCTCTTTGCCCCTCCCCCCTCTCCACCCCAAACATCTTCCATTTAAAAAAAGCTAATCCTCCCTCTCAAGGTATGAACATTGAAATCTGTGTTGAGGTCACGGGCCGGCTTCAGAACCAGCGGGTCACCTCCTGACTGGGAGAGAGCTCCGTGGTGGTCAAGCTGGACAGCACTGGGGACAGATCTCCGTGGTGGTCAAGCCGGACAGCACCGGGGACAGAGCTCCGTGGTGGTCAAGCCGGACAGCACCGGGGACAGAGCTCCGTGGTGGTCAAGCCGGACAGCACCGGGGACAGAGCTCCGTGGTGGTCAAGCCGGACAGCACCGGGGACAGATCTCGCGTGGTGGTCAAGCCGGACAGCACCGGGGACAGATCTCACGTGGTGGTCAAGCCGGACAGCACCGGGGACAGATCTCGCGTGGTGGTCAAGCCGGACAGCACCGGGGACAGATCTCGTGTGGTGGTCAGGCCGGACAGCACCGGGGACAGAGCTCCGTGGTGGTCAAGCCGGACAGCACCGGGGACAGAGCTCCGTGGTGGTCAAGCCGGACAGCACCGGGGACAGAGCTCCGTGGTGGTCAAGCCGGACAGCACCGGGGACAGATCTCGCGTGGTGGTCAAGCCGGACAGCACCGGGGACAGATCTCGCAGAGCAGGAGCGGGAGCTCCGTCTTCATCCTGAAGCCCACTTGTTCAGCCGTCCCTGGAATCTTCTGGTGACAGGAGACCAGGTTGGGGTAGCGGGGTTTTGGATGAGGGTCAGGCCCCTGCATGGGCGGTCTGGGAGGAGCTTTCGTGGGGTTTTGGAGAGTCGCTGGGAGTGAGTGGGGTAGAGGGCTCGCTTCTCTTGCCCCACTCTTGGGTGGGCACGGTGCTTTCCGGAAGGTTTCCGTGGCTCAGCGCCGCCGACCCGCTGGAAAGCATGACTCCGGGCCCCTCTAGCGGGCCCCTCTGGAGACACGGAGGATGCCTTGGGAGGAGTCTGCAGGCTGGTCAGAGACAGCTGGGACCCCAGGAAGCATCACATCAGCTACACCCCTGCGTGTGCCATGTGCAGGAGCTGGTGATGTGCGTGGAGCTAAGCAGAGGGAGGGCGCAGTGATTTGTGGAGTGCAGGCTGCGTGCGTGCCTGGCGCCGTGTGGCCGCCATGCCTGACCTCGCCTCTCTGCACAGCACCCTGTGGCCGGACTGATAGCTGCTCTAACCAAGACGCCCTGAGCTCCCGGGACTCAACACGTCCCTTCTTTGCTCCTATCTCAGACCACCATGGTGTTCCCTGCCCCTCCTCATTCAGAGAGGAGAACGCTGCTGTCTGCACGACACGGCCAGGGCACCACCTGGAAGAGAGAGCCGTCCCGACCTGAGCACTGGCTCCAGCCCTCACCTGTCTCCGTGCAGGGGCACAGGTGTGCGGGGCCAGCTGCCTCCCGGGGGGAAACGGGGTTCCAAGCACTGAGCTTACTGGCCCCCAGAGCACGGGCCAATAATATACAGGAGGGGCCTGGGCCCAGGGGCCCCCTGGCCCCAGGGTCCCCGTGTCCCTTCTTGTCGGGTGGTTCCCCCGCAGCCGGTTCTGTTCTGACCTCTCAACAGCCGCCACCGTCAGAAGCAGGGTCCTTTTTTCTCCCCTTTGCAGAATGAGCACACCCCACTTAGCTCTGGATCGGAGCGGCCAAGCGAGGCTTCCTCATACGAGGAGGGAAACAAAGACCTTTCTGGAGACCTTTGTCCTGGGTCCGAGTTCCCCATCCCCCCTGGACGGTCCCCGTGGTGCCCTGTCCCCGTGGTGCCCTGTCCCCGTGGTGCCCTGTCCCCGTCCCCCCTGGACGGTCCCCGTGGTGCCCTGTCCCCCCTGTATGGTCCCCGTGGTGCCCTGTCCCCGTCCTCCCTGTATGGTCCCCATGGTGCCCTGTCCCCGTCCCCCCTGGACGGTCCCCATGGTGCCCTGTCCCCGTCCCCCCTGGACGGTCCCCATGGTGCCCTGTCCCCGTGGTGCCCTGTCCCCGTGGTGCCCTGTCCCCATGGTGCCCTGTCCCCGTCCCCCCTGGACGGTCCCTGTGGTGCCCTGTCCCCCCTGTACGGTCCCCATGGTGCCCTGTCCCCGTCCCCCCTGGACGGTCCCCGTGGTGCCCTGTCCCCGTGGTGCCCTGTCCCCGTCCTCCCTGTACGGTCCCCATGGTGCCCTGTCCCCGTGGTGCCCTGTCCCCGTGGTGCCCTGTCCCCGTCCTCCCTGTACGGTCCCCATGGTGCCCTGTCCCCGTGGTGCCCTGTCTCCATGGTGCCCTGTCCCCGTCCCCCCTGGACGGTCCCCATGGTGCCCTGTCCCCGTGGTGCCCTGTCCCCGTGGTGCCCTGTCCCCATGGTGCCCTGTCCCCGTCCCCCCTGGACGGTCCCCGTGGTGCCCTGTCCCCGTGGTGCCCTGTCCCCATGGTGCCCTGTCCCCGTCCCCCCTGGACGGTCCCCGTGGTGCCCTGTCCCCGTGGTGCCCTGTCCCCGTGGTGCCCTGTCCCCATGGTGCCCTGTCCCCGTCCCCCCTGGACGGTCCCCGTGGTGCCCTGTCCCCGTGGTGCCCTGTCCCCCCTGTACGGTCCCCGTGGTGCCCTGCCCCCGTGGTGCCCTGTCCCCGTGCTGCCCTGTCCCCGTGGTGCCCTGTCCCCCCTGTACAGTCCCCGTGGTGCCCTGTACCCGTGCTGCCCTGCCCCTGTGCTGCCCTGTCCCCGTGGTGCCCTGTCCCCCCTGTACAGTCCCCGTGGTGCCCTGTCCCCGTGGTGCCCTGTCCCCCCTGTACAGCCCCCGTGGTGCCCTGCCCCCGTGCTGCCCTGTCCCCGTGGTGCCCTGTCCCCCCTGTACAGTCCCCGTGGTGCCCTGCCCCCGTGGTGCCCTGTCCCCGTGCTGCCCTGTACCCGTGGTGCCCTGTCCCCCCTGTACAGTCCCCGTGGTGCCCTGTACCCGTGCTGCCCTGCCCCTGTGCTGCCCTGTCCCCGTGCTGCCCTGTCCCCCCTGTACAGTCCCCGTGGTGCCCTGTCCCCGTGGTGCCCTGTCCCTGTCCCTCCTGTACGGTCCCCGTGGTGCCCTGTCCCCGTCCTCCCTGTACGGTCCCTGTGGTGCTCTGAACACCTCGGGCGAGCCCCTTTCTGCCCACCCACCCGTCACAGGCTCCTCCTTTTAAAAGCGCAGAAGAAGACCACAGCCCCGGTGGTGTTTCTCAGTAAACGTTACAGGGAAGATGATTTATTCTTAGACGTGAATGATGGAGAGACTGGTTTCAGTCTTGTTATTGCCATTGTCACATTTCAGAACTCCCCAAATATAGTATTTAAAAAAAAAAAAAAGGCCTGCAGCCTTTTACATCAAGATAAAAAGGTTTCCGTCAAAATTCAAATGACATGTCAATTTTAATGAGCAACTGAAAAATTAACAAATGTAACATTCTAATCTAATTATGTTCTTCCGGAAAGTGCTCTGGAAACTGACTCAGGCTTGATTGTCAGGTGCTCTAACGCCCGGGAACAGTGACATGGTGGGGAGACACGGGGGGCCTCCAGGCAGGTGGGGCCAGGGGGCTCCCCACACGTCACGGTATCACCGACATGCCGTCCGTCTCAAACTTTTCTTCAGCTCTGACGCCTGGCGTGCAGGCTCTGTGAACGGTCACGTGGGCGTCCCTGTGGATTGCCACACGGGAGTCACGGGCACAAAACCCCAGGTGCCCCCTCTGCAGTGTCCCCTTCTAAGTCACTGTCTCTCAAAGACGATTTATAAACCAGAGCTGTTGTTAAAAGCATGGGACCTGTGCCCCCACACACACACACACACACACAGCTTTATGTTTTAATTGCTTTATGTACAAAACGCTGCACGTGTTAAATAGACGCAGTTTGGTATGTTCTGACGTCTGTGTACATGGCATCACCACACTCACACTCCATGTGTCTGCCCTCTCCAGCAGTTTCCCTGTGTCCCCCTGTGGCTAGCTTTTGCTTATTTGTGGCAAGAACCCTTAGCATGCGCTCCAACCTCTTAACAAAGACTTGACTATTAACTGCACTATATATACATATAATTGATTATTTGTACATATAATCATGATGGAGAGAGTGGTTGCAGTCTCGTTATTGCCATTGCCATTGTTTAACGGCAGGCTCTGCGCTGCAGGCCTGACCGGGGGAACCCCCCCCTCCGGTTCACAGCGCCGTGCCCCTCCCCTGCCCCTGTGGTCACCATGCTTCCTCTTGTCTGCGTCCATTCCCGGGGCCGTCCCACGTCCTTGTATCACAGGGCTCTGTGCTGACCTCCCCCAGGGGACAGGCACTGAGGGAGCAGGACCCGCGACCACTGAGGACCACCTCTCCTGCCTGACGCCCCTTGCGGTCTGGGACTCTCAGGTGCGGGTCTGTGTATCCCCGTGAAAGAGGGAGACAGCCCTGCCTCCCACGGCTCCAGCGTGCACTGTGACGGCCATCACCGGACCCCCGGCTTCTTCCCCACCAGGGCATGCTGCTCCTTGGCCCAGCTGCTCGAGTGACACATTCGTAGGACGTGACATTGCGGCCATAGAACCAGGCAGACGGGTGTTCATTAACCAGCCCTGGCTGGGAAACCCCCTTCCTTCCTTCATCCCCCTCGTCCTGTGGCATGTTGATGTCTGGAGAGAGGGACGGGGCTTCCTAATGCCGTCAAACATGTCGGACAGCCGACGGAGCACTTATCCCGGGTGTACAGACAACAGACGCTGGAGTGGTCCCTTGAGCTCAGCAGGAGAACAGGGCACACCTCCAGGGGGAGAGAGAGAGAGAGAGAGGAAGAGGAGGGCAGGGCATGCTGAGTACCAAGGGCAGGAGAGACCAAACCAGAGCCACAGCAGGGAGAGGCTGGACTGATTTTTTAGACCAAGTCCGGAAGTGATCTGAACGTAGAAACACTGTCAGGAAGGACATCTGGGGGGGCACATCCGGTCTGCCTCCCCTTGTCTTTGAGACCTCGCTTTCGCATTGTGGGATGAGTGCGTGACCAGGGCCCTTGATTATAGAGAGCGCGCGGTCCGCACACTCTACCGATGAACGTGGGGTGTGAGCCGCTTCAGGAAGATTTCCAACAGAGGTCAAAGCTTAACAAGAGCTTTCCGGGGACTTCCTGCTCGGGATTCAGTGCATGGGGGTATTCTCTGCCTAATAAAGATTTAATCCCGCAGACTTCGGGGCTTCATATCGCAGGAAGGAAGGGCCGTTTTCACGGGGCGGCATTCATATTTCATTCCTGAGACCCAGAGCCACACGGCTCACCTTCTGCTGAGACCCTTTCTGGTGGTGTAAACGCGGGAACTGCGGGGATCTCGGGCGTCAGGAAGGTAAATTTACACAGGCGTGCGCGGTAATTCTTGTTCCTCGTCTACTTTATATTGCATCCTTTACATATGCCTTAACTACCCAGCAAATGGTAATAAATGGGAACTCATAATAAAACTGGTAATAAAATGGATTATTCAGGTAATGCTGTTTTATTACAGTCTCATTATGATTATATAATCCTTATTAAAATCTGGATCACAGATGAATTTCTCACTGGAGGCGCCTCCCAAGTACTTTAATAAATTCTATTTATTGCACAATCCCGGGGTGAATATTGGTTTTTATAATTCCATTCAAACGTGTTGTAGCGCGGGGTGGAACCCATCCACGGAGATCTATATAGCATGATTCCCCGAGAATTTGTAGCTCTTACCTTCAGAACTTCTCCTCACTCTGGATCCTTTTAGAAGAATTATTTGCCCCGTAGAGTCTTTTCCCAGGCGTCACCCTTCGCTTCAGCTGTTGTGAACAGCCCTTTCGCTCCCAAACGGTCCTTTTCTTAGAACCTTTTCCTGACCACACCCAGCCCCCCCCCCGCCCCGCCCCGTGTTGATTACAGCTGGGCGCGGGGGCGGGGTGGGGGGTGGAGTCAGGGGGCGGGGTGGGGGTGGAGTCAGGCTGAGTGGCACCGGCTGTGTGAGTGGGGAGGGACCCAGCGATTGGCTCACCAGAACCCGCAGGGCTGGTACAGGCGGAACACCGGCAGGAAGGTCCTTAAGAGCTGGACACGGGGCTGATGGAGGAAACGAGCTGGCAACGAGAAGAAAGCCTTGGCCGGGAAGAGGGAGCCCCGGACGTGTTTACTATCGTGAACGAGGCCAATCTGTGTCACGGAACCACGGACGCCGGACCTAGCAACAGGTACAGCCGGTCCACGAACCGGGAGAGGGAGCCCAGCTTTCTGGGTGACCCAACAGGTAGAGACAAACAAACATCGCAAGCGCCTGGCCACCTCCATCCTTCTGTCTCGGTGTCCGCCAGCCCGGTGCCGTCCACAGTGCCTTTGATATCACTGCCATCGGGGAAATCGATACCCATGTTTCTAGTTCACTGCTAACCCCACACACACACACACACACACACACACACACGGGCCAAAGGGAAGCAGGATTGCATCGTTGGAATTCACTGCCCACGGCTGCCCTCTGAGTGGGGGAGGGGCCTCAGCCCGCCCTGCTGTGTCTGAGTGCCGGCTCCCAAACTCAGCACTTGGCTAACCTCTCCTGACTCGATTTCCCCATCTGTAAATGGGCACAGTGAAGGACCTCTACCTCAGTGCTGTTGTATGGGACAAGTGAACTGACGTTACAGTGCCTGGCACATGTTTACTAAGTTGAAATAAATACGTTTTCCTGCATGGGGGCTCGTGGACCATCCTTGGGGAAGGGGTCCTGGGGTCATGGAGGGTAGAGAGTCCGCCTCACCCACAAGGAAGGGAGACACCTCCCATTTATTCCAGGTGTGCCAGGTGGGGACAGTGGAGGCCGCCCTGGCGAGCCCCAGCCCCTGGGTACGGAGGCTGGGCATTGGGATGGGCCCAGGGGCAGGGTCCCGGGCTTAACGCCCTTCGAATGCAGACTGAAAATCAGATGCAGAAACCAGCTTCCACCAGCGCCCGTTGGGGAAGCACAATTTTAAAAGCCAGGATTTAGATAAAACTGCTTATTAGTCAAGTGAGGCTTATCCAGGATTTTAAAGTTTGTTCTTATTTTCTGCACACGCCAGGTGTGGGCGCTGGATGGACCTGGGCCTGGTCGGGGGGTCTCCGCTGTGACCCCCTCCCCCCGCCCCGCTGTGACCCCCGCCTGGCTCCCCGCCGCCGGGAGGGGAAGGTGCTGATAACGCGTGTGCGATGTGAGCAAAACCCGGGCGAGCCGCCGCTGCGTTCCCTTGTGCGCCCTCCCGGGTCATCCGTGCCTCGCAGACAGCAACAGGGATCTGCGAGCGTGGGTGGTGGGTTTTCCCTCTGCCCCCCATCTCCAGGCGGGAGGGACCCCAAACAACCACCTGCAGGTGCCTCTGTCCTTACCTGACCTTGACACATGAAGGACCTTTTCTAAGGCGCTCTGATCTCACACACACACACACACACACACACACACACGTGCACATGCGCAGGACAGATAACAAAACACAGACACAGAATCTGGGCCACGTTGTCAGGGGACCTCTGGACCTCAGACCTCCCCACCGTGGTGTCAGACACAACTTGTCTTGAGAGAATCCTGCTCCGTAGACGGATTGGTCAGGAGAAGACCACTCGGCAGAAATGGGGGGGGGGCGAGAGACATCAACAGGAAACGCCGGAGAACATGGTGAACGGCATGGTGAACAGGCTCTACCGGCCCAGCAACCAGTTCAAAGCAAACCGGAGTGCCACGCTGGCTCATCTAATGAGCAGAACTCCAAAGGTTTGATGTCGCTGTCGAGAAGGGTTGGGGGAACCAGAACCCCTTGCAGAGCCCGCAGGAACGTTGGGGCACAGTTGAGGGGCCTCGATAGACGTCTCCGTTTTCGGTTGCTGAGTAACCGTGACCACGAATGCGGCACCTTAAAAGCAGACTCACTGGTGAGGTCGGAGTTCTGTTGGTGGAAGTTCTGCAGAGCCCGGCTCAGGGTCTCGCGGTGTAAAGGCACGGTGCCTGGGCCGCCGTTCTTGTCTCGGCTGGGATTTCCCACGGGCGGGAGCTGCAGGGGAACTCACTGCGCCTCGAGCTTTCCACGTGGCCACTCCCACCCCCGCCCAGGTGCCCGTGGGGTGAGGGCCAGACAGCTCCAGGGGGAGGGCTCTGGGAGACTGGGAGGGGGCTGCCCAGGAGAAGGCATGGGGGGGGGCACATGCTCGGAGAGGAAGGGGCCACCTGGGGAACTCGAGGTGAGGCTCCACGTGGAGCTGGATTTTAAGGAGAGGGAAGGATCCCGAACAGCACACCCAGCTCAGCAGGGCAAGAGGGATGGAGGGCCCGTCCGGAGGTCTGCAGGTGGGTGGGCCAACTGCCACGGGGGCGGAGTGGGCCCCACGAAACCCTGGGAGAGGCACTGTCACCAGGAGTGCAGAGACCTAGCAGCCTGTGCCTAAGTGCCCTTCTGTTCCCCTGGGCCTGGGATGCAGGGCGGCCACTCCCTCGCTTCCCCTGCGCCAGCCTTTTCCAGTCGGGCGCCCTTTCTGCAATTAGAGACACTGTGCGCGCAGGCCCCGCCGCCTCCTGAGGTATCACGGAGCAGGCGCCTCGTGGGGTAGGGCCAGAGAGGGCCCCCCGCGCTTCAAAGGGAATGTAGTGTGTGGGCCTGACTGTGGGTGGGGCCGTGGGGTCCGAGGACTCCGCAGACAGACGCGGATGGATCTCGTCTGTGCGAGCAGGTGGCCCCTCTGCGTTGGTGGGGAAGGCTGGAGCCTCCGGGGGAGCCAGGGGACTCCTGCAGAATTAACCCCACGTCTCCCGGGAGAGGGAGGAGAGGCCGCGCCCAGCCCCCCGATTCCCACGTGTGCGTCTGGCTGTGCCGCCCTTCCGCCCAAAATGTATTTCGGCAGGTGCTCCTCGCCATCCCTCTCGCCCTCCAGAACCAGACTCGCCGCCGCCTCCTGCTTAGGGAGGTAAATGGACATGGACGGAACGCTAACAAATCTCTTGTTAACGTCTTCAGCAGTAGACAGGCGTGAGCTAATATCACTCAGTCTCTATCTTAAATCATTGTTTAATCTCGCACCCAAATATCATCATTTAATTTGTACATCCAGCCGGAAACGTTGATTTTCAGAGGCGTTTGTTGTGCGTGGTAGGTACTTTCTGTTTGCCCTTCTGCTGCATAAGCGCTCCTCTGTGGCTCCAAATGTTGCCAAGATTGTTTCGTTTTCTGCCCTGGTCTCCTGCTCCCTGTGGTATCTCATGGGGACGTTGGGGGGGGGGGGCCGCTGAGTGACTTCCTGGGGGCTCTGGGAGGGGACCTCTGTGTGCACGCGGGTGGGGTGCTGTTTCCCAACCTTGGGCCTCCTCTACTCTGCCGTGGCCTCCCGGGTGGGACTCCGCAGAGCAAGCCTGCCCGCTCCTGGTGGCAGCCTCGGGGCAGCGGTGGCAGCAAAGGAGTGGCCACGCCCTTCAGGCAGAAGTGAGTCCTGCCCATTCACAGGGACGACCCCTCCTGGATGGGGCCCCACCCACTCATTTCACCTGAACACTCACCGACTTGCTCATGTGTAGCCTGTCTCCGGAATCCAATCTTTTCCTCCAGGGGCCTACACGGCTTCCTTCTTACTTGAGCCCGAACCATTACAATTCTTCCCATTTCACAGATGAGGGAGTTGAGGCTCAGGAGCATGAGCTACTAGTTTTCTGACTTCAGAGATAGATTAGCGGCTGTTAGGACACAGGGCCAGAGCCCTCCCCTGCGTCTCCAGCAGCCCCTTGGAGGGGTGCTGATCAGGATGCCCAGCCCAGGGGGTGCCCTGAGTGACCCGCGGGCTCAACCAGTGTGTGCTGGTCCATTTGTTGAGAATGGCTTTTCTTTTTTTTCTTCTTCTTCTTGTCCAAGTGAGAGGAGGGGAAATAGAGAGACAGAATCCCAAATGTGCCCTGATCAGGATCTACCTGGCAACCCCCACCTGGGGCCAATGCTCAAGTATTGAGCTATTTTTAGTTCCTGAGGCTGACATGCTCGGACCAGCCGAGCCACTGGCTTCAGGAGGGAAAGGGGGAGAGGAGAGAGAAGAAGATGGTCACTTCTCCTGCATCCCCTGACCAGGAATCGAACCTAGGACGTCCGTATGCCAGGCTGACGCTCTGTCCACTGAGCCACCAGTCAGGGCCAGATTTTCTTATTTCTACTATCTGCCTTTCATTTGGAGCTTTCCAGCACTTTGATGGGATCCCGGCAGTACTCCTGAGTGCTGGCAGCTTCACCCACCCCGGCAGTACTCCTGAGTGCTGGCAGCTTCACCCACCCCGGCAGTACTCCTGAGTGCTGGCAGCTTCACCCACCCCGGCAGTACTCCTGAGTGCTGGCAGCTTCACCCACCCCGGCAGTACTCCTGAGTGCTGGCAGCTTCACCCACCCCGGCAGAGGCAAAGTCAGGGGCCCCATTCCTTTGGCAGCTCCTGTGATGTGGGAATTCCCGATGACTAAGCTGCCCCCCGACTGTCCGGCTCAGGCAGGTGTCGCTGAAGTGGGCAGCTGGGTCACTGCCGCCGCTGCCGCCCTCCCCGGGCTCTGCAGGGCCCCCCGTCCTCACCTCCCCCTGCCAGCACGTCCATCACCACCTAAACACAGAAGGATGGAGGGAGGACACATTGATGGCTTCCCTGTGGCCGCCTGTGATAGCTCCTTAATGGCCCCATCAGCCGTGTCCCTGGAAGGTGTTAGGAGGGAAACGGTTGGTGTTCTTTCTGTCCGCCCCCAGAGCGTTGTTACACACCGGGTCAGCAGTAACCCGCGGGGGTTTTCCCCGGTTACTCATCAAACCATGGAATTCTCTGTCGTGCGCCGTCACGCTGGGGATGCGACACTTTATGCCTGTGATGTGTGTGCGACAATGTCTGTGAAATTGAACAGTCCGGCAAGGAACAAGTCGCCAGAGGTCACCCGTTAAGACCGCAGCGCACGCCAGGACCAGGGTCAGCCGGGCGACCCCCCACCCCACCCCACCCCCGTGCCGTCCTCTTTCCAGAGTCCCCGTGCGGAGCCGCCACGCGGATTAGTTCTGCATCTTTATTTACTTATTTATTTTTAATCAATAAGGAGCTGAAAAGTGCAAGTCAGACAGTGAGCCCTGGGATGTCTGCCGTTCAGAGTTAATAGATATTCATAATTATTTTTTTATAGAAATGAGGTATCACAGGATGGGTGACGGTCCCCGTGCCCTCTGTCCCCCAGAAGCTGCGCTGCTGAGTGCAGCTTCCCTGCGTCCGTGGTGGTGAACTTCTGCGCTGTGTGCGTGTGCAGCCACGTTAGGTTTGTCTGCGGGCTCGTCTACGACCTGCGTCCGTGGTGGTGAACTTCTGCGCTGTGTGCGTGGGCAGCCACGTTAGGTTTGTCTGCGGGCTCGTCTACGACCTGCGTATGTGGCATCACACCTCGCTCTCCTGGAACGGGCTCGTTGGACTCCACGTTTGCAGTCGCTCCTTGTTGTCACATGTGGGTCCCTCTGGGCAGCCGGCCCTCGGGAAATGTGCCACAGGCCTCCCCGCTCTCCTGAGGACGCTGGGCTGTGCGGACACTCACTGGCCCACCAGCGCTCTCCGGGACGAGGGCTGGCTGCAGACTTCAGGCCCTCAGAGTCAGGCAGGACCATGCCACTTGCTTTGGGCAGCGAACTATGAGTGACAGTGGTGAGTGTCACCAAGAGCCCTTGCGAGGTGACCTGTGGCCTCTTTCCCCAGTGGAAACCCAATCAAAGTCTGCAGGGTTTGCTCAGGCTGGAAGTGCACTGGTCCTGGGTGGAGCTGCTGAGATTGGGGGCTCGTTGTTGGTGCAGCAGAGCCTGCCTGTCCCGACTCCGGGCTGGAAGTTTTGATTTTGCATCCTATCAACAGCCACGTGATGACGCAGACCCTCTGCTGTGCGTCTGCAGTCCCACGCGGTGACCTGCGTTGGCTGGGTCACAGGGGCGTTGCCTTTTCAACTCTCCTGCCTTCATGAGCTGGCTGTCCACCCGGGCTGCACCCCCTGCTCCCCCCACCAGCACCACCCGTTTGAGAGAGTCCCTGTCCCAGCACACGTGAGAGCCGCGTGCTCTCTGCACAGACGAGTATGAAGTTGATTCTCTCCTTGCTGTCGTTTGCAACAGGTACCCGCCTCCAACATCCACGGGGCTCTGGGCATTCGAGTTTTCCGTGGTAATGAAGGTAACAGTCCTTCCGATGAACGGTAATTCCTATTTTGCACAATATTGGGGGAATTTTCTGGGCTGGCACGAGAGAAAAAAACAAGCCCTTCCCGGCTGCATGAACTTGCGGTAGTGACACTTGGGGACCAGGTCGTGAGCAGAACATCCCACAAGCGTCTCCCTGTCGCGCTGAGTAAAGAGCTCTTGCGTCAGAAGGGCCATTGGGGAGTGTGTGAGCTTGTCACTAAGATAAAAGCCGGCATGTGGCCTCGGCCCTGGGGGAGCATGTGACACCCCGTCCCAGGGATGTTTCACGTTCCCGTGATGGGGAAGGGGACAGTTCCTTCCGTCGGTGGGAATGTGGACGCCGGTGTCTGGTTGAGCAACAGACGTCTTGAGAGATGGCCGTGTGTCAGGCGGCTCCAGCTCCACGAGTTTCACGGCCTTAATAGCTTCCACTCGTCGCTACACCACCACCAAGCCTGGCAGTGGTCTCCTTCTCACTTCGGTTGTAACAGAAAAAAAAAAACCACAGTATTTTTTTTACCCAAGAAAAGCTGACGGCGCCTCTAAGATGAAGGCGGAGAGACTGAAGCCAGGGGGCGTGTGGCCGGGTGACCCTACACCGGGGCCGCCAGGAGGACTCACCAGCAGCTGCTCTCCTGAATGCCGCGTGAGGAGGGCAGGCGATTCCCGTGGGTGTGCTCCGGCCTCTGTAACAAACGCTGACCTCCCTGGCCCGGCAGCTCCCGGGGGCGGGAGAAGGGCAGTCACTCATCCGGGCCGCAGCGCCCAGGGGCGGGAGAGGGGCAGCCGCTGGTCCGGGCGGGGCCTCAGCGCCCAGGGGCGGGAGAGGGGCAGCCGCTGGTCCGGGCGGGGCCTCAGCGCCCGGGGCGGGAGAGGGGCAGCCGCTGGTCCGGGCGGGGCCTCAGTGCCAGCTGCTTTCTCTGCCACCAGCAAGCATGCCAACCAAGCTGGGACGAGTGTGGAGGTGCCACCTGCCCTGCCCACCAGGCGAGGCCGGTGGACCTCAAATGGTCACCTCTCCCACAAAGACCCCCGCTGGACTGGGTGGAAGTGGGCCCGCAGGTGTGCGACCCCTCAGGGCCACGTGGGTCCCTTTAGATGCATGGCCCTCGACCAGGGTGATTCCGCCCCTCCCTCCAGGGAACCTGGTGACCTCTGCGGACACTTGGGGCTGTCACCTGCCAGGGAATGCTGCTGGCAGCCAGAGGGAGGTGTCCCGGATGCCGCCCAGCACCCTACAGCCTCGTAGAGAGCCATCCAGCTCCAAGTGCCGCGTGTCCCCAGCGAGGCTGAGAAACCCTGCTTTGTTCCGCTGGCCCTGGACAGTGGGCTTGTGGCTTTGGCCATGACCCCTGCGGACACCCTGAGACATCCTGGGGAACAGAGGGGTTGTGACGGAAAGCCGTGTGGCCTGGGTGCCCGTCCGCCGGGACAGGACGTGCGAGGCAGTCACAGCGGCCCTCTGTGTTGACGTGGTGCGCCCGCCTTGGTGACGGGATGCCGTGAGGGTAACCCAGGGCCCCGGACCCCACCCTGCTGTGCTCCACCCGTTACGACGGCCAGCACCTGGCTGCACTGTAACCTCCTCCCTGAGGGTCCGGGCACCAGTTCAGGGCCATTTTGGAGAGGAAAGTGGAAACCAGGTGGGTGGATCAGCTTGGCCCGTGGCATGGAATCCCCGTCCGTCGACAGTTTGCTCCTGAGAACTGACCGGTCTCTCTGCTCCCAGGAAGGGGCGTTCTCTCAGTTCTCACACCTGAAGTTTGCTCCGGGGGAGTCGGGCCCCGAGAGCTCAGAGTTTGGCAAACACGGCTGCTGAGTGAAGTCACGGTCACGTCAGGAGGCAATAAATGCTCAGATGGGTAGGGACCGTCCACAAGCAGGCGATGCTGGGCGGTCACCCTGTCCCCCTGGAAGCCAGGGGCGCTGTGGCTCCCTGCGGGTCGGGCGTGGGAGGCCACGTCTCCGGGCCCCTCTCAGAGCTGGAGTGACTCAGCATGTAGCAGCTGGAGCGCCGTGCCCTGCAGCCCGGGGGCCGTGTGGCGTGGACAGGTCCCACGTGGGAGCCCACACCGCTCCCCTGAAGGCCAGCGAGTCAGTACGTGAAAAATCACCCTTTGAACTGCTGCAGCGAGGGCCACGCCCCACGAGGGCACCTTTGGGAACTGGCGGGAATCCCACAAGCGACCAGTGAGCGTCTCAGGACGTGGCTGAAGCGCCCTGAGCCTCGACGGCCTGTCCGAGTGAGGCCTCCTTCTCCCTTAGGGTCACAGCTACCAGTGTGTCACGGGCGGGGTCACCGGGGGCCACCCAGCCCCCACGCAGGCACCCACCCGGCTTCTCGGGCCTGGCGTCTGATATGGGCTCACCCACCTGAGTGCCCCCGGCCCCGCCCAGCCCCTGCTTTCTCGTCAAGGCCAGCGGGTGGGGTCACTTCCTTCTCAGGATGCATCTCGGATCCGTCTCTCCAGTCCTCCTCTGTCCCCCTCTGTCCCCCCTCTGTCCCCCTCGCTGTCCAGCCACCGCAGCCCTCAGCAGTCTTCAGGAGGGCCACACGCCTCTGGACCGTGCCATCCATGCGTGCTGCCGCGGGCTGAGACGGGGCTTTGTCCTGCTCACCAGGACACGTGTGTGCACATGTATGTGGGAGTCTGTGTGGGTGTGTAGCGGGCTGTATGTGGGAAGCACAGTGCATGTTTACCCCGGGGTCTGGGGCCCCAGGACTGGGGTCTCCCCAGCACGCCGGCCCTTTCTGGGCAAGCTCAGCAGAGAGGTCTCGCACGCCCTGCAGGCAGACCAGCTGCTGGCACGCCTGGGAGAGGGTTCCTATCTGAAAAGCCTTCCAAACGGCGTCCTGGCACAGAGTGAGCTCGTGTCAGTATCTGTGAGACACACAGCAGACAGAGCACAGCGTGCCACTTGCCTGCGAGGGTGGGGGGCGTGCAGCCACCTGCTCTGTGCCGTGGCCTGGCTGGGCCGTCTGCTCCACACGGCGGGGCTCCTCGTCCATCTGGGGCCGGTGCCCCCGAGCTGGGGTGCTGGCCGTGGAGGAAGTGCACAGTCCAGACCTCGGCCAGGATTTCAGACACAGGGTGATGTTGCACACCTGCCTGTCCACGTCTGTTCTGCTTCCTCTTTCCCATGAGCAGGGGCGGCCTGACCCCCATGTCACCAGTGGGCTGTGTTCACCCAGGACCCCCAGGAGAGTGGAATCTGGCAGGCCCAGGGCGGCCAGACCAGGAGCCGGCCAGCTGCATGGGCTCCCGTGGGGACCAGGCAGACTTCCTAAGGCAGCCCTACCCTCTGTGGGGGGCATGAGGTCCGGTTCCCTGCGCGCTCTTAAAGCAAACAGACGTGAGAGGTGCACCGTGGGCGTGGGGTGGGAGGGAGGTCGAGGGCCCACACGGTCAGCAGCCAGAGGAAGGGCTTCTGCTCGGAGCCGTGCAGGACGTCAGAGCTGGGCTGGGGGGGCCTGGCAGGGCTGGGGGGGGCAGGCGGAGGTCGGGCTGGCATTACGGAGCCACGGAGGGAGGGGACGGAGCCACGAGGGAGGGGACGGAGCCACGAGGGAGGGGACGGAGCCACGAGGGAGGGGACGGAGCCGGGTCAGCCTGCGAGGAGCGGTGAGGGGAACCGGTCACCGGGAGAAACGGAGGTGTTTGTTTAAGATGTTAAAACTAACTCCCTTCTCTGCAGGCTCTAGAATATTTTACCGAGCCAAGTTCCCGGGGCAACATTTTATTCAGACGGGTTGCATTTCAGCGGCTTCAGACGTCTGTTAAAACATGAAAGCGTGTTTACAGAGATTTAAATTCTCAGGGTTTTGCAAATAGGTTGCCGCTAAAAGTACCCGTTTTGAAGCGATTCAAAAAAAGAAAGTCCAACATTAGTGGTTTCTGCTGGCACAGGCCAGCCTTGGAAGGTTTCAGAGGACGGTGAACGGGTACACTGTGACACTGTTCTCCCACAAATGGGACGTCACCAACTTGGAAACGGAGAAAGGGGACTGGGAGGGTGACAGGAGACGGAGCAGTATTGTACACCCGCGGTGGAGAGAAGGGGACTGGGAAGGTGGCAGGAGACGGAACAGTGTTGTACACCCGCGGTGGAGAGAAGGGGTTGGGAGGGTGGCAGGAGAGGGAGCAGTATTGTACACCTGCGGTGGAGAGAAGGGGTTGGGAGGGTGGCAGGAGAGGGAGCAGTATTGTACACCCTCGGTGGAGAGAAGGGGCTGGGAGGGTGGCAGGAGAGGGAGCAGTATTGTACACCTGCGGTGGAGAGAAGGGGTTGGGAGGGTGGCAGGAGAGGGAGCAGTATTGTACACCCTCGGTGGAGAGAAGGGGGCTGGGAGGGTGGCAGGAGACGGAGCAGTGTTGTACACCCGCGGTGGAGAGAAGGGGGCTGGGAGGGTGGCAGGAGACGGAGCAGTATTGTACACCCGCGGTGGAGAGAAGGGGGCTGGGAGGGTGGCAGGAGACGGAACAGTAGTGTACACCCGCGGTGGAGAGAAGGGGACTGGGAGGGTGGCAGGAGAGGGAATAGTATTGTACACCCGCGGTGGAGAGAAGGGGACTGGGAGGGTGGCAGGAGAGGGAATAGTATTGTACACCCGCGGTGGAGAGAAGGGGCTGGGAGGGTGGCAGGAGACGGAACAGTAGTGTACACCCGCGGTGGAGATGGCTCGTTCGGGGAAATGCCTCCGGGAGGTTACGCAGCTGAAACCTTCGTGGTGTACCCTGTGTCTTGTTCCTGGAACAAGTTACGAATGGCTCCAGCGTTTCAGGGACAGGAGATGGAGCCGTGTGGCGGGCTGCAGGTGGCGGGGGCCAGACAGAGGCCCACAGAGGTTACGGAAGCAGCATCCTCTGGTCACACCAGGTCTCAGTGTCGCCAATGAGTCTCGGCCCGGCAGCTAGCGTGCCCCACTCCTTAGGTGACAGTGGGAAGTCCTTGCCTACAGCTTCGGAGAACTGTGCCCTGACCCTGGGGTAGAGCCAATGGCAGCTGATGTGAACGATCGGGTCCCCGTCACTGGTCAGAGCGGTGGAGTGTTGTGGGCGAGGTAACGGGTGACAGGTGGGTGCTGTCACTCCCTTCCACCCATTCATCCCGAGCCTCGAGCCGTGCTGGGGACACAGGCTGCACCATGGGGACAGCGGGGGGGCGGGGCCTGGCAGCACGCTGTCCTCTGCTGTCCCCAACAGTGCTCACAGGGGCCCTCTCTGTGTAAAACACGACCACGCTTTGAAGAGCCGTATTGGTGGGTGTGCACGTGTGTGGGTGAATGCACATGTGGGTGGGTGGGTGAGTAGCACACGTATGGATAAGCATGTTGGTGTGTGTGTGCATGTGTGTGAGGAGACTGCATATGTGTGTGGTCAGTTTGTGCGCACCATGTGTGTATATGCATGTAGGGTGTCCTCACAATATGAGCCGTGTATTGTGTGTATGCATCAGGCACGTGCTTGTGAAGTGCCCTCCCAGCATGAGCCATGTATGTCCGTGTGCATGTGCACACACAGGGCACACACATGGGAGGCATCTGTCCAGTACACGTGGTGAGCATCTCCAGAGACCCGGGCAGCCCCCTGGGTGAGCCACCCCCAGAGGGAGCGCGCAGGTCGTGGCTGAGTGAGGCTCTCTTTCCCGCCCGTCAGGGAGACAGGGCGGGTGCAGCACTGAGGCCCGAGGAGCCAGAGCTGGGGACCACACGGACACCGGCCTGGCCTGCCGTCCTCACAGGGACCCCACGGACACCAGCCTGGCCTGCCGTCCTCACAGGGACCCCACGGACACCGGCCTGGCCTGCCGTCCTCACAGGGACCCCACGGACACCGGCCTGGCCTGCCGTCCTCACGGGGAGGGCAGGCGGTTTCGCAGGACCCACCCTGACGACCCCGGACAGGCTGGGCCGGGCCATCCTCGCGTCCCCTGGCACAGAGCTGTGACGGGCACAGGCCCCTCCCAGCATGCCCTGCAGCCAGCCTCGGAGCTCCTCCAGACTGCTGTGCCCACACCTGTCAGACTCCCCTCTGGGGCACCTGTGTGGGGACGGAAGGGGACTCAGTGGGATGAATCACGAGGTCACACCCTTTATTCAAAAGCACGACAGCAGCCCCGTTCAGGGTGGCTTGGACCCACACTGAGTTGAGGGCTTGTTAGCGTTACTGAGCCTACAACTTTCATCAAATTAGGTTTATTTAAATCACAGAGAACATTCAGTTTTAGAAACAGTTCACACCCACCTCTAGGAGCCTTGCTGCGGCTCCAGGGAATGGGGCACGGTCCTGCTCTCAACGGGGGCGCAGGGCTTGCAAAGGTGCCGACTCCCTCCCGTGTACACTCCCCAGGGGGGGCAGCCGCAGAGGGCGATTGTACATAAAAACAGCGTCGAACAGTGAGGCCACCCACGTGTGCCACTGCCTGTGGCTCCGAGCAGGGCCCTCCCCCTGCAGGGGTGCACCCCTGCCCGGAAGGGGGCACACCCCTCTCCACCTCTCCACGCCAGACCACTCGTGGCCACACTGTCTGCAGGGGCGGCTCGAGCCCTGGGGACCGGCATGTGCGTCCAGGTAGCACCACGTCCTCCACGCCTGGGTCTCGTCTAGAAAACACCGGGAGGGGCCAGGGGGGGCAGCTTCCTTCTCTTGTAGCTTCTCAACGCAGCTGCCACCAGGGTCCAGAAACCAGGGAGGAGCCCTCAAACCTTTCTATAACTGAGAAGAGAGTCTCTGGGTCGGGGACGCGTTGTCTGGACCTCGCGCAGAGAGACCGGGATGTGACAGCCGCCAGGGCCCCTGGGTGGTTGTCACACCGACGTTTATTAAATGCAGGAGGAGTCCTTGAAGTGAAGCGGCCGGAGCCCAGCCAGGAACGTATTTCCTTCCCTGAGCCGCGTTGGAGAACAAGTGGACCGCGGGGCCTCTTCCCCACCAGGCGCTCGGCTGTGATCTGAGACGCACGCTCTTGGTAGCAGCCCCTCTGAGATGTGCACTCTGCAGCCTGCTGCTCAGAGCGCCCCGGTCCGCTGAGGCCACGCCCGGCCATCCACTGCTCCTCACGCCCGCGGTGGAGGTCCCGCCTTCACGGTTGCACACCCCTTGGGTGTCTGCCCGAGACAGGCAGGTGGCTCTGCTCTGCCCTTCCCTGTTGATGTCACAAGTGAGGACTGGTGATGGGCCACAGAGCCGCGGCCACATGGCCTGCCTGACCTGTTGGTGGCACTGAGAAAGCACAGGGCCCCATGGTCCTCACACAGCTCTGTTCCCTACCCCCATTTGGGACCCGATAAATAGAAAGGTCCCTGAAAATTAATTTTCCATTTCATCAAAAGGAAATTTTATTTCTGGGTCTTCCCAAGCAGAAGGTCATCCCTGGATGAGTTAGTGCAGGGTTCGGGAACCTTTCTGGCTGAGAGAGCCATGAACACCACATATTTTAAAATGTAATTCCATGATAGCCATACAACGACCCGTGTATGTTATGCATTAGCCAATAAAAATTTGGTGTTGTCCTGGAGAACAGCTGTGATTGGCTCCAGCCACCCACAACCATGAACATGAGTGGTAGGAAATGAATGGATTGTAATACATGAGAATGTTTCATATTTTTAATGTTAATAACTTTTTTATTAAACCTTTGTCGTGAGCCAGATGCAGCCATCAAAAGAGCCACATCTGGCTCGCGAGCCATAGGTTCCCGGCCCCTGGGTTAGTGAACTTTTTAGTTTTAGGCTTCCCGTGGTGTGTTTGTGGGTGCCACGCTCCCAGGCGAGCGGACAGCCTGCGAGCCATGAGCTCACGACTCTCCAGGCCAGAACTGGCCGCTTGAGAGGGCTAGAGCAGCGGTTCTCAGCCTGAGGGTCGCGACCCCGGCTAGAGGAAGGGGGAGGCACGGGCCTCCTGACATTGTCCAGCTTCCCCGTCCCCGGGGCGTCTGTGGTCTGAGATGAGGTGGGGGAAATGTTTTCCGCCGAGGGCCAGACAGGAAAAGATCCAGGTGTCACCGCGGAATTCTGTCACAGTGTCAGCTCTGAGCTGGAGCTCAGGGAACCGTGGACAGCGATGGACTGTGGGGTGGCCTCCTCCCTGCACAGCCACCTACCAAACCAGCCTCTGCGGCCACTCAACTCCCGGGCCACAGCCACTGGACCTTCGGTGTCCAACATTCTGCGTTCCGTGCTCCTTGCCAAGGACAGCACTGGGTCAGGAAGAGCACATTTGACCCCAAAGTTGCCTTGGAGCGGAAGTGACTTCTATGTACTCCAAGACCTTGATCAGCTTGTGATGGATACACTTATCTATCAATTGAGTTTCTTAGCATGATAGCCCCGCTCCAGTAGCTTCGAGGAAGGAGAGGAGATCAAAATTCTACAGCAAAATCACCCTCGTCGACGGCCGGCCTCCACACCGCGTCCTTGCTGTAACGGACTCGCCACCCTTCCGGCCACCAGGGTTTGCAGGGCAGACAGAACCGCTGGCCTCCCGTGTGTGTGCCTGTGGACGCCTTAGATGGGTGTCCCCGCCGGAACCCGCCAAGTCTTGTTAACAACATGAATGTGCAGCGGCCTCCGTGCAAATCACGGCGGAAACAGACCGGGCCGTTCCGTTCCGGCAGAGCGTCACTGATTCTAGCCGCACGTTAAGTGTGTGCGGCGCTGGGTGTCGGAAATCAGGCCTCCGGGACCCATTAGCCGTGCTGCTGCGTTATTATCAAGGTAATTCGAACCAATCTCAAGCTGTGACAATAAAACGTTCCGATGCGGCTGGGGGGTGTGTGTGCAGAAATTGCCGGTTGGCGTGAGCACGGTCATGTTCTCAAGCTGGGATTTCTGTGGGGCTTGTTGTACTTACTCCCCCTCATTAAGCTCCGAGCAAACCTCGTACCAACACGGCAGCGGCGTCCGAGGGCACGCTGTGATTGCCGGTGGGAAATGACACGGTGTCTTCTCCAGCCAACAGTGGTTTTCTGGTCTAAGATCGCACCGTTCCCCTCTGTGTCCCAGATAAGGAGGACTGCCTCATGAGTCACACCAGGGCCCTGTTCCAGGGAGACGCTTGTCTGCATCTGAGACTGTCCCTCTGAGGTCTCCCTGCTGGCCCCGTCTCCACCTTGAGCCTTGACTTCTGTCCTGTTGCTGTTCAGTGCAGACAGTGCCCGTGACAGTGCCCGTGACAGTGCCCGTGAAAGCCGATTCCAGGGGCAGAGCCATCGGTAGTTAGGGTTCCTCTTACATTCTTTCTGTTCTTCTCATGCTGACGGGCCAGAGCGAGAGCATTCTGCAGCCCCGCGGGGGGTACATGCCCCCTGACCCGTCCTGGGCTGCGGCCTCTGTCTCTGCCTCGCGCCCCGTCCACAGGTGCTCAACAAACATGTATGTATATTTCTTGACTAAGGTCCCTCTGGCGACCACGTCCTGGGAAGCCCCGAGAGAGCCGTGATGACCACACCGGGAACACGGCTTCACACGTGTCCTGCGTGACTCACTGCGCCCGCTTCCCTCCCCCAACGCCAGCACTCGCCACTGCCGCACAATGTCACTGTCAGCAGCTGCTGACCGTCCTCTACAACTCTGCCTGTCACGTCGCTCATCAGACATTGACCCCAACCCCGTGGGGCAGATGCAAGAATCGTTCCCATTTTACAGCTGAGGAAACTGAGGCACAGAGAGGGCGCCCTCGTGTGAGGGGGCGGAGTCAGTGTTGACGGTATAAAGGTGGTCAGAGGTCATCGTGACCTCCTTCCCAGAGGAGAGTGAACACACGGCAGTGTCCCTCGGGCGTCTCGCCTCCAGAGTCGCAGGAGAGCAGCGTCCCCGCAGAGATGACCGCTGGGGCCTCCGGGTGAGTCTGTTGACTGCCCCCTGGCCCTGGTCTGACACCAGCTGTGCTGCGTGTCCTGAAGGACTGCATTCTTCTCTTCCTGTTGGGCAGCCCTGGGAGAAGCCAGCGGGAAAGCGAAACCCTGTTGCTGGTTGGAATGCTGACGGGCTGTCCCAGGAGGAGGGGACCTTCATGTCCCCGGCCAGAGGCAGCGTGCTGCTGGGAGAGACGGTGGCATCGTCCCTTCCGACCCGGTAGGGAAGATCCCCCACCGTTCTCCGTTTCTCTTTCCTTCCCCTGTGCACCGGGGACATGGAGTTGGCTTCCACGGTCCTCTCGCCTGCGACGTGGGGCTTGCGGGCAGATGCTGACCCTCTCTGGGAGACCCAAGACCTTCCGCTGTATACACGGTGGCACCTCTCGTCTGTGGATATCAACAAACTCAACTCGTCTCCCAAACAGCTGCTCCCCGACCTCCGCTGCCATCAAAGGCCATGTAGCCCAAGTCCGCTGCAGTGTGGCTGTGGACTCGAGGGACCGTGCATCACACTGACCTTTGTTCCAATGACCCAGTTGCCGAGACCAAGGAGGACTCCGCGTGGATGACCACCGCACGGCGTCAGCACCACGGACAGCGGTTTCCTGCTCCCGGCTGCTGGTTCCCTGTCAATTCCGGGAAAGCAGGGTTAGAACATGTGCCCTGTAAAAACAAAACAAAAAGCGTTTTGAACACAACTCCAAACGACTTCAGGCATTTTCTAAAGTTTTTAAGTATCCGTAACAGTTGTGGCAAAAGCTGTCCCATGGACGTTCCTAGACGTATCTTCATGGGATTACACACGGCCCGGGCCGAGCTGCCCGCTCACCGCTGACTGGCATGTCATTTAACAGCTTTCTCAGTGTGAGGGTGACGACACCACTCGTCCTGTAGGACCTGTAGGGACTAGTCTGTCCCCTCCCTAGGCCCCCACCGAGATGAGTCCCCGAAAGCCTCCTCGAGCCCAGGGACCCAGCACAGCCCGTGAGCCGGACCTGGCCCACCGCCTGTCGTTTGTCAGTCAAGTTGTCTTGGAAACAGCGTGTCATGGTTTTCCTGTTGTCTCTTCCCTCCTGCCGCACGGCGGAGGTGAGGTGCTGTGATAGGGTCCTTGTCGTCCACGTACAAGTCCTTACTGCCTGGGCTCTCGTAGGGACCGCCAGCACCCCCTGCTCTGATACCGTCGGCGGGAAGAGAGAGAGTGCACATACTTAGGCCTCCTTCCCCGTGCTCGCGACAGGCCTTCCCCGGTGTGGGCAGTCTGGGGCCAGGATGGTGGCACTGCCCCTTGAAGTCTGCACCCACTCGGCTCCCGGGGGGGGGAAGATGCCTTCGTGTTTCAGTGTGGACGGCGCTCTGTGGCTTCTTAGAGCCGCCAGGCAGTTACTGTCCGGGAAACGGGGGGCCGCACGTGCCCCAACCGCTCAGTCCTGCTGCGGGTGAACAGGGGGCGGGGCGGAATCCACACAGCTACTCCCACCTCCCACTGCACAAAGGCATGGCTCCCTGACTTCCTGCTCTAATGAAGGGCTTTGAGGCTTTAATTTAAAAAGTTAATGTGCTGTCTTTCCGTGGAAATCGTAGCCAAGGGAATTGTCACAGGGTGACAGAGGCAGGCTCCCCCCTGACGTGAGCTCACAGTACTTACGGACAGCTCACCTCTGTACCCAGTTTGGTGTGCGTTTCCTAAGGACAGGGGTGTCCTCTGACCTAACCACAGCCCCAAGACAAACTCAGGGACTTATCAGTGATGCTACTTCTCCATCTGCAGCCCATGCTCCATGTTGCCATCTGTGCCCCCTTCCCAGTCGGGACGCCATCTGGATCACACTCCCCTCACATCTGGAACAAGCCTGGGCCTGCCTTTGGCTGCCCCGACCACGACCACCCGGAGGGCACAGGCTGGTGTTTCGTGGAATGCCCTGGTTGGGGGGCTGGGGGGAGATGGTCTGATGTGGCTCGAGGAAGCTGTTCTCATTTCATCAGCATGGTCAGGGACTCCAGGCCTCCTCGCAGCAGGTCAAGGCCAATCTTCTGGGTACTGTACGGGCCCCTTGAGGCGGCGTGTTCCCTGCCAGCCCGGAGCACATGTTTGCATCCCCGTTGCTTACTCAGGTAGGGAGGCGGTTACTATGGTGCCGGCCTGCATGAGGAGGTACCGGGAAAAGAGGCTGCTGGGCTCAGCCCTGCGCCGCAGAACGCGGAGGGATATCTAGGGCCTGTCACCGGGGGCGCCGTGCAGAGGACGCTGGAGGAGGCGTTCTGAGACCATAATTCCACTTTAATGAGCTGGGCTGCATATGATCTGCAGGGGCGGCTGGCAGGACGCTCGTATACACACGTGTGTGTCAGTGTCTTAGTTAAAATTCCGGGGGAGGATCTGCAGGGCCCAGAGCTACCACTGGCGCGGTGGGTGAGCGATGCCCCGGTCATCCGCGTCCATGGTGCCGGGAAACATGGCTCCCATTACGCATACCCAGGCCGGGAGGCACCGGGGTCGGAGGGGCGGAGCAGCCCTGCGGCTCCTTCAGGCTTGATCCGTGCGGCTGATTTCTAGCCGCCGAGGTCTTCGGGGGCTGAGGTTAAGAATGGGGATGTAAACGCTGGTGACAGAGGCGATCTGTCTGGGGCCCAGGGGCTGAGTTCTGTGCTCTCCAAGCCGTGGCGCGGTGCCCTGTGGAGGGTGGTGATGGGTATGCAGGGCGACGATGACTCTCTTTTTAGTAAGGAAGGACATTGGGCTGTCAGCGGGGGCCCGAGTTCCAGAGGGAAACAAAGTCACGGTGACACGGAACGCACAACCAAAGGGGGCTTGCAGAGAGGGGCTCAGAGTGGGGCGCTACAGAGAATGCCCGTGACCTTCCCTGCCGCCCGCCCACCTGCAGGCCTGCGCTGTGCCTTCCTCCTCCGAGTGTGCAGTTTCTATGGAGTGGGTGAGGCGCTTGACAGCTTCTCCTGGGAAGACGTCAGCTCCCGCTGCTTATGTGGGTCTGTGTGTCGGGACGGGGTCCCGGGGTCCCGGTGCATTTTACAGCTGGCGAGGTACCACGTTTGTTCGTGAAGGGGCAAAGCAGGGGCTGCCCACCCCCGACACCTCTCTGCCCGGAGCAGGGGCGTGTGGGATGTGCGGGACGTGGGCTATGCAAGGATGGTTCGTGGATGTTCCGTGTCATGGCCGCATTGCTGCCTCTCCGAGTAGCGCGTGCCCCACCCCCCCAGAGCCTCTCACCCGGAACAAAGGCCCAAAGGTGTGTTTGTTGCTTGGTTTCTGCTGCATTAGCAGAACACGTGGTCTGAACAGGAACATGGACCCCAGTCCTGCAGCAGGACCCAGGCCACAGGCTCTGACGTTCATGAACCCACGTAGACATGCAGTCCCGCTCTGCTTGGAAGTATGATGAGGCCCTGGAGGGCACATAGGTGGACATTCCTCCCCTTTTGTGGCCACCACCGTGATGCCCAGGAAAGTGCATTGGAGTCATTTGGGGCCAGAGAGCAGCATCCAGGGGGGGGCCCTGAGGTTGGCGGGGGGGGAGCCCAGGACCAGAGTGGAGCTGGGCCCTCTGTTCCAAGGGCCTCACAACCAGGCGATGTCCCCAGGTTCCTGCAAGAGCCCAGACATGCAGGACAGGCATCCCCACTTGGCAGGCTGGCCCCTCCAAACCCATGTGGAGGGCGTTGTAGGGGGCTGCACGCATGTCTCCTGCAGGGACGGGGACTTAGCTGATGTGGGGCTCTGGGCTCATTCACGGACACCCGGGGCCCAGGTGCAGCTGAGAGATCCACTTTAGGAGCAGAAAGTAAGACCCATGCTGCTGCCTGGAACCGGAGGCACAGCCTGTCGTCCCCTCCCCCCCACACATTCCCTCCCCCACCTACCCTCTCCCACCTACCCCCTTCCTTCTCCAAGCACCTTTCAGAATCACACCAGGGACCAGGGACTGCAGGAGGCGTGTCCCCTGTGTTGCAAAGAGGGAAACTGAGGCACGGGCTGCTGCGCTTCCTCCAGGAGCCCGTGTGTCCAGGGACCCCCTGTGGCAAAAGTCCAGTCCCATCGCAACTCTGCCTGCGCAGGTAAACTGCACCACGCCTGCGCAGTTCTGATGCACTCCGCCCCAGGGCAGGCGGGCAGGAAGCTGTGTGCGGATAACACGCATGCGCGGGCACTGCCCTGAGCCGCACTCAGCGGGCGCCCTGCCCACTCCCTCTTCCTCCCTCCCTCCCTCCAGCGAGCAGTAGGTGGGGGTTTAATTGCTGCAGCTCCTGCTCTTGCTGGGTTCAGCCTGCCGGCTGATTGATCAGGGCGCGCACAGGCCCCGTGAAGCCAGCGGTCTGTGGATGGACATTCCAGCCAATTAGTCCCAGCGCCCCGGGCAGAGCCCCAGGAATCCATTTCTCACCAGCTGGCACCGCGGCCGGACACCCTCGCGGCCTCTCGCTCTCCTGGCCTTGGCCGCCAAGGTGCTTCCCGGCCCCCTCTCCCCGATAGCCCAGCCCATATGTCAGGGTCCAGAGGAGCTGCTCGCTGCCACCGGCCAAGGTTAATATTTTCACTGGCGATCTCATGCCATCACCACTTGAGCCGGCCAAGCGTGGGCGCTTCCCCACGTGGGGGGTGCGGGGGGCAAGGCCTGAGCCCCACGGAGCCAGCGAATGGGAAGGGGCTGCAGCTGTTTCCATAGGCAGTGGCGCAGTCAGGAATGGCGGCCACAGCGTCCCCATCACGTGCGCAGGCCCCTCCCTCCGCTCCCCTGCCTGTCGCCCCCTCTGGCGGATGCCACGGAGTCTCGTGGTTCTCACTGAATCACACGTTAGAAATCATTTCCGGTCTAAGAAAGAGAAATACTGCTGAGCCCCAGCACTCAGCCCAAACAAGAGAAGCAGTGATTGCCGTCGGGGGGACGTCCTGACGCTCCAACCACTGGACGGAAGCCGGCCCCTCCACGGAGGGTGCCTGAGCCTCCGCGCACGGAACTGGACCGCGCGCCCTTCTCTGCGGGCTCCAGCTTCTCCCATAATGGTGTCGGGCCAGGGCCAGGATTCTCACAGATGTGCCAACATTCATGTGCCCAAGCCGTGGCTGGTTCAATGTGCAGGGCAGTGATCCAGGCAGGGAGAAGCTGACATGGCAGAGCCCTTGCTGGGGGAAGATCCCCTCAGGACAAAGCAGGGATGACCACAGGGCAGCTTACACATTCAATAATGAACTCCTGGGGAATTCAGCCACATTAGAAAGTGAGGCACCGGAAGGCATAAAAATGGGGTCAAAACTCCATGTTTTATTAAACAAGTTCTTCATTTAGGACTCTCAATTGTAAGTGCCCACACTGAACCCAAAGTGTCTAACACACACACACACACACACACACAAAAGCTAAGTAAGAGGGAAATCCAAGGGACTGCTTCAGGCGAGGCTTGATCCAGGGGCTGACACTGTTCTCATCAGGGTCTGGTTTCTCATTTCCACCACCTTCCGGTTTACTCCTTTCCGTCAAGCTCTCCCCTCAGGAGGGCAAGCTATCCACAGTCGATTCAAGCCTACACAGTCCCCAGTTTAAGTAGAGGAAAAGGACACAGGTTTTGTTGTTGTGTGTGTGGTAGCATTAACACAGACCCCAGGTTACGCACTTCTGGGTTGCACATACCTGCAGTGCCAAGCTCAGTGACACATTTCACAAGCACCTATCGGATGGGTTATAAAGGTGGCAGAAAGACAGAAATTTGTACTAACGGGGTTTCAATCCGCTAGTGGGAAACAGACATTAATAAAATCTAGGAATGAAGGGAGGAGTGGGATTCTGCAGAGCAGGGGTCTTCAAACAATGGCCCCCTGCCTGCTTTTGTCAATAAAGTTTTATTGGAACACAGCCACGCCCACTGTTTACATCTTACATCACAGGACAGCAGCAAAGCTGAGCAGTTGCAGTGACTGTCTCCCCCACAAAGCCTAGAAGAGCCGCTCTCTGACCCTTTACAAAGAGTGTTTGCTGAGTCCTAGAGCATGTGACAAGGGTGCCTGACCCTGACGGGAAGTCGCCGCACACTTCCCGGAGGTCTCAGGAATGAGTAGGATTTAACCAGGTGCAGAGGTGGCCCTGGGGTGGGGCTGGTGATGTACAGAGGGGCTGGGAAGACGGACAGAGCCACCGCCCTTGGGAGACTCTCCTTCCTGGCCAGGGGTTTTGGCTGTAAGATGTGGCACTCCTCTTGGGATCGGCGTTCTCTGGGATGGAAGGAGAGGAGAGGGAAGATGAGAGACAGCCTCCAGTTCGGAAGCTAGAGGGCGTGGTGTCGGAACCAGAGCCGCGGAAAGAACTGGGGCGCTGCTCCTGAGAGTGGGGCTCCTCCGCATCCATTTCGTTTGGCCTTGTATTTTGTCTGTGAGTGCGCGTGACTATAAGGCGTGGGTCCACCCTCACTGGGCCATATGCCAGGGGAGCCGTTAACCCACCTGGCCTCAGCCCTTCCAGCTGACGGTGTTTGTAGCTGGAGGGTCTGGGTCAGGAGAGAACACAGAGTCCCTCGGTGCTGAGAGTGGGAGCCTGAAATGGACCCACCGTCAGCTCTAACCCGAGTTCTTAGCTTCCCTGGCTCCGGTTTGGCCAGCTAAGTGGTTAGCTGTCTTATCAGCTCCCTGCCTGGCTCTGCAGTGGCAGAATTCTAGCACCTGTGCATCCACCTCCCCTTGCATCTCCTGAGGCAGACATCACTAATGCATCCCAGCTGGCTCCTGTGAGACAGACATCACTCATCCATCCCAGCTGGCTCCCGTGGAGCCTCCTGGAACTTCTTAATTTTTAGCTCAGCGCTCCGGCGGCCCAGGAGTACTCAGCCCAGGAGTAGCCCCATTCGCCTCCGCGTCCTGTGTGCTCAAAACCAGCGGCATGCATTCGTTTCCCGGGGACAGTGTATGTGCCCCTAAGCCGTGCGTTTGGAAGGTTAGAAGGCAAATGCATGATTAGCCCATTAATCCATGGCTATACTTACCTTCAACGCCGTGTCTGCCTCCCCCACACCCGACAGAGAGCACAGAGTGGGCGCCAGATGGAGCTGCGGGGTTGACTCGCCCTGCCCACCCCCACACAAAGCCGGGTCACGCCCACCTTCATGCTGAGACTTCTGTCCGACTGCAGTCTGAGGCAGGGCAGCCGGCTGCGTGCGAACGCTGGTGTCCCTCCAGACCAGTTATGCAGACGTTCTCATCGCCAAAAAAAGAACCCACTTTCTCGTGTCAAATAAAATGGCTAATTAAATCCCATACACTTTCTGAAGAAAAAGAAAGCTGTGAAATAAACATCTGTGCACTTGAGGCTCGTCCAGGGTCTCCTGCACGTGCTGGGTCTTTATCCGCAGGAGAGGAGCGAATTCGCTGCGGCCCACCCTTCCTCTCCCCAGTGCCGCCCAGGCGGGGGGCCCTGACTGACAGACTCTCTGCTTGGTGTGAAAAGGAAAGTAAGGGGGAAAAGTCTGTATGAAGTCGAGGCAAACTCTATATTTAAAAATGTGCATGTGCTTTTGTCACCACATCGTCTGTGCGGGGCTCGGTGTGCAGGGCAGACGTCTCCCTCCTTCGTTAGGAGTTTCAGCGTGTACACTGAAGGCAAGCCGTCGACTCCTGAGCTTGATGCCACAGGGGAGGTTAGTCCCTGTGCGTCTTCCGCTGGCCGCAGCTGAGGTGCCCATTACGGAAGACCCACCTCCCCCGCCTGGGACCCACCACCTGGGAATGACGGCAGGACCGCCAAATGAGCTCATGCGTCCACGGCAGGTGGCATCAAACAGGTGCTTAAAAAGTGGGCTCTGTCCCTCCCGTTCCAGCTTCATTCCTGTGAATGATTGGTGAGCCACACCCGATTATGTTAGAGTTGTTATCTAATTAATTCGTGTGTGTGTGTGTGTGTGTGTATGACAGTGTGTGAGACAGTGTATGTGTTTTGTCTCGCATAACCCAGTGAGTTCTCCAAAAAGGCACATGGGATAGAGGCTGAGAGCTTGACCTGTGGTCCAGGTGGCCTAAATTCAGAGTCCAGCTCTGCCACTCAGTGGTTGGGCAGCTGTAGGAGAGTCACTCCAGCTTCCTGGGCCTGAGGTTCCCTGTCCGCATAGATGCTTCATAAGACTGCTGTGAGCATCATGAGTTACTGTGTGTTGAGAGCTTAGAGCTGAACCAAGGAATCTATCAGTGCTGAATAGTGTAAGCTCCAGTCTTCACCATCACCATCACTACCACCATCATCATCATCACATCACCATCATCATCATCACATCACCATCATCACCACCATCATAATCACTATCATCACCACCATCATCACCATCATCATCATCTTCATCTCCACCATCATCACCACCATCACCATCACTACTACCATCATCATCATCACATCACCATCATCATCATCACATCACCATCATCACCATCATCATCACCATCACCATCACATCACCATTATAATCACTATCATCACCACCATCACCACCATCATCACCACCATCATCATCACCACCATCATCATCACCATCATCTCCACCGTCATCACCACTGTCATCACCACCATCATCACCATCATCATCATCACCATCATCTCCACCATTGTCACCACCATCATCATCATCATCACCATCACCACCATCATCACCATCACCACCATCATCACCATCATCATCACCATCATCACCACCATCATCATCACCATCATCATCACCATCATCTCCACCATCATCACCACCATCACCATCATCACCACCATCATAACCATCATCATCACCATCACCACCACCACCACCATCACCAACCACCACCATCATCACCATCATCGTCACCATCAATCACCATCATCACCACCATCATTGCCATCATCACCATCACCATCATCATCACCATCACCATCATCATCACCATCATCATCATCATCACCACCATCACCACCATCACCACCATCATCACCAACCTCCATCCCACCTGCTTTTTTGGACAACTTACCAGGTTATAGGAGACAAAACACACACATGAATCAATTCAATAATAGTTCTAAAATAACCTGCTGTGATTCATTAATTTATTCATTGAACAAACATCTTGCTAAGAAGCCTGGAGACAAAAGAGTGGGCGAAGCAGGCGTGGCTTCATGGAGCCTGCATGCAGGGGGAGAGGCTGCCCTCCCTGGTTCCAGGTGACCCATGACTGAGGAGGGAGGTGTAGTGAGCCCCCCTCGGGTCCCAGGTGACCCGTGACTGAGGAGGGAGGTGTAGTGAGCCCCCCGGGTCCCAGGTGACCCGTGACTGAGGAGGGGGGTGTAGTGAGCCTCCCTGGTCCCAGGTGACCCGTGACTGAGGAGGGAGGTGTAGTGAGCCCCCCGGGTCCCAGGTGACCCGTGACTGAGGAGGGGGGTGTAGTGAGCCCCCCAGGTCCCAGGTGACCCGTGACTGAGGAGGGGGGTGTAGTGAGCCCCCCAGGTCCCAGGTGACCTGTGACTGAGGAGGGGGGTGTAGTGAGCCCCCCTGGTCCCAGGTGACCTGTGACTGAGGAGGGGGGTGTAGTGAGCCCCCCAGGTCCCAGGTGACCCGTGACTGAGGAGGGTGGTGTCGTGAGCCCCCGGGTCCCAGGTGACCTGTGACTGAGGAGGGGGTGTAGTGAGCCCCCCTGGTCCCAGGTAACCCGTGACTGAGGAGGGGGGTGTAGTGAGCCCCCCAGGTCCCAGGTGACCTGTGACTGAGGAGGGGGGTGTAGTGAGCCCCCCCTGGTCCCAGGTGACCTGTGACTGAGGAGGGGGGTGTAGTGAGCCCCCCGGGTCCCAGGTGACCCGTGACTGAGGAGGGGGGTGTAGTGAGCCCCCCTGGTCCCAGGTGACCTGTGACTGAGGAGGGGGTGTAGTGAGCCCCCCTGGTCCCAGGTGACCTGTGACTGAGGAGGGGGTGTAGTGAGCCCCCCTGGTCCCAGGTGACCTGTGACTGAGGAGGGGGGTGTAGTGAGCCCCCCGGGTCCCAGGTGACCTGTGACTGAGGAGGGGGGTGTAGTGAGCCCCCCGGGTCCCAGGTGACCTGTGACTGAGGAGGGGGGTGTAGTGAGCCCCCCGGGTCCCAGGTGACCCGTGACTGAGGAGGGGGGGTGTAGTGAGCCCCCCCGGTCCCAGGTGACCCGTGACTGAGGAGGGGGGTGTAGTGAGCCCCCCGGGTCCCAGGTGACCTGTGACTGAGGAGGGGGGTGTAGTGAGCCCCCCTGGTCCCAGGTGACCCGTGACTGAGGAGGGGGGTGTAGTGAGCCCCCCAGGTCCCAGGTGACCTGTGACTGAGGAGGGGGGTGTAGTGAGCCCCCCTGGTCCCAGGTGACCTGTGACTGAGGAGGGGGGTGTAGTGAGCCCCCCAGGTCCCAGGTGACCCGTGACTGAGGAGGGAGGTGTCGTGAGCCCCCGGGTCCCAGGTGACCTGTGACTGAGGAGGGGGTGTAGTGAGCCCCCCTGGTCCCAGGTAACCCGTGACTGAGGAGGGGGGTGTAGTGAGCCCCCCAGGTCCCAGGTGACCTGTGACTGAGGAGGGGGGTGTAGTGAGCCCCCCTGGTCCCAGGTGACCTGTGACTGAGGAGGGGGGTGTAGTGAGCCCCCCAGGTCCCAGGTGACCCGTGACTGAGGAGGGAGGTGTAGTGAGCCCCCCTGGTCCCAGGTGACCTGTGACTGAGGAGGGGGTGTAGTGAGCCCCCCTGGTCCCAGGTGACCTGTGACTGAGGAGGGGTGTAGTGAGCCCCCCTGGTCCCAGGTGACCTGTGACTGAGGAGGGGGTGTAGTGAGCCCCCCTGGTCCCAGGTGACCTGTGACTGAGGAGGGGGTGTAGTGAGCCCCCCTGGTCCCAGGTGACCTGTGACTGAGGAGGGGGTGTAGTGAGTACCCCCGGGTCCCAGGTGACCTGTGACTGAGGAGGGGGGTGTAGTGAGTCCCCCTGGTCCCAGGTGACCTGTGACTGAGGAGGGGGGTGTAGTGAGCCCCCCTGGTCCCAGGTGACCTGTGACTGAGGAGGGGGTGTAGTGAGCCCCCCTGGTCCCAGGTGACCTGTGACTGAGGAGGGGGGGTGTAGTGAGCCCCCCGGTCCCAGGTGACCCGTGACTGAGGAGGGAGGTGTCGTGAGCCCCCGGGTCCCAGGTGACCCGTGACTGAGGAGGGGGGTGTAGTGAGCCCCCCTGGTCCCAGGTGACCTGTGACTGAGGAGGGGGTGTAGTGAGCCCCCCTGGTCCCAGGTGACCTGTGACTGAGGAGGGGGGTGTAGTGAGCCCCCCTGGCCCCAGGTGACCTGTGGACTGAGGAGGGGGTGTAGTGAGCCCCCCTGGTCCCAGGTGACCTGTGACTGAGGAGGGGGTGTAGTGAGCCCCCCTGGTCCCAGGTGACCTGTGACTGAGGAGGGGGGTGTAGTGAGCCCCCCTGGTCCCAGGTGACCTGTGACTGAGGAGGGGGGTGTAGTGAGCCCCCCTGGTCCCAGGTGACCTGTGACTGAGGAGGGGGGGTGTAGTGAGCCCCCCGGTCCCAGGTGACCCGTGACTGAGGAGGGGGGTGTAGTGAGCCCCCCTGGTCCCAGGTGACCTGTGACTGAGGAGGGGGGGTGTAGTGAGCCCCCCGGTCCCAGGTGACCCGTGACTGAGGAGGGGGGTTTAGTGAGCCCCCCTGGTCCCAGGTGACCTGTGACTGAGGAGGGGGGTGTAGTGAGCCCCCCCTGGCCCCAGGTGACCTGTGACTGAGGAGGGGGTGTAGTGAGCCCCCCTGGTCCCAGGTGACCTGTGACTGAGGAGGGGGTGTAGTGAGCCCCCCTGGTCCCAGGTGACCTGTGACTGAGGAGGGGGGTGTAGTGAGCCCCCCTGGTCCCAGGTGACCTGTGACTGAGGAGGGGGGTGTAGTGAGCCCCCCTGGTCCCAGGTGACCTGTGACTGAGGAGGGGGGGTGTAGTGAGCCCCCCGGTCCCAGGTGACCCGTGACTGAGGAGGGGGGTGTAGTGAGCCCCCCTGGTCCCAGGTGACCTGTGACTGAGGAGGGGGGTGTAGTGAGCCCCCCCAGGTCCCAGGTGACCCGTGACTGAGGAGGGGGTGTAGTGAGCCCCCCTGGTCCCAGGTGACCCGTGACTGAGGAGGGGGTGTAGTGAGCCCCCCGGATCCCAGGTGACCCGTGACTGAGGAGGGGTGTAGTGAGCGACAGCTGCAAGATTCAGGGTGCAGGGTGTCTGTGGGGTCTGGAAGAGGTGGTCAGCGCTTCTCAGCATCAGTGTCTTCCTCTGGTTACTAAAGGAAGACTGATAATTGGGAGGGGCGGTGGGAAGCACCCCTCTGGAGACCTGGCCCCTGGGCTCCTGGGAGGCAGGGTGAGAAGTCCCTGAGGAAGGTGAACGGGGTCCTGGTGGCTCGAGGTGGGGCCACTGCAGCCTGAGCAGATGAACACCTTGACGGGGAAGCGTTTTTCCCTCTATTTCTGCTCATCTCTCGATTCACAGAATCCCCGGGACACTGCCCCCCACTGAACAGAGGGGCTGGGGCACAGCATTTCCTCTGCTGGACTTTTGTATTGATTTCCAAATTGATTTAACCAAGGTAACATTGACTCTGAGAACTGGGGAGAGGGCTGGTGTCTTCCAAGCGAGGTCTCGGTCTCAGTTCATCTAAGCCGAAGTGAGCTCCGGGCAGAGGGTCAGGGTGGGCAGGGCCGGGGGAGACAGGGTTCATTTCTGATTCCTTTTCCTCCTTCCCCGGAACCAGCCGGGTCACCGGTGCCTCCCACCAGCAGGGACTGCCCAGGGGCCTGGCAGCGGATGGCCCCGCCCGCCGTGGGGTGACCTGAAGGCGGACGGCCTCCCAGCCCCCCACCCAGCCCTCAGCACCTTCTCTGAAGGAAAATTAAGTGGCTGGCAGACAGCGCTGCTTTCCTCGGTGATGATTGTTTTAAATTCATTTTTAATTGCACAGGAACACACGAGTGGTTTCTCGTGTGGAACGCCGCACAAGACGATTCTGGCGGCGGCTCCGCGCCCCCCACCCCCACCCCCGGCCCGGAGTCTCCCTGTGTTTTCAGCTTCCGGTGTTTACTTTCCCACACAATTAAAAGTCCGTGTGGAAGCGCTCAGAGCCACCCCAAGATGGGGGGCGTCAGTGGTGGAGCAGCACAGCCGGGCACAGCCCCCTCCATCCTTCCGCGGTGCCCGGAGGCACCCGGCCAGCGCCTGGCACTTGCCACCCTCACCTGTCGTTACCAATGATAGCAGCAGACTTGGAGACGAGACCGACGTGGACTTGCTGACCGGGAAGACGCCAGAATTTCCCGCTGGTTTCTGAGACGGTTTCACCGAGCTGTCAGAGACCCAGGCCCGGCAGGAGGGTCTCCTACCTCCTGAGGCCCTGTGTTTCTCGCGTCCCTGGGGGTGTCCTCACGGGTCCCGGAGGTGACAGGTGGCGCCAGCCCCCAGCACTGTCTGGGCAGAGGGTGCGGGCAGGGAAGGCTGGGAAGAAGAGGATTCTTTCTCTGTGGGCTCCCGTGGCAGACCCGGGCAGGGAGGGCAGGAAGAGGATTCTTTCTCTGTGGGCTCCCGTGGCGGACCCGGGCAGGGAGGGCCGGGAAGAAGAGGATTCTTTCTCTGTGGGCTCCCGTGGCAGACCCGGGCAGGGAGGGCAGGAAGAGGATTCTTTCTCTGTGGGCTCCCGTGGTGGACCCGGGCAGGGAGGGCAGGAAGAGGATTCTTTCTCTGTGGGCTCCCGTGGCGGACCCGGGCAGGGAGGCTGGGAAGAAGAGGATTCTTTCTCTGTGGGCTCCCGCGGCGGACCCGGGCAGGGAGGGCCGGGAAGAAGTGATTCTTTCTCTGTGGGCTCCCGCGGCGGACCCGGGCAGGGAGGGCTGGGAAGAAGTGATTCTTTCTCTGTGGGCTCCCGTGGCGGACCCGGGCAGGGAGGGCGGGAAGAAGAGGATTCTTTCTCTGTGGGCTCCCGTGGCGGACCCGGGCAGGGAGGGCGGGAAGAGGATTCTTTCTCTGTGGGCTCCCGTGGCGGACCCGGGCAGGGAGGGCGGGAAGAAGAGGATTCTTTCTCTGTGGGCTCCCGTGGCGGACCCGGGCAGGGAGGGCGGGAAGAAGAGGATTATTTCTCTGTGGGCTCCCGTGGCGGACCCGGGCAGGGAGGGCGGGAAGAGGATTCTTTCTCTGTGGGCTCCCGTGGCGGACCCGGGCAGGGAGGGCGGGAAGAAGAGGATTCTTTCTCTGTGGGCTCCCTTGGCGGACCCGGGCAGGGAGGGCGGGAAAAAGAGGATTCTTTCTCTGTGGGCTCCCGTGGCGGACCCGGGCAGGGAGGGCGGGAAGAGGAGGATTCTTTCTCTGTGGGCTCTCGTGGCGGACCTGGGCAGGGAGGGCGGGAAGAGGATTCTTTCTCTGTGGGCTCCCGTGCCAGACCCGGGCAGGGAGGGCGGGAAGAGGATTCTTTCTCTGTGGGCTCCCGTGGCGGACCCGGGCAGGGAGGGCCGGGAAGATGATTCTTTCTCTGTGGGCTCCCGAGGCAGACCCGGGCAGGGAGGGCGGGAAGAAGAGGATTCTTTCTCTGTGGGCTCCCATGGTGGACCCGGGAAGGGAGGGCAGGAAGATGATTCTTTCTCTGTGGGCTCCCGTGGCGGACCTGGGCAGGGAGGGCCGGGAAGAGGATTCTTTCTCTGTGGGCTCCCGTGCCAGACCCGGGCAGGGAGGGCGGGAAGAGGATTCTTTCTCTGTGGGCTCCCGTGGCGGACCCAGGCAGGGAGGGCCGGGAAGAAGAGGATTCTTTCTCTGTGGGCCCCGTGGCGGACCCGGGCAGGGAGGGCGGGAAGATGATTCTTTCTCTGTGGGCTCCCGTGGCGGACCCGGGCAGGGAGGGCGGGAAGAAGAGGATTCTTTCTCTGTGGGCTCCCGTGGCGGACCCGGGCAGGGAGGGCGGGAAGAAGAGGATTCTTTCTCTGTGGGCTCCCGTGGTGGACCCGGGAAGGGAGGGCAGGAAGATGATTCTTTCTCTGTGGGCTCCCGTGGCAGACCCGGGCAGGGAGGGCGGGAAGAGGATTCTTTCTCTGTGGGCTCCCGTGGCGGACCCGGGCAGGGAGGGCGGGAAGAAGAGGATTCTTTCTCTGTGGGCTCCCGTGGCAGACCCGGGCAGGGAGGGTGGGAAGAGGATTCTTTCTCTGTGGGCTCCCGTGGCGGACCCAGGCAGGGAGGGCCGGGAAGATGATTCTCTGTGGGCTCCCGAGGCGGACCCGGGCAGGGAGGGCCGGGAAGAAGTGATTCTTTCTCTGTGGGCTCCCATGGCGGACCCGGGCAGGGAGGGCCGGGAAGAAGATGATTCTTTCTCTGTGGGCTCCCGTGGCGGACCCGGGCAGGGAGGGCCGGGAAGAAGAGGATTCTTTCTCTGTGGGCTCCCGTGGTGGACCCGGGAAGGGAGGGCAGGAAGATGATTCTTTCTCTGTGGGCTCCCGTGGCGGACCCGGGCAGGGAGGGCGGGAAGAAGAGGATTCTTTCTCTGTGGGCTCCTGTGGTGGACCCGGGCAGGGAGGGCCGGGAAGAAGAGGATTCTTTCTCTGTGGGCTCCCGTGGCAGACCCGGGCAGGGAGGGCGGGAAGAAGAGGATTCTTTCTCTGTGGGCTCCCGTGGCGGACCCGGGAAGGGAGGGCAGGAAGATGATTCTTTCTCTGTGGGCTCCCGTGGCGGACCCGGGCAGGGAGGGCGGGAAGATGATTCTTTCTCTGTGGGCTCCCGTGGTGAACCCGGGCAGGGAGGGCGGGAAGAAGAGGATTCTTTCTCTGTGGGCTCCCGTGGCGGACCTGGGCAGGGAGGGCGGGAAGAAGAGGATTCTTTCTCTGTGGGCTCCCGTGGCGGACCCGGGCAGGGAGGGCCGGGAAGAAGAGGATTCTTTCTCTGTGGGCTCCCGTGGCGGACCCGGGCAGGGAGGGCGGGAAGAAGAGGATTATTTCTCTGTGGGCTCCCGCGGCGGACCCGGGCAGGGAGGGCGGGAAGAGGATTCTTTCTCTGTGGGCTCCCATGGTGGACCCGGGCAGGGAGGGCCGGGAAGAAGTGATTCTTTCTCTGTGGGCTCCCGTGGCGGACCCGGGCAGGGAGGGCGGGAAGAGGATTCTTTCTCTGTGGGCTCCCGCGGCGGACCCGGGCAGGGAGGGCGGGAAGATGATTCTTTCTCTGTGGGCTCCCATGGTGGACCCGGGCAGGGAGGGCCGGGAAGAAGTGATTCTTTCTCTGTGGGCTCCCGTGGCGGACCCGGGCAGGGAGGGCGGGAAGAGGATTCTTTCTCTGTGGGCTCCCGTGGCGGACCCGGGCAGGGAGGGCCGGGAAGAAGTGATTCTTTCTCTGTGGGCCCCCGTGGTGGACCCGGGCAGGGAGGGCGGGAAGAGGATTCTTTCTCTGTGGGCTCCCGCGGCGGACCCGGGCAGGGAGGGCGGGAAGATGATTCTTTCTCTGTGGGCTCCCATGGTGGACCCGGGCAGGGAGGGCCGGGAAGAAGTGATTCTTTCTCTGTGGGCTCCCGTGGCGGACCCGGGCAGGGAGGGCGGGAAGAGGATTCTTTCTCTGTGGGCTCCCGTGGCGGACCCGGGCAGGGAGGGCCGGGAAGAAGTGATTCTTTCTCTGTGGGCCCCCGTGGTGGACCCGGGCAGGGAGGGCGGGAAGAAGTGATTCTTTCTCTGTGGGCTCCCGTGGCGGACCCGGGCAGGGAGGGCGGGAAGAAGTGATTCTTTCTCTGTGGGCTCCCGTGGTGGACCCGGGCAGGGAGGGCGGGAAGAAGTGATTCTTTCTCTGTGGGCTCCCGTGGCAGACCAGCCCCACAGTCAGAGTGCAGACCCCGCACTCTGAGTGGAGGAGTCTGTCCCAGATCCCAGCAGCTGGATTATAAACCTGTGAGGTGGCACATCCCCCGCCCCCCCACCCCCACCACCCGGGAGAAACTGAGTTGTCCATTCGGACCTGAGGCTCAGGTAACCCTTTGGCTCTCAAACCTGGGACCCCACCCCGCGCCCGGGGACCTGCCTGTTCCTGCATCTCCTTCCTTCAGCTTTCTCCCCAAAACTCGCTCGGCCACGGTGCTGTCAGTAATTTCACTCCCCGTTCCTGCCCTGCCTTCCCCAAGAAAAGCCGACCAAACCAGGCACCTCATAAATTTTAACAGCGTCTCCAGCCGCCCGCCGCATTTCATGTCTGAATTGTTTTATCTGCCTCGCTTTGATTGTGCGCCCCGAGGGCTCAGGCCGGCCTGTCTCATCTCCTGTGTGGCTCCGTGCGCACTCTTCAGCGTTCAGCTCGTGAGAAAGAAGAAAAAAACTTCGCAAAGATAAATACATGCACACATCCCGTAATTGTTTTATTTAGCGCCGTCTGACAACAGATCAGAGATGTGTGGTACTTCAGACATCTGACAGTCGCACAGGACTTCTTTGCACATCTCAATCTGCCCCTGGGGTATTAGCAATTTGTAAAACACGATTGACGGGCTCAGAACTTTCCTTCCTCATGGTAGAAAGGGGAAGAAATTTAATCTCCGGCTTCTGATTAACTTGTGACAGACAGGCTTCCTGGAGTTTTCTGAGCTCACGTGGCGACGGATAAATAAGACGCCACGCCTTTGTCTCGAGAACCACTGTCTTCCTCCCGCCTGAGCGCCCAGTGATGTTGAAAGCAGCGAGGTTCAGCTCAGATCTAAGATGGAGTCACGTCCGAGCTCCCCGAGGTTGGCGGGAGGGAAATCGTGGGGCTGGCTTTGTCTTCATCCTCTCCACCCTCCTCTGTGTCTGATGGGCACGCCCTCAGGTCCCGTGTGCTGCTGGGAGAACTCTGTGGGTGGACGGAATACAACGCCCATCGCTTCCGTGATTCCACCCGTAACAGACGTCCAGGGAGGTGGACCCACGGGCACAGCCCTAAACTCGCTTCATCCTTTCGAAAGGCGTTCGTGGAATGCCGGCTCTGTGCCCCGTCACCTGCTCGTGACGAGAATTTGGGGAGAAATAGAAAGGCAGGGTCTCTAGCCTCCGGGACCCCCAGACCTTCACGGGAGACACGGAGAGAGCAGGTCGGCCAACACAATAGACAAGAGACGGAGAAGACTGTACCCAGTGCCACCCAGGCCGCAGCCGGTGCCGAGACCGGGAGCCAGAGCAGGGAGTGAGCCCTGCTCCCTGAGAAGGGCCAGCCAGGCAGGCAGGAGGGCTGGCGATGCAGGGAAAGGGAGCCTCAGGCAGGGGAGAGACCAGTGCAAAGGCCCTGGGGCCGGAAGGGCTGCCAGGGCCCAGGACACCGGAGCTTTCCTCTTGAAGCCTGAAGCCTGGGGTGGGGGGGTAAGCAAGGGGCCCCAAGGATGACTGGTGCAAGAGGGGCTGCGGAGTGTGTGTCAGGAACACGTTTCTTGTCAATCTGCTTGACTGGCTGAAAAGCATTAGACAAAGCTCCCAGGTGCCCTACAGAGTGGTTCCCAACCCCCGGGCTGCGGACCTGTGCCGGTCCACAAGAGAAAAAATAAATAACTTACATTATTTTCGTTTTATTTATATTTAAGTCTGAACGATGTTTTATTTTTTAAAAATGACCAGATTTCCTCTGTTACATCCGTCTAAGACTCACTCTTGGCGCTTGTCTTGGTCACGATACATTTATCTGTCCCACCCTAAAGGCCGGTCCGTGAAAATATTTTCTGACATTAAACCGGTCCGTGGCCCAAAAAAGGTTGGGGACCACTGCCCTACAGAGTGGAGGAAGGGGGCTCATTGGGACCCCAGAGGTGACCCCGTCGTCTAACCCGCGTGGCATCGTCGTGTCCTCAGCGGAGCAGAACCACGTGGGACGATTCCATGGGCTGCACTGTGGGAGCCCGTGGTGGGAAACATGGGACCTTCGGGGCTTGGCCTCTGCCTCTGACTTGAGGAGATGACCATGGCCCTGGTGATGTGATTGTTTCTCGTGACGGCTTCCCGTAGAACCCTCACCCCGTGTCATGTCTGCCCACAGAAGTCCCACCTCCGCCGGCCGGGGCAGGGAGAGGCCCCTGTTCCCGCGGGACAGGCCCGGCGAGACTCCGTAGCCCCTTGTTACCGCGGCGGCCCAGAGCAGCGGCCCAGAACAGACACTCCCAGCCCGCAAGGAACACGGGACCAGGCAGAGCTGAGGAGTCTCCCGGGGTGACCGCATTAGCACCTGGATAAAGTCGTGATCTCAGCCTCTAAAATGTTCTTCTCACTCCCCCCCCCCCGCCCTCACTACATCCCCCTCCCCCATAAATCCAAGGACGCGAGGGGTCCGTGTTGAGCTGCAGGGGCAGGCTGGGTGCGGCTGTGTGGGGGCCCCGGAAGGGTGGTGTGCGGGTTACACCCTGAGGCCGAGACACCCACTCCTCCCACGCGGGCGGAGGGACACCCCGATGCTGGTGCGCAGGCCGGGCCACAGCTGCGGGCAGGCAGACGCGGCACGTCTCAGCGGCTGGGGTCCCCGCTGAGGAAGCCGCGTCCACTCAGTTGTCCTCCTGCACCGGTGGCATCAGGAGGGGTGCCCCGTGTGGACTGTGATACACAGAGCTGATGGATGTCGTTTAGCACCTGACCTGCAGGCGTGAGTGTCTGTCTGGGGCTTGAGCGCTGGCTGCCTTGGGGCCTGGACTCGGGGGCGCGGCTGTGAGCGTGACCGATGAGGCCCCACGAGCTCACACTGCGGAGTGAGGAGGGGGAGCCAGGGCGAGTCTGAAGCCCCCCCACCCCCAACTCACGGAGGTCCCACCAGAGGGCAGGGCCAGTGGCCGGGGCGAAGGCCACTCCTGGGCCCCTGCAGGCTGCACGTGGGGCGATGGGCAGGTAGTCACGGTGTGGGCAGGCGTCTGGGTTGCGATGCCGGCCCAGGCCCTGCCCCGCCCCTCTCCCCAGGGGTGGGGCCCGTCAGCACCTGCACTGGGCACCCAGCCTCCTGCAGAGCTGCAGGGGGGGCAGTAGAGCCCCAGAGCCCCCACCCCCACGGGCTGGAACACCACCCTTCCCCTCCAGGTCAGCAGACTCCCTGAACCTGAGGCTGGTCCTCTGGAGAGACAGACACAGAGATGCTTCTGGAATCTTCCGCGTCCTGCTCTCTCCCTGCTCCTCGCGCCCTCGTTGTCCCCGTCTGTCCCCTCCGTCCCAGAGCACAGGGCCCAAGAGCAGCGGGGGACAGGGAGATGTCCAGGAGCAGAGGGGACAGGGAGATGTCCAGGAGCAGGGGGGACAGGGAGATGTCCAAGAGCAGGGGGGACGGGGAGATGCCCAGAAGCAGAGGGGACGGGGAGATGCCCAGGAGCAGGGGGGACAGGGAGATGCCCAGGAGCAGGAGGGACGGGGAGATGCCCAGGAACAGGGGGGACAGGGAGATGCCCAGGAACAGGGGGGACGGGGAGATGCCCAGGAGCAGAGCAGGGGGGACGGGGAGATGCCCAGGAGCAGGGGGGATGGGGAGATGCCCAGGAGCAGAGCAGGGGGGACGGGGAGATGCCCAGGAGCAGAGCAGAGGGGACGGGGAGATGCCCAGGAGCAGGGGGGACGGGGAGATGCCCAGGAGCAGGGGGGACGGGGAGATGTCCAGGAGCAGAGGGGACGGGGAGATGCCCAGGAGCAGGGGGGACGGGGAGATGCCCAGGAGCAGGGGGGACAGGGACAGGGAGATGCCCAGGAGCAGGGGGGACGGGGAGATGCCCAGGAGCAGAGGGGACGGGGAGATGCCCAGGAGCAGGGGGGACGGGGAGATGCCCAGGAGCAGAGGGGACGGGGAGATGCCCAGGAGCAGGGGGGACGGGGAGATGCCCAGGAGCAGAGGGGACGGGGAGATGCCCAGGAGCAGAGGGGACGGGGAGATGCCCAGGAGCAGAGCAGGGGGGATGGGGAGATGCCCAGGAGCAGAGCAGGGGGGACGGGGAGATGCCCAGGAGCAGAGCAGAGGGGACGGGGAGATGCCCAGGAGCAGGGGGGACGGGGAGATGCCCAGGAGCAGGGGGGACGGGGAGATGCCCAGGAGCAGAGGGGACGGGGAGATGCCCAGGAGCAGTGGGGGGGACAGGGAGATGGGACCTCAGTTGTGGCGTCTGCCCGGCGGCCGTGGTGGCACCCTCCTCTGTGCCCCGACGAGCCTTTCTGGACAGACACTGACCGATGAGTGGCTGGTACCGGGAGGCAGCCGACATCATTGCGGGAAGAGCAGGTCCCCGAGGGGAGCAGAAGCGGCAGCCTCTCCTCCCGACCTGCGCCTGGTCAGTGCCCACGGGAAGGCAGGCCCTCTGGCCATGGTCGTGGGGGACAGGATCTGTCCCTTTGACATTTGCTGTTCCTGACGCTGCCCCGTCCTCCTGACACCCGAGAGCGCCCCAGCCCGCACACTCAGCACACGTACGTGTGGGGTTGGTTACCGTCGTCGTCTGGACCAGGCGTGTGGCCACTGGCTGACCCTCACTCAGTCCGGCAGCTGCAGCAGTGGCCTCATTCCGAAGCCCCTGCCGGGCATTGCTGTGGGCACCCCTCGGGGAGACATGGAGACACCAGGGGGCTCCTTGCGCAGTTTGGGGGAAAGAGCGGCAGAAGTGCGAGGTCTGGCCCTGCGGCCACCGTCCCCGCCTCTGCGCACGCAGCGGCTCGGGCTGCGTCCCGCGCTGGGAGCGACGGTGTGGGCCGAACAGACACTCTCTCTTCTCCACGAAGCGCAGTCGCGTCAGGGGACGGGTCTCAGTCACTGCTAGTGGAAGTAATGAGTCTCGGGCCGCACTGGACACGGGCAGGCAGAGAGGCGCTGGCCACGGAAGAAATCCAGCTTCTGACGAAGGCCACGGGGTGCAGGGCCGGTGAGCCCCCCCCACCCGCATGGACAGAGGCACAGAGCGCCACGCCCGGTGCCCGGGGTCAGGGACGTCCATTCTCCACCTCTGTCTCTCTTCACAGCTCTGTCACACACAGGCACAGGCACACACACACACGCACCAGCATACACACGCGTGTGCACTGGCACCACACACATGTATGCACGCAGCACACGCACACTCCTCTGCCTCGCCCGTCCTGTTTCCTCGCCGCCTCCCCTGCCCCCCGAACACTAAGCAGTGTCACTCGAACCCGTTACCTGGTGGACTCTGCACGCAGGACGCAGGCGTCTCCCACGAATAAAGCACCGTTGCACCATCGTGACGTGCTCCCCGGACAGAGATGGAGGCAGCACCTCACCAACAACGTGCAGACGAAGGCCCCGGCGCTCGTCACCACGGAGACGAGGCAAGAAGTCGGGTGGTGGGGTGGAGGGGAGCTGGTGACGCCCAGCGCCTGGTGTGACCTGCCCGCCACCCGCAGGGGAGGGGTCCGACCACAGCAGTGTCTGTGACTGCGAGGACCCGCAGGGGAGGGGTCCGGCCACAGCAGTGCCCGTGACTGCGAGGACCCGCAGGGGAGGGGTCCGGCCACAGCAGTGCCCATGACTGCGAGGACAGGCAGGGGAGGGGTCCGGCCACAGCAGTGCCCGTGACTGCGAGGACCCGCAGGGGAGGGGTCTGGCCACAGCAGTGCCCGTGACTGCGAGGACCCGCAGGGGAGGGGTCTGGCCACAGCAGTGCCCGTGACTGCGAGGACCCGCAGGGGAGGGGTCCGGCCACAGCAGTGCCCGTGACTGCGAGGACCCGCAGGGGAGGGGTCCGGCCACAGCAGTGCCCGTGACTGCGAGGACAGGCAGGGGAGGGGTCTGGCCACAGCAGTGCCCGTGACTGCGAGGACCCGCAGGGGAGGGGTCCGGCCACAGCAGTGCCCGTGACTGCGAGGACCCGCAGGGGAGGGGTCCGGCCACAACAGTGCCCGTGACTGTGAGGACCCGCAGGGGAGGGGTCCGGCCACAGCAGTGCCCGTGACTGTGAGGACAGGCAGGGGAGGGGTCCGGCCACAGCAGTGCCCGTGACTGCGAGGACCCGCAGGGGAGGGGTCCGGCCACAGCAGTGCCCGTGACTGCGAGGACCCGCAGGGGAGGGGTCCGGCCACAGCAGTGCCCGTGACTGCGAGGACCCGCAGGGGAGGGGTCCGGCCACAGCAGTGCCCGTGACTGCGAGGACCCGCAGGGGAGGGGTCCGGCCACAGCAGTGCCCGTGACTGCGAGGACAGGCAGGGGAGGGGTCTGGCCACAGGTGACTGCGAGGACCCGCAGGGGAGGGGTCTGGCCACAGCAGTGCCCGTGACTGTGAGGACAGGCAGGGGAGGGGTCTGGCCACAGCAGTGCCCGTGACTGCGAGGACCCGCAGGGGAGGGGTCCGGCCACAGCAGTGCCCGTGACTGTGAGGACCCGCAGGGGAGGGGTCTGACCACAGCAGTGCCCGTGACTGCGAGGACCCGCAGGGGAGGGGTCTGACCACAGCAGTGCCCGTGACTGCGAGGACCCGCAGGGGAGGGGTCTGGCCACAGCAGTGCCCGTGACTGCGAGGACCCGCAGGGGAGGGGTCTGGCCACAGCAGTGCCTGTGACTGCGAGGACCCGCAGGGGAGGGGTCTGACCACAGCAGTGCCCGTGACTGCGAGGACAGACAGGGGAGGAGGGGTCTGGCCACAGCAGTGCCCGTGACTGCGAGGACCCGCAGGGGAGGGGTCTGGCCACAGCAGTGCCCGTGACTGTGAGGACCCGCAGGGGAGGGGTCTGGCCACAGCAGTGCCCGTGACTGTGAGGACCCGCAGGGGAGGGGTCTGGCCACAGCAGTGCCCGTGACTGCGAGGACAGGCAGGGGAGGGGTCTGGCCACAGCAGTGCCCGTGACTGCGAGGACCCGCAGGGGAGGGGTCTGGCCACAGCAGTGCCCGTGACTGCGAGGACCCGCAGGGGAGGGGTCTGGCCACAGCAGTGTCCGTGACTGCGAGGACAGACAGGGGAGGGGTCTGGCCACAGCAGTGCCCGTGACTGCGAGGACAGGCAGGGGAGGGGTCTGGCCACAGCAGTGCCCGTGACTGCGAGGACCCGCAGGGGAGGGGTCCGACCACAGCAGAGCCCGTGACTGCGAGGACAGGCAGGGGAGGGGTCCGGCCACAGCAGTGTCCGTGACTGCGAGGACCCGCAGGGGAGGGGTCCGGCCACAGCAGTGCCCGTGACTGCGAGGACCCGCAGGGGAGGGGTCCGGCCACAGCAGTGCCCGTGACTGCGAGGACCCGCAGGGGAGGGGTCCGGCCACAGCAGTGCCCGTGACTGCGAGGACAGGCAGGGGAGGGGTCCGGCCACAGCAGTGCCCGTGACTGCGAGGACAGGCAGGGGAGGGGTCCGGCCACAGCAGTGCCCGTGACTGTGAGGACAGGCAGGGGAGGGGTCCGGCCACAGCAGTGCCCGTGACTGCGAGGACAGGCAGGGGAGGGGTCTGGCCACAGCAGTGCCCGTGACTGCGAGGACCCGCAGGGGAGGGGTCCGACCACAGCAGAGCCCGTGACTGCGAGGACAGGCAGGGGAGGGGTCCGGCCACAGCAGTGTCCGTGACTGCGAGGACCCGCAGGGGAGGGGTCCGGCCACAGCAGTGCCCGTGACTGCGAGGACAGGCAGGGGAGGGGTCCGGCCACAGCAGTGCCCGTGACTGCGAGGACAGGCAGGGGAGGGGTCCGGCCACAGCAGTGCCCGTGACTGCGAGGACAGGCAGGGGAGGGGTCCGGCCACAGCAGTGCCCGTGACTGCGAGGACCCGCAGGGGAGGGGTCTGGCCACAGGTGACTGCGAGGACAGGCAGGGGAGGGGTCTGGCCACAGCAGTGCCCGTGACTGCGAGGACAGGCAGGGGAGGGGTCCGGCCACAGCAGTGCCCGTGACTGCGAGGACCCGCAGGGGAGGGGTCCGGCCACAGCAGTGCCCGTGACTGCGAGGACCCGCAGGGGAGGGGTCCGGCCACAGCAGTGCCCGTGACTGCGAGGACCCGCAGGGGAGGGGTCCGGCCACAGCAGTGCCCGTGACTGCGAGGACCCGCAGGGGAGGGGTCCGGCCACAGCAGTGCCCGTGACTGCGAGGACAGGCAGGGGAGGGGTCCGGCCACAGCAGTGCCCGTGACTGCGAGGACAGGCAGGGGAGGGGTCCGGCCACAGCAGTGTCCGTGACTGCGAGGACAGGCAGGGGAGGGGTCTGGCCACAGCAGTGCCCGTGACTGCGAGGACCCGCAGGGGAGGGGTCTGGCCACAGCAGTGCCCGTGACTGCGAGGACCCGCAGGGGAGGGGTCTGGCCACAGCAGTGCCCGTGACTGCGAGGACAGGCAGGCCCAGGAGGCGTCCGCGCTCGTCGTTTGGGACACGGGGAAATACGCGTGTGCGTGTGAGGTTGAAACCGCGTGCTCCCCTGCAGCCCCAGTGCCCAAAGGCCACCTCGATGGGCAGTGTCCGAGAGCGGGGCAAACCTTTGTGCTCCCTCTGTGCTGAGTCCTGTCCACTTGGCGTATTATCTAACCCCCCCCGCCGTGTCCATGTGGGCTGCCCAAGAAGACCCTGCACATCCACTGGGCAGAGGAGGCAACGGGCCCAGGAGAGGGACTGAGCAGAGACGAGGCTGTGACCGTGACAATGACGGCGGGTTCAGGGTGTCCTGCCCGTGCCCCAGGCGCTCTGCCAGGTGCATGGCCTGCCGTCACTCCACCAACAACCCTGTGAGGGGCAGGTGCTGTGAGACCCCCGTCTTGCAGATGGGAGGACCGAGGCACAGAGAGGCTGAGTAACTCCCCCCGAGCCACACAGCAGCACGAGTCAGGGCGGGGGTGGGGTCGGAACCCAGACACCTGAGTCCAGAGCTCACGCCTTCGCAGCCAGGTCGAACGTGCTCCCAGGAGCTGGGACACAGTCCACACCTGCCCAGGGCCCACTGAGGCGCGCCACTGCCTGTTGATTCCCGTGTGTCTTACTGGTGATCATTGACGAGGGACCAGAATGCATCAGGAAGGCGACGACTGGCTGTTTCCATGGAGATGTTACGGGCTCCCCGGCCACCCCCACGCACGCACCCACGCCCGTGCTGGCCTGCGATGTCATTTCTGTCCCCAAGGGCGGCGAAGGGAGAGAAAATTAATTTCTCATTGAACCCGAGTGACCCCTAGGGACCTGGCTGCAGAGGCCGGGCGGGGAGGGGGATGCGCTGGGTGCCGTCACCTTGGTACCGCAGGGGGAGCACAGACGTCATTCTCCTAACCGGTCTGCCCGGTCTGTGGGAGGCTGTGCCCCCGGCCTGACGAGCCGCTCGAGGCAGGGCCAACGGGGAAGGGCTGAGCCCCAGGCCTGGCCGTGGCCAGTGGTGGTAATTTGTCCATTTCCTGGTCCGTTAACCTTTACAATCTCATTCCAACACTGTCGCTGTTTTAATCTGCCTTCGCCACACGGACCTGGCGCTCAGGGACCTGGCGCTCACTGGTGTACAACCGACCGTGGTGGAAAAACAAACACCCCCCCCCCGCCTTCACCGGGGCCAGACGGGCTTTTAACACCCCCATGAAGAGCTGGGTGTGCTCCTGTCCTCGGGGAGGCACTCACCCACACACGCTCCCTCTTAGTAGTTGTCTGCTTTTTATTATTTTTTTTTCCTCTCATAAAAGCAACGAGTAACACCGCGACCTTCTGGGATGCAAAAGGATTTTTAAAGAGTCCAAAAAAGCTTTTTGGTGCCATTTAGAAAGAAGAAAAATACTGTTGGAAAGCACACTTAATGCCCCACACCCATTATTTATGACTTCTCTCATAAATTATTTTCTCTTTTAGTCTCTTTAAAAAAAGAAATAGACATAAAGCCGAACATGGCGGCAAAGTGGGGCAGAGAACTCCCTGGAGGTTGGCGGCCGTGAAATCGGTGCTGACGTCATAAGATTGGGGTGAAAATGGGTTCTTTGAGAGTCCAGCCAGCCCGTGGGCTCCCGGAAGTCCCTGTGGGAGCCCACGGCGGGGTGGGGCAGCCGTGAGCACCTGTCTAGAAGCCCAGGTCCCTGCACCCAGGCCAGGTGGCCCTGGAGACCCGTGAGCCCCCTGGCTGGTTGCATGTGGCCCCAGGCGAGGTCTGCTTAGGGAGATACTTTAGGAGCCAGGAAGGGTGTTCTGGGCTAGGAGGCTGGTGTGAGGGGTTGACGTCACGGTCGGTTTGGAGACCTGGCTCTGCCCCGTGTCCCACAGGCTCGGTCCCCCTCCCTCCCCGCCTCCCCCAGCCCCAGCTCTCGGGGACACCTGCTCCTTCCTTCTTCCCTCCTGCTCACTTATGTTCCGAGAAACCCCGCCCCCCACACACACACACACACACTTGTTGGGTTTCAAGCTCCACTCGTGTAAGCATGAGCCGTTCCCTCCGGGGTCTCCCCGCCTCCCTCCCTGTCCCGACACCCCCCGCAGAGCGGCTGTGTGTTCTGGGCGGATCCTGGGCTGGCAGGCGGGGGATCCAGCCCCACACACACACGCGCAGCTCGCTGATGCCCGGTCCAAGCGGCACGCGTCATTTGGGTGAGGGGAGATTTATCTCCTGGCCACACGGGTGGGCAGGAAGGGAGGCGTCTTGAGCGTGTCTGGAAAGGGCCAACAGTAAGTGTACCCGGTGGCTCCGGCCAAACGGAAAGTTGCTGCTGTCTTTCAAGAACAAAGGGGAAGGGCCAGCCGGTGGACACAGCCCGTCCACCCTGCGTCCTCCCCAGCCAGCTCATCCAAACGGAATGGCCATGAACCCCACCGGGTGGGTGCCAGCGCCTGACAGCGTGGCCAGGGGTTGTCCGCACCCTGGACGGAACCCCCCAGCCGGGAGCCCAGTGGACTCGCCCCTCCCCCCCGTGAGGACAGCTCCCTGGGCGTTTGGGCTGCGGCCAGCGGGCTCCTCTTGGCCCTTTTTCTCGCCATCCTGCTTTGCGGTGTCGGAACGACTGACGCGGCCATTGAGCCTTCCCTCCCCGCTCTCAGTGAAGTCGGGGACTCTCGGTCCTGGACCTGTGAGCTGGATGCGCCTCTCCCTCTTCCGGCTGCTGGCCCGGCCCCTGCACTTCACGTCCCCTCTCCGCGGCTGGCGGTTGTGGCCAGCAGGCCACAGGTCTCGCTGTCGAGAGTATCTGGAAGTATTTATCAATGACGTCATCAGGGTGCAGGGAAGCTGGGGGATGAGCCGGACCCCCCGGGTCGGAGAGCAGATACCCCCGGGTCTGCGGCCACTACCGCAGCCTTTGCTCTGTGGCACCTGCATGAAGACCCACACACCCCCCGCCGGGGCCTGGCTGTGAAGCCTTGGGGTACGTGGTATGCTTGGGGTGCGTGGACACCTCAGGCATCATGTGTGCAGGGCATGCCAACATGCTTAGCATGAGCCCAGCCGAGCCTTCTCAGGGAGGAAGTCTCATTCTGCCTTTCTTAATCAGTCCCGATGGCACGGGTCGGGGACAAGCCCCCGGGGGGCCGTGCTCGGTCCCCTCGTGCGTCCTGTGTCCAGGGGGGTGACCAGGTCTCTCCCTACGCTGATGAGCGTTTCTCTGCATTTTCATCTTTTCACGGACTGCGTTGCCATTGGCCTTCGCCCTTCTGTGGACGCTCCACTCGTATCCTTCGCAATCTTCTTTATTTTTTTTTTCTTAATGATTTTCTGGCCTTTTCCGTGTGGTTTAGCCAAGGTGTTTGAATATCATACACGTCGCTGATTTAGCCAAGGGGTGGGCGCCTCCAGGCTGGTCCCCCTCAGTTGACGTCGATCGTGGGCTTTACCAGGTGGAAATCCTTTGTTCCGATGCCGCGGTGTGGACTCCTGGCTCTTCTCTAAAGAAGCGCCTACTACCCATCACAAACAGCCCCTCCACCTCCCGCTCACGCTGTGGGGGTCACAGGCTGCACCGAGGTCCGTGACCTGTGTGGGCTCTGCTCTTGGCGTTTGGCGTGAGCTCGGGGTGCCATGCACACGGCCCTCCGTCTGGTCTCTGCTTCTCCCTCCTCCCCATCCGTCTCTGCTTCCCCCTCCTCCTCCCCGTCCGTCTCTGCTTCCCTCTCCTCCTCCCCGTCTGCTTCTGCTTCCCCCTCCTCCCCGTCCGTCTCTGCTTCCCCCTCCTCCTCCCCGTCTGCTTCTGCTTCCCCCTCCTCCCCGTCCGTCTCTGCTTCCCCCTCCTCCCCGTCTCTGCTTCCCCCTCCTCCTCCCCGTCTGTCTCCGCTTCCCCCTCCTCCTCCCCGTCGGTCTCCGCTTCCTCCCCCTCCTCCCCGTCGGTCTCTGCTTCCTCCCCCTCCTCCCCGTCGGTCTCTGCTTCCCCCTCCTCCCCGTCGGCCTCTGCTTCCCCCTCCTCCTCCCCGTCGGCCTCTGCTTCCTCCCTCCTCCTCCCCGTCGTCCTCTGTTTCCTCCCCCCTCCTCCCCGTTGGTCACTGCTTCCCCCTCCTCCCCGTCCGTCTCCGCTTCCCCCTCCTCCCCGTCCGTCTCCGCTTCCCCCTCCTCCCCGTCGGTCTCTGCTTCCCCCTCCTCCCCGTCGGTCTCTGTGGCCCTCGACCGTCTCTTCTTCTGCCTAATTCCCGCCCCAGAGACCTCAGCGCTCCGGGAGTCTCATTGCCGTCTGTGCGGAGGGCAGAGCAGAACATGCCCTGGGGACAGCCCGCCGGGCCTGCGGGAGGACGAGGGGCAGAGGCTCCGCGTGGCCAGGGAGGGGAGGGGCCGCGGGCATCTCCCTGGACGGCCCGTCCGGCTCTGAGCGCCAGGACCTCTGGTGATCCGCTTGCTCGGCGCAGGGCCCTGCCACCTCTCCTCGTCGTCACCTCCAAGGGTCTCCTCGACAGCACGGGGTCCCCTTCTCTCCTCCCTGCCGTCTGTCTCAGGCTCACACTCCCAGTCCCTTTGCCGTGGCCCCCAGTCTTCCCGCCAGGGTTTCCGAGAGTCGACACACCTCCGGGGAGTTCAGAAACCTGAGCCGATGGGGAGAGACGGGGCCCCTGGGGGCTTTGTTCCTGGCACCCGGAGGGTCTCAGCTTGAAGTGGGGGGCCCCTCCCCTCCCCTCACCAGAGACCCGGCCTAGCGCCCGTCCCGTCCGCGCATGGCAGCCGTGGGCACCTCCTGTGCGTGCAGCCAGCCCTCACCCCCGACTCCTTCCGGGAGCAGCCCGCCCCCGTTGTGGCATCTACGTTTCTTTCCATCACCTTCCTGTTGGGGTCGGGAACAGTCGGTTATATGCTGCCCCTCTCTGAGCCGATTCTAGATGTGATCCTGGGATCTATGTATAAAAATGAAAACAGGCATCAGAAGAAAACTGCATTCGGCAAGCTCTCTGAGCCGCCAGGGAAATACCTCCCAGAGATGAAAAGGAGAGAGACGGGGTGGGTCTCCGTCCTCGGCCGTGAGCGCAGCCCGCGGGCTCCGGAGTGGCCGGCCCGCCCTCCACAGCGTGGGTCTCCGCGGTGACCACCTGAGTGCCGTCTCATCCTCGGCCGTGTGCACAGCCCGCGGGCTCCGGAGTGGCCAGCCCGCCCTCCACAGCGTGGGTCTCCGCAGTGACCACCCGAGTGCTGTCTCCGAGTGCCGTCTCATCCTCGGCCGTGAGTGTGGCCCGTGGGCTCTGGGAGTGGCCGGCCCACCCCCCCACAGCGTGTCACCCCGAAGCCCCCCTCGGGGACTTGGAGGCACCTGCTTGTTTTCCGCAGCTCCCTGTGCGTGGTTGTCTGTTTGCAGAGGGTGGTCTCCCGTGTTGTGATGGACTCCGATAGAGCTGAAGCGTCTGCCTGGACGGCCCGTCTGGCGCGGCCCGTGGGAATTTGGATCCTGTTTCCCCAGCCGTCTCCTGATGAGAAGCCCTTTTCCCACGGAGGGCAGCTCAGCCTTTGTGTCTCCGAGTCCGTCCCATTCCGTCTGGCCGTGGTCCATCATGCCCGTGGGTGTGTAAGGCTTCACAGTTACATGTGATTGTTTTCAGGTATCGAAGGTGTTTCAGCACCCGCTTCTGTCTCTCCCACCACGCTGTCCCTGTTTGCTCTGTGAGTCTCCTGAATTGGCTCCATCAACACATCTTTCTTAGTCAAAGGTCAGCGTTGTAAAGTGGGTTTCAGTAGAAAGCCCTCCGTCAGCTGGAGTTTGAGTGGAAGAAGGGGACCCTGATGGGCCGCAACCCCGGGCGGGCCTCCTGCGGCCCGAGGCTGCGCGGTGCAGGGCATTGCATCACGTCTCCCACATCGCCCTGCCCGGCCCCTGCCCCGGTGGCTGTCAGTCACGGTGTGACGGACATCCTGTGACTCCTCCCCCAGCAGCAGCCGGTCTCCTCGGCTGACGGGAACACGCCCCTGTGGAAGTCCATTGGTCTATTGAGACAGCTCACGCCCCTGTGGAAGTTCATTGGTCTATTGAGACAGCTCGTCTCACTGCAGAGCCCGCACCCCGGACTGTCGAGTTCCCGTTCCAGTCCGTGCACGTGTGTGGCCATAGAGAATTTTTTATTTTTTGGACAGGTTAATTTGCCCAAAACGCCACGCAGTCAGCCCGAGCGACAGAGTCGCTGATGCCCGCCTCTGTCAGACGGGGTCTTGTCACAGTATCCTCTGACTCACACACACAGGGGCAGAAATGCAGGGAGCACACCACCCAGGGAGCCGTGATCCCCACGCAAACACCGCCGTTGGGACTGGAGCTGGAAGGGTGGCTCAGCACGCGGGGCCCCTTCCGGGATCAGGGGTCGTGATCACCGAGAGGGGGTGGCTTGAATGTCGAATGAGATGGTTGCTATTACTTACACTGGTTAGTTTGATATTTCGCTTAATCTGCTGCTGACAAGAACCGCCTTTGAGGTGAAGACGGTGTGCTTCCGACTGCAGACCCCTAGCACACGTGGGTGTGTCCTCTCGCAGTTAAACCAGAGGACGTGTGTGACCCACAGTGGTCAAAGCGGGCTCCCCGTTGGGGCTCTGCGCTCCCAGCCACACAGGGAAGCGTGGTCTGTGGTTTTCGTCCGCGCCCAGACGTTCACTGGCGATGATCAGTGTGTTGGGTCACAGCTGGGTCCCATCTGCTCAGGGTCTCCAGTCCAGACCCCCCCCCCCCCGCCACCCAGGGCGTGGCGCCCTTGAAAGCCAGGAGCGTGTCCAGCCGCAGGAGAGGCAGGGAAGGGAGACCAGAACAGGAGTCCTGAGTCTGTAGACACACAGCGCCGAAGGGCTGGGATGCAGCGATCAGCCGGGCGGCTCAGCGGCTGACATTCATTGCTCCCAGACCCGGAGGCAGGGGTCCTAGATCAGGGCACCCCCAGGCTCCCTTCTGCGGGGGGCTCCCCTCCCGGCCTCTCAGGGTGTCCTCGCCGGATGGGGAAGTGCGCGCTCCCGTCCTGCTCTGATCCCTGATCCGGGCAGTAATTCCACCAGGGGCTCCGCCCTTGGGACCCAGTCACCTCCCAAAGGCCCCGCCTCCCGATGCCATCACACTGGGCGTGAGGGGTTCAGCCCGGAACCGGGGGGCACACTCTCAGCACACGCCATGCTACCTGCCCCACGCCGCCGCGTCCTCCCAGTCCGGGTGCGCACGGAGGAAATGCATGCGCATGAACAGCCTCACGCCTTCGCTGGGTTTGATGTACGTGGCCACTGCTCCCCTCACACAGGGGAGTGTCTGCCGTCCGCGCCTGGCCTCGCTTTCAGGCTGAGAGAGAGAGCGGCCTCCGCCTGTCAGGTCGTCAGCTCCTGGACAGCTGGCATTTGAAAAGCTGACATCAGGACACGAGGGAGTCGGTCTGCATCTAGCTCAAGGCTGGGTGTGGGCAGCCTGGCCCAGGTGCTGGCGGCCCGGGGGTGGGCAGAAGGGAGCCGTGCCCTCCCCCCGAAATGGCCCTCTATAGATGGCTGGGGGCCTTGACCTCAAATTCTCTGTAAAACTCAGCCGCGGGGGTAACGTGCCCGTGGAGAGGGACTTCCCCACCTCAGCACCCAGGACGGAGGACGCTGTAGTGGGCGGGTATCCACCTGTGGGCACTGGGGGCGTTCTGCAGCACCCCTGGGCTCCAGGTGCCGGCCGCACCCTGCACCCAGTGGTAACAACCAACAATGTCTCCAGACGTTGAGGGAGGGGTGCGGGATCACCCTGGCAGGAGGATGTGTGCAGCCGTGGGAGAGGGACGGAGATGGGGAGGCTGACCGACTGCAGCAGGAAGGCCGGGGCGGCCTCGGGGTTCCCTGGGGGACCAGCGCCGTCCATCTTCAGCCCGGGAGGCCTGACGCCATTGCTGTGAGTCCCGTGTTGACACCAGGATGAACCTGAGGTGTTCGTGGGGACCGCAGTTGGTCAGCCAGTAAATCGGTTACTTGAACAGGAGAGCTGTGCCTTTGACGCGTGTCACCATGAGAAACGGTGACGAGAGCCGTCTGGGCTGAGTGGGGTGTGGGAGGCAGGGACCGGCAGCGTGAGAGCTCGGACTGGGAGGTGGGACGGACCTGGGTTCAGACTGTGACCCGGCCTCTGGCCAGCCAGGGGGCCTCAGGAAGCAGGAGTGAACGTCCCTCCGAGACCCGATTTTCCCGTCCATACAACGGAGCTCGGGCGTCTCCTCACTGAGAGCTGATGTGCAGATAGAGCAGGAGCGTGTCTCTCAGTGGATCGCGGCGTGTGTGACGGAGAGACATGGAGCATCTGGGACACCTCGTTGTCGGCGGGCACTGACCATTCCCCACGGCCGCCATCCTGGGGGAGCTGGTGGACTTCCTGCCCTGTGACCCGTCCCTGCCAGCCCGGAGCACCTTCCCCACTCTCCTGTGAAACAGACAGCAGAGGGGCCGACGTCACACGTGTCCTCTATGTGGACCCTGCCTCCCGCGAAAGCGGTCAGCGAGGCCGGGACAGGGCCAACAATTCCGAGAGCACACCGGACCCTCGGAGAGCCGTGACTGCAGTCAGTGAGGCCGCACGGAGGGCCTGCAGACCCACGGCCAGGCCGTCTCTCCTGGACACTCGCACCGTTTGTCCAAAGGCTGTCACGGCTCACCTTTGGGGGAGGGGGTTCTGACGTGTCACGCAGCCCTGCACCAGCCACCCGTGGTTAAAGCTGGTGTTAGCAAGTCACTGGGCATCAAGTGTCCTCACAGGCAGAAAGGAGGATTTACTTAGAATCTAAACAGGACACAGAGACCCAGAGACCGCCTTCGCTGGAGACATCTGACGGCGGCGGGACACGTCGGGGCGCTGACTCCACCCCGTCCTCGGAGTGAGAAGTGGATCTCGAATCCAACACCTTGAGCTCACAGCGCGGCCCCGCTGTCTCCTGTCCCGGTGCCATGTCCGGGGACAGCCACTTCCGTCTGGTGGCATTCTCTCATCGGTACAATGAGGGGAGCGCTGTCTCTGAGGTCTGTTGGCAGGGTGGCTGGAGACACCCCCAGCACCCAGGAATGGCTCTACAGAGCCACACTGCTGGGCAGGTGGACCGATGGCCAATCTCACTGTGGCGACGTCACCTCAGAAGCCCCACCGGCACGCAGGGCCGAGACAACACGGGGGGACTTACTGCTCTTTCCATGAAAGCCACAAGGGCTGTTGGGTCTGAGGTCTCCCCCGGGCCAAGTCCCAGCGTCGGGCAGGGTTGTCCTGGGCATCTTGGTCTGGAATGGCCATGGGAAGTAGACTAGGAAGTAGACGTGTCCGTGTCAGGGGACCTGGACTCTCCCTTCTCGCCTCCCCAAGAAGGAAGGGGGTTCCAGGTGTGAGTAAAGGCGTCTGCCAAGGGCTGTGTCCATCACGTGGAAACCAAGGCGACATGGACGGACTGTGAGGCCAGCCCTCAATGGCCACACCCGGGGACAAGAGGCTCAACATCGTGGATGTGGTGACAAGGACAGAGAGAAAGGGACATGCAGTGTCAGCTCCAAGGGGCAGAAACCCTGCAGAGGAAGAGCCCCAGGAGGCGGCGAGGGTTCCCGCTGACAAGGAGAGCGGAGGGGGGGTCTGCCTGGAGCTGGGAGATGTGTTTGTGGGGGGCGGGGGTGTAGTGTCAGAGGGCAGCACCGGCTTGCTCCAGGCTGACCGGGGTCAGTGACGCCCATCACCTGGCAGAGCACAGCAGCCACGCCTGTGGCCGAGAGCGTCCGCTGCCCAGGGCCACACGGTGACCCAAGCAGATGACTTGAACCCAGTGCCCGGTAGTTGCGGACGAGCTGCGAGGCTCGGACTCCAGGCCAGGTGCCGCTGTTCCCAGGTCGTGGGCTGGAGACCTCCCCGGGCCCTGCGGGTCACCTTGGAACCGAACGTATCATCGGTGGGATGTATCAATACAGGAACCCCCGTGACGAGACCCCCAGGGGCAGAACCAGGGTGGCACGCCCCTCCTGAGTGGCACCCAGAGGCTCTGCCAGGACCCCCCACCCCTGACAGGGGCGAGGTCCCCGGGGTATCCGTGCCCACGCAGGATCACATTCCCTTTCCTCGGTGGGCAGGAGGGAAGAGCCATCTTGAACAAGTTTGTTTTTCCTCTGAGTAAGTTAATTAGTATGTTCATTCAACATTCAAATATTTAATGAGAACTTTTTCCTCTTCCATGACATCCGAAATCCCTGACATTTGCCGAGCCCACGTGGCGTGTTTATCCAGGATCCGTGTGTGTGTGCAGCATCCGCAGTTCTGAGCAGTCTGCCCGATGGTTTGTTCCAAAAAGCTTGTGTGGGAGGGGGCGCACGGGAAACAGGGCTCTATTAGGGACACAAATAACACCATCTGCTTATCGTGAGCACCAGTCCCAGCCCATCCACAGCAGCAAATCCGGGAGCGGCGAACACAACGGCATGTCACCCGGGAGGAAGGGATTTCTGCTCAAGGTTTTGTTTTTTTGTTTTGGGGAATTGTTTTTTAGACTTGGCCGTACAGACACTGTTCAGTGCTCACAGCCTCCGTGCTCCAAAACCAGCCACCAACGGAGTCCAAATAAACATCACAGGTTCCCTCTGCAACTCAGCCCTGTGCTCAGAGCAGGGCGGTCATGGGGTCGTTGCCCCGTTTCTCCAGGGAGGGGCGGAAGGCTCCAGGAGGCTGTGACAGGCGGGGCTCCGCGGTGGGGCTGCGGCTTGACCTCGAGTTTTCAGATCACAAGTCGCCCGCCCCTGGCGTCTGGTAGGGTTCCCGGGTCCCAGGATTGCTGAGAGGGTCACACCCCATCGTGCACCCGGCGTCGTATAGAGACGTTGGTGCTCGCCGCCCCGGTGGCCCAGGTCAGCCATTCACGGCGCAGAGACGCACGGTGGAGGGCAGGGCGGCCTCCGGCCCCTGCACCTGGAGGTACCGTCCTTCATCCAGGACGTGCCGTGAGCCCTCACCAGGCAGCAGACAGGCCGAGTGTGGGGACGCAGCAGAGAGCAGAGGAGACAGCCCCGCCTGTGGGGACCGGGCGTTGTAGCGGTGATGACCCTGGGAGAGTGGACTTGAACACTCCAGGAGCCCTCGCATGGTCAGGGAGCTGGACAGCAGCCGGGTGGACTCGGGAGGGGGCCGACAGTGAACGGAGTGGGCTGGGCAGAGGCGGTGGGCGGGTCAGTTAGGCTCCGCCCTCCCCGGGGTGGAGGACACGCCCTCCGCGTGCGGTGCCTGCTCGCGCACGCTTTCCCGCTTCTCCTGCTTCTCCCGCTCGGAGGAGGCGTTCCGGCCTCCCCGCTGGACTCCGGGGTCGTCCGCTCATCCGTTAGTCCACCCGTCTGTCCTCTTCTCGCAGGCTGTACCAATTCACATTTTATTCGCCGTCCCCGAAGGCTTCTGCCGGGTCCCGGTCGCTGCTCTGGGCCCAGGAGAGCGCCGTCCACGGGCGGCAGGGCCTCCAGCCCCGAGCACTGTGCGTGCGCCTGCACAGGCGGCCTGCCGCTCCCCCCGCGGGTCTGGGGGGGCTCTCGCACTGAGTGGGGGACAGTCAGGTCTGGGAAGCTCGGGTGCAGCTGGGGGGTGGCAGGGTTGAGCGAGGCTGAGCGGGGCCTCACTTTTGTGTCCCCAACCCACCCGGGCGGGCCACGTAACCGTCACCCACGGACAGATGCGTGGTGAGTCAGGAACGGACGATGAGGCCTGCTCCCCCAGTCCCCAGTCCGTAAGGCTGGACGGGGTCTGGGACTGCTGTCTTCCGGCAACATCGCTGGTGCCATCGCTGCAGACAGTGCTCCGATCGTGTGCCGCACGTGCCCCTCCCTCAGCGGGGGGCACCGGCAGACACGCCCGGCCTCTGCCCCCGACCCAGCGGGGGCCTCTGCAGACAGTGCTCCGAGCGCGTGCCCCTCCCTCAGCGGGGGCACCGGCAGACACGCCCCCGCCTCTGCCCCTGACCCAGCGGGCGGCCTCTCTGCAGATCTGGGGGGTGAGGGGGGAGCCGTGCTCTCTCCAAGCAGAAAGCATCTGTGTGTTATGAGAAAAGTGACATAAAAATAAGTCACGTGTTGATCAAATCCGCATTGTTGCACAGCTAGGTGGCCCACCCTGTGCCAGGTGATGTGGGGCAATACACTGTGGAGACGTCGTCAATTGCAAAGTATGGATCACGAAGCCCAGGAGACAGGACACCCCGGGACAGGAGCGTGGGGAGGAGAGGCCCGGCCTGACCCGGGTTCTGACCTCCCTCGGAGCAGGGGCGGGCGCGCCCTGGAGACCAGATGTCCTGAGCAGCAGCCGGTGCCCAGAATGAGATAAACGAACCCGGAGCTCAGGTTCCAGGGTCCCAGGAATGAACCCCACCCCCAGGCGGAAGATGTCAGCCTTATCTGTCCCCCGCACGCCTTGACACAGCACTCGCGGTGGCTTTAATCACGGATACTCCTTTTTAGCACACGCGGTGGCTTTAATCACGGATACTCCTTTTTAAGTTAAAGATGAATTTGAAGCAGCCATGACCTTGGAAAGTCTATCTTCCACTGATGGGGAGACCTGTTAATGGTGACCACTGACGGGGAGACCTGTTAATGGTGACCACTGACGGGGAGACCTGTTAATGGTGACCACTGAGAGGGAGACCTGTTAATGGTGACCACTGACGGGGAGACCTGTTAATGGTGACCACTGACGGGGAGACCTGTTAATGGTGACCACTGAGAGGGAGACCTGTTAATGGTGACCACTGACGGGGAGACCTGTTAATGGTGACCACTGACGGGGAGACCTGTTAATGGTGACCACTGAGAGGGAGACCTGTTAATGGTGACCACTGACGGGGAGACCTGTTAATGGTGACCACTGAGAGGGAGACCTGTTAATGGTGACCACTGAGAGGGAGACCTGTTAATGGTGACCACTGACGGGGAGACCTGTTAATGGTGATCACTGAGAGGGAGACCTGTCAATGGTGACCACTGACGGGGAGACCTGTTAATGGTGACCACTGACGGGGAGACCTGTTAATGGTGACCACTGACGGGGAGACCTGTTAATGGTGACCACTGAGAGGGAGACCTGTTAATGGTGACCACTGACGGGGAGACCTGTTAATGGTGACCACTGAGAGGGAGACCTGTTAATGGTGACCACTGACGGGGAGACCTGTTAATGGTGACCACTGACGGGGAGACCTGTTAATGGTGACCACTGACGGGGAGACCTGTTAATGGTGACCACTGAGAGGGAGACCTGTTAATGGTGACCACTGAGAGGGAGACCTGTTAATGGTGACCACTGACGGGGAGACCTGTTAATGGTGATCACTGAGAGGGAGACCTGTTAATGGTGACCACTGAGAGGGAGACCTGTTAATGGTGACCACTGACGGGGAGACCTGTTAATGGTGACCACTGACGGGGAGACCTGTTAATGGTGATCACTGAGAGGGAGACCTGTTAATGGTGACCACTGAGAGGGAGACCTGTTAATGGTGACCACTGACGGGGAGACCTGTTAATGGTGATCACTGACGGGGAGACCTGTTAATGGTGACCACTGAGAGGGAGACCTGTTAATGGTGACCACTGACGGGGAGACCTGTTAATGGTGACCACTGACGGGGAGACCTGTTAATGGTGACCACTGAGAGGGAGACCTGTTAATGGTGACCACTGACGGGGAGACCTGTTAATGGTGACCACTGACGGGGAGACCTGTTAATGGTGACCACTGACGGGGAGACCTGTTAATGGTGACCACTGACGGGGAGACCTGTTAATGGTGACCACTGACGGGGAGACCTGTTAATGGTGACCACTGACGGGGAGACCTGTTAATGGTGACCACTGAGAGGGAGACCTGTTAATGGTGACCACTGACGGGGAGACCTGTTAATGGTGACCACTTGGAGTGGGCGCGGGTTTTCCCACTGTGACCAGAGGTGGCCGGAGCCATGGGGAGGACCCTGAGACCGCGCCCTGTCCACCTGTGCCCGGCACATGTAGGGACTGGGCCCCTCCCTCGTCGCAGCCGAGTGCACGGAGCCCCCAACAGCTTCTCCATTTCCCAGTCTGAGGTCTCTAGATGGGGCTCTGCTTTCCCTGCTGGACGGGCGGAGGCAGAGAGCAGGGGTCACGACGTCAGTGACCCAGCACAGGACTCAGGGCGCAGACCCGTGGAGGTGTGAGTGGCTTCCCCAGCTGTCTCCCCCCCCACCCCCGGGGCTCTGGCAGAGCTCCTGGTGCCCACGGGCACCTGGAGGGAGGCGGCTGAGCCCGGGTCCTCCTGCAGAGCGGGGCTCTGAGGACAGATTCACCCCAGACCCTCCGGAGCCCCTCTTTATTTTGAAGTAATTGGAGATTCACAGGACGTTGCAAGGGTAGCAGAGAGGCGTCCCGAGCACCCCTCCACCAGCCTCCTCCAGTGGTCACACCCTCCAGACCCCCAGTGCAGAGTCACAGCCGGGACAGACACTGGCCCCTTTCTCTGCCATTGTCACATGTGCAGGCTCACGCGGTCCCACCGCCGTCAGACACAGGACAGTGGCAGGGCTGCAGGCATCTTCATCTAGCAGCCCCTGGTCATCACACCCAGCCCTCTGACCGCAAGGCTGAGGGAGGTGGTCCCGGTGAGGCCCTCAGCCACTCATTTCCCACCCCAGCCCCCTGGGGTAGCTTGTGGGAGACCCGGCCTCACGGTGGGGGCCTGGCAGGCAGACCCCTCCTCACTCTCTGCTCCCCCCCGAAGCCGGGTCCTCTGCAGTCAACTGCCCTGCATTGACCCATTCCTTAACTTCACCTTCTTCCTTTCTTTCTTTGTCTTTCTCTTTTTTTTTCTTCTCCTACTGTCTTGGTGTCTTGACAAGCATTTAAACCTTATGAAATATTAGTCTTGTTCTCCTTCAAACATAAAGCATCTGTGACATTATTTTCTTAAAATGACATAAAAATAAATCACGCGTTGATCGAATCTGCACTGTTGCACAACTCGGTGGCCCCTGTGCCAGGGGATGAGGAATAAGCTGTGGCGACGTCACCGATGACCGACCGTGGGTGGTGCAGCCCGGGGACAGGAGGGCTCCAGAGAGCCCGGCTCGCTCGTCTGTTTCTCTGGCCCTCCGTCCCGCCCCGCCCCGCCCCTGTCCCCGAGTCACCTGCGCTGCGTCCACGGCACAGGGCACAGTGACGCCTTCAGGCTGGGCGCCCACAGCTGCTGGCGTGAGTGAGCTTTGCTCCTCCCTGTCGGAGTTGTGGATAATGTTTTCCCGGAAAGTCGGTCGGTATGCCCACATCTGGCTGGAACGCTCCCGCTCATATCCCTGAAGTCAGAGTCTTTCTACAAACCAGGGCGGCGGCACAGCCCCTTCCCTCGTTCTCCTAAGGCCGGTCTGCCCTCACCAGGAACGTGTTGTCCGAGCTGAGCCACCGTTGCTACAGCCGGCAGAGCGAGCGGGTGACGCACGAGTGGACGGCGGTGAGAGGGGAGAGCGTCTCCCGCGCGGAACTCTGTCCCGTCGTCGGCAGCCCTCCTGACGTTCACGGAGGGCAGTGGATTGAACACGCCAGGGCAGCGGCACTGCGTAACGGCAGCACCTGACCCCGCTTCCGTCGTGGTGGCCACAGCGATCACGGGCTGCGCTGGGGAGAGCCCGCCGGGCGTCCCAGGGCATGCCCTACCATCCTCCTCCTCTCGTGGGGGGCGGGGGAGCACCTCCCACTCACCCACAAGCCAGCGCGGCCAGAGCCGTGGGATTGATCCATCTCCGTGTGCTCACTCACTATGCAGTGCCTGCCGTCCCCGGCCCGAGAGGACACCGTTCACAACGCTCACGCGAACCTCTTCCGAAGATCGGATGGAGACACCGGGCCGGAGGTCATCTTGACTTATCTGCGGCTTGCCCCGACGGCGGGGAGGCAAGGATAAACCGAGGCCGGGCTGTCCACAAACGGGCCGTGGTCGGCCCCACGCGGGTCTCACAAGGAAGGGACCGTTTCCCCGGAAGGGCCGCCTGGGTCTCCTCCACGATTGGTATTCCTGGCGCGGGCGGATGGCGCGGGCTTCTCGGGCTCTCTCGCAGCGGCGAGTGGCACCGTTATCTCTGGGTGGACGCGAGGCCGGCTGCCGACCGGGCACACACATCCTTCCCCGCGTTGAGGACGCCGCAGCGGGCGGGGCGGGCGGGCGCTCTGGCGATGGCGGGGCCTGTGTTTACCGTCTGAGCCATCGTGTCAGCTGCTGCGCCCAGCGCGCGCTGTTTTGTCATAATTGCCTTCTGTTCGGTTTGAAGTAATTACGTTCTCGGAGGAGCTGCTGTGGCTCCCTCCCCGTGGATGATTCGCTCCGGAGGGCGGGCGGGAGGGGGAGGAAGCCGCAGCTCTGGCTCTCCCCGCGAAACTGGGCGGCTTTCTGATGTTTCAGGGGTGGATTGGGATGGAAAACCCCAGATAGGAAAGCGAGGTCTCTCTCCAGCTGGAGGAAGGCAGGCCGGCAAAACCGATTCCTTTCCCTGATCGTTTGTGACATCGGGGCGGGCGGCCAGGTGAGCCTTCCCGCGCGGAGAGACCGAAAGCCAGCTCGTCAGAGGACACAAGTGGCGACCGCGTGTGTGTGTCTCTGTGGCCAAGCGCACCGTGACCCACATGGCCCTGCTCCGGTCCGGGGGGCACAGGGGCCGCCTCCCAAGAGGAACGGTAGCGTCTCTGCTCTGGGACAATGAGAAATACGGCTCAGAGGCAGGAGTCAATTAGCCAGGCGTTCGCTGTGGGTCCCAGGGAGCCGCCGGAGCCCACGTGGGGGGCGGCCAGCGCGTCGAGAACGGGCACGAGGAGGAAGTCCTACTGTCACCCCAGCGAAGGCAGAGATAAATGTGTCGATGGGGCCACTCCCTCCTGGGAAGAGACGAGGGGTGGCTCAGGACGGAGATGGACTGGACATGGGCCTTCGAAGGTCAGCAGGAGCCCACCCGCTAGCCAAGAAGTCTGCCTTCACCACCCGGCGAGCTCCGCGCAGGCGAAGTGAACAGGAGGCTGAAGAGTAACGGGAGTTTGGGCCACGTTGCTGGCCCATCTTCAGGTGGTTCTCGGTTCCGTTCCTGCTACTGGCTCCTCCGTCCACAGGTCCCAGGTCCGAGCTGGGAGAGATGGGCGCCGGGCAGAGCAGCTGCTCGGGGAACGCTGGGTCTGCGTTTCCGTCCCCACAGGGAGGTGCAGGCGGCCTTGCCACACGCGGCTGGTGGACGGGGACCGTGAGGCTGAGGGCAGACCCGTGGGTGTTCGATCCTGTCGTCTGTGCTGTGTGTGCAGGACACCCCCCCCCCCCGCAGCAAGGGGCTCTTCTCTCTGCTGGAGGCGGGAAGAGGGGTGTGGGGGATCCCCAAGGGGACGTGTGGGCAGGAGGACACGGCTTGACGGGGGGGGGTGGACCCGGCAGAGCCTCCCTGGACCCCTCCCCCAGGGGTCAGGCTGTTCCTGCTTCGTGACGGTGTTTCCTGGTTGTTCGCGTGGGTGGTGTCTCTTTCTCTTTTTTCGGCAACACCGCCGACGTCTGGTGGGCGGCCAGCTGCCGCCGTGCCGGGTTCCCGTAGCTGTCTGTGCCACGTCCTCTCACCTCGGACCCGCCCTCTCCCTGACCTTCCTGTCCTCCTCCCGCCATCTGACGGTGACCGCTGGTGCTGTGACATGGTCCGTGTGTCGAGCGACAGGTGCAGGGAAACACGACTCTGAGGTTGGTGAGGACGGCGGGAGGACTTCACTGGAGGCCGCGGCCCTGAGGGAGAGAGGTGACCCCGACTGCACATAGCCCCGCCATCCGGGAGGAATGTCCCGCGGGCAGCAGGAGGACCGGGGTGGACGTGAGGAGGAGGGCTTTCATTGTGTGTCAAGGGTGGGGGCTTTCACCAGAGGCAGGCCGGGCGGTCAGATAAAGGGGGTGAGACAATGAGCCGATGTCGAGGGGTGGGGGGTCCCCATAAACTGGCTCAGCGGTCCTTGGATGAAACTGGGCTGGGCAGGCGCAGGTCTGGTGGAGAAGGGGCTCGTGTGGTCAGCAAGGGGGTCCTGGCCACCAGCCCACGTCAGAGCCCTGGGAGTGGACACTCACCAGCCCACATGGATGTGAAACAAGCTCCTGAAGGCCAGAGAGCCGAGGCTCAGAGCCAAGTCCCCATGACCCCGGCGCCCAGAACAGCTCCGCCCTCCGGCCCCATGCGCCCCGGGTCCCTGTCACGGGTCCCTGTCACGGGTCCGTCCCCCAGCCCGGCTCCGGATCACGGGAGCCGGCAGCGCCCAGGTGTCCGCCAGCAAGAGCGGCTGGAAGGCTCCTCACCTGAGCAGGCTGACTCGGGAGGGGCCCCTGCCAGACCCCACGCTCCGCCTCCCCCTGAGGCCGTCCAGACAAGGCTGGGAAGCCCGGACCACGGCAGAATGGACCGTGTTCAACGGCAGTCCTTCCAGTGACTCATTTCTTTGCTGGTTTCTGAAATCCTCTGCGTGAGAAGAGACCCCTCCCACGAAGGCGCACAAGTGCTCTAAGCTGGGTCTGGAGACAGAGCGCTCGGGGGGATGGAGCACACGGTGTGAGGGGCACACCTGCCAGTCCCCAGGTGTGTGGCGGCCACGGTGCCCCTCCTTAAACGCCCTGCCTTGGGTACTCGTCCAGAGAGCCCTAAGAGTGGCCGAGGGTCTCCAAGTGGCAGGAAGGCGTGAGCGGTGCACGGCGGATGCTAACCAGCGCCGAGTCCGTGGGCCACAGCCAACAGCGGTCTTTATTTAATCCGGAGGACGGCGGTGTCTCAGAGCGGAAGTGTCATGCGTCAGAGCTAAGCGGAGGCGTTGAAGATGAATTAACCAGGCGCCTTGTCATGGAGAGATCACAATTGTTCCACCGGCAATGGTACCAGGGTGTTCTGCTTAAAGATGCAGAGGGGAAAGACAGCCACCGTGTCCTCCAAGAGCCCTGTGTCCCGGTCTTCCTGCCACTGGGATCGGCCCCCTTCCAGAGCGGCCACGAGATCTCTGCAAAGCTGGTTGGAAGACACACACTCACCTTTGCATGCAAGGTCCAAGGTCAAGGGGGCAGGACGGGAGGCCAGGTCAGAGGTGCGGCCAGACTCAGCGCTGCTGGGCGTCAGAAGCCAGCCCTGCAGCCTAGATGTTGTTCTAAGCCCTCTCTTTCTCTCTGACTTCTTCTTTTTTAATTCTTCCTCTCGCGTGCTGCTCTGTTGAACTCACTTCTGAGACTCTAGACGTTGTACATCCAGGAGCTAAGCTGTCAAGAAACTGCTTCCGAAGCGAAGAGCTGACATTTCTGCCCACAGTGCAGACCGAGAACCAAGGACCCGCCCGTTAATCACAGGACTCACCTCCCACCGGCAGACGGCTCGTGGGCTCCCGCGTCCGCTCCGCCAGGCTGACCGGGGGCTCGGGGCCAGCCTGGGGTTACTGGGGTCTGGGAACTGCAGGACAGCAGGACAGTGTGAGGGAGGCATCCGCGTTTGTCATTAGTTTGCAGGAAGAGCTGTAAGCAGCCTCTCCAGTCATTTGTTCCCGGAATCGTCCCTTGGCTGGGGATTGGCTAGTTAGAGACCTCGGGGCTGGGACAGCGGGGAGAAGTACATTCAGGGACCTCCACGGGGATGCGTGCTCCCCATTATGCGGAGCGCTGCCTGGCAAAGGGAGGGCGCATGGAATCCGGGGAGGCGCCTTGCCTTGCTGTCCGAGACCCACAGGGACCGCTCACCCCGCCCCGCTGTGGTGGCCAGGCCCGGAGGTCTGTCCCCGTCCTCACAGGTGACCCTCGTGCAGGCCCTCGGTGCTGCCAGCCCGCGTCTGTACTGCCCAGTGCTGTCCCCTGCGGGGCTGTCCCTGTCCTGAAGTCCCCTCTCACACTCTACCCCTGCCGGCCACTTCCGATAAATTCTTTCCCACAAGCATCCTAACCACTCAATGTCGTCATAACAGAAATCACATCACGTTGCCGCTTTGCTTAGAGCTCTGCATCACATCTAGAGTGACCTGGGACTCTTTCACTAGGCCCCAGCCCCTCTGTGGCCCCAGCAGCCGCCCTCGGACTGTGTGTGACCCCTGGTCACTGCTGTGTGACCCCAGGAGCCACCCTCAGGCTGCTTTATCACCTGGTCACTGCTGTGTGACCCCAGGAGCCACCCTCGGGATGCTTTATCACCTGGTCACTGCTGTGTGGCCCCAGGAGCCGCCCTCGGGCTGCTGTAACACCTGGTCACTGCCTGTGGCCCCAGCAGCCCTCCTCCAGTTTCCTGAGCACTGCAGGTGCTTCCTCACCTCGGAGTCCTGGGCTCCTGGCTTCTGGAATGCCATGTCCCCACACGTCCCCGCCAGGCTCCCGTCCCACCCTGGGATGGTCACACCCTTCAAGGGGCTCACCCTGACCTCCTCGGTGTACGTGCCACACCCCCTACCCACCCCCGTCTCCCTCAGCCCTGTCCCCCGCCCCCCATGCAGTTCTACACACGTTTAGTCAAGACGAATGTCCCACCAGACGACGCTTCGCGAGGCCAGGGCCGAGTCCTTCACAACAGAACTGCTCGTGCTCGTCCCGCGCGCAGAGGCGTGGGCGACAGTCAGCACGTGCTGTTGACAGAACGCGTGTGTCAGCTCGTCGTATTTGTATGTTTATGCGTGTGTTTTGGACATCTGGAAGCATCTGGGTAATGTTGTCATTAACCGGTTTATCTTGACATTAGCTAGGCAGCTTTATTATTAAACATGTCACCTTTTTTTTTATCCAAACAAAAATACTGATTGAGCATCTATGCAGCAGGCCCTGTCTGAGCAGCTAGGAGTCTGGAGCCAGACAGACAAGTTCTCACCTTCAGAAAAACTGTATTCCAGCATCAACTAGGATCACCCGCACGCTGTGTTTACACGACGCTGGAGAGGTTTATTTCCACCCTTAAAGGTAATAGTGATTGCAGGCCGTTAGCACCGCTAATCCAGAAATAAGTAGTATTTTGTTAGTTTTTCCAAGAGGTAACAATTAGCTCTGTCTCTCTCACTGGTGTGAGATTTATTTCATTTAGACATTAGCAAGGGATTTAATCAACACATCCATTCATACAGAGCCTGCGTAATTACGCTCTTAAATGACCCTCGTCTTTATTTCTACCCAGAGCTAACACCGGACTCCCTGAAGAACATTCTCGGTCCCATGAGACAGAGCGCAGAGGACACAGGACGGTGCTGCTGCCCCTGCCACGTGCGGGTCAGCCCCGTGGTCGCTGCAGTGGGTCAGCCCCGTGGTGGCTGCAGTGGGTCAGCCCCGTGGTCGCTGCAGTGGGTCAGCCCCGTGGTGGCTGCAGTGGGTCAGCCCCGTGGTCGCTGCAGTGGGTCAGCCCCGTGGTGGCTGCAGTGGGTCAGCCCCGTGGTGGCTGCAGTGGGTCAGCCCCGTGGTCGCTGCAGTGGGTCAGCCCCGTGGTCGCTGCAGTGGGTCAGCCCCGTGGTCGCTGCAGTGGGTCAGCCCCGTGGTGGCTGCAGTGGGTCAGCCCCGTGGTCGCTGCAGTGGGTCAGCCCCGTGGTCGCTGCAGTGGGTCAGCCCCGTGGTCTCTGCAGTGGGTCAGCCCCGTGGTCACTGCAGTGGGTCAGCCCCGTGGTCGCTGCAGTGGGTCAGCCCCGTGGTGGCTGCAGTGGGTCAGCCCCGTGGTCGCTGCAGTGGGTCAGCCCCGTGGTCGCTGCAGTGGGTCAGCCCCGTGGTCGCTGCAGTGGGTCAGCCCCGTGGTCGCTGCAGTGGGTCAGCCCCGTGGTCGCTGCAGTGGGTCAGCCCCGTGGTGGCTGCAGTGGGTCAGCCCCGTGGTCGCTGCAGTGGGTCAGCCCTGTGGTCGCTGCAGTGGCGCCCTCCTGGCTGCCGGCGTGGGGCTCTGGGAAGAACACTGCCCTTCCAGGGGGCGTCCCCCGGGCTCTGGGGGACTGAGTGTCCCCGACCTGTGTGGAGAGCACCGCCTTCCCACAGCAGAGGGCGTGTCTGTCGCACCGTCGCTCACGGACGCAGTTAGGAACGGTGGCACCGTTGCCGTCCACGAAAGCCAGGCCCCTGCTGTTACCGCCCAACCATCCCCGGCGGGAGTGTGGCTGGCAGGGGTGACCGCGGCCGGGTCCTCTGAGGCCGCCACGGAGACGCCCCGAGCGTCCATGTCCTTGGGTCGGAGCAAGGCCTGACGAGTGTGTGAGGGGACAGAGCTGGAGGACGAGCATCTCACACGTGTGGCCCCGCGGGGTCCTCCCGGCGGCCGTGGCTCCGTGCCCGGCCGGTGCGCAGGCACGTCTGTGGTCCCTCGTCCCCGGGGCTCCTCTCCCGCGCTGGGCCGGGCGGCGTGGACACTTGAACATACGGATTTAACCACTCAGAGAACAAGGTCCTCCGTCCCCCTCCCCTGACTCCCGAGGAGGGAGGCGCGGCTCCCGGAACCGGCCGCTCTGGTCTCCCATGGTCACTTGCGCACGTTTGTGTGGGGCATGGTTTTGAGTTATTTCCCGGGTTTGGAGGTCATAAAGATAAATCCACACGGCGGTTCTCAAAGCAGCTTACGAAGCCCGTCTAACGCAATCAGCTTAAGACCCTTTCTTCCTCGCTTATCAGAAAACCGCTCTGGAGCGCCCCGATGAGGCAGATACGCGCCCCCTCAGGGAGACGCACGGCAGAGGCTCCTGTCCTGTGTTCAGGGTCTCCGTGCCCCGGGGAAAGGCGAATCGGCCGTGGGAGGAGCCGCGGAGGCACCGAGAGGCGTGGTCTCCGGGTGCGACGGCCGACACTCCGTGTTTCCTGAAGGGACGCGGTCAGCGGGTCTCCAAACGGAGATATTCACAGATACTTAAGAATGTAATCACGGCCCTCACCTCGAACGGAACCGTGGGGCTTCGCGGGATTTGCGAGAAACCAAAAATCAATAGCATTAAATCCGTGCCTGTGAAAGAGCTAATCCATTTAAAAATGTACTGACGCGCCCACGTGTGGCTCCCTCGGCGGGGGCGGGGGGGGGGGGCTGGCTGAGGGAAGGATGTGCTTGGAGTGAATTAAGGGCGTGCCCAGGGGGGCAGACACGCCCACCCACGAATTTCTGAGTCAGGAGGTCCAGGTGAGACCAAGCACGTGCCTCTAACGAGTTCCCGGGGGCGGGCGGCTGCTACTGGGTCCCTTCAAGACCCAGCATCTGAACACACAATAGGTCCGTTCGTTGCCGTGAAGAGTATGTGAGGTGGCAACGCAGCCACTCCTGGCACAGGGCCCGGCACGCGGCAGAAGACGGACTCTCCGGTCAGCCCGGAGGACGCTGGTCTTCCTGGACGGACTCTCCGGTCATCCCGGAGGACGCTGGTCTTCCTGGACGGACTCTGTGGTCATCCCGGAGGACGCTGGTCTTCCTGGACGGACTCTGTGGTCATCCCGGAGGACGCTGGTCTTCCTGGACGGACTCTGTGGTCAGCCCGGAGGACGCTGGTCTTCCTGGACGGACTCTCCGGTCATCCCGGAGGACGCTGGTCTTCCTGGACGGACTCTGTGGTCATCCCGGAGGACGCTGGTCTTCCTGGACGGACTCTGTGGTCACCCCGGAGGATGCTGGTCTTTCTAGACGGACTCTGTGGTCACCCCGGAGGACGCTGGTCTTCCTGGACGGACTCTGTGGTCATCCCGGAGGACGCTGGTCTTCCTGGACGGACTCTGTGGTCATCCCGGAGGACGCTGGTCTTCCTGGACGGACTCTGTGGTCACCCCGGAGGACGCTGGTCTTCCTGGACGGACTCTGTGGTCATCCCGGAGGACGCTGGTCTTCCTGGACGGACTCTGTGGTCAGCCCGGAGGACGCTGGTCTTCCTGGACGGACTCTGTGGTCATCCCGGAGGACGCTGGTCTTCCCGGGCTGCTGGGCGTGGCGCCTCTCACACCCGGGGTGCTGGCTGACCGTGCACAGCCCTGAGGGTGCGATGAGTACAGGGTGGCCACCAGCAGTGGCGCTCGCCGAGCCCCGGACCCTCGGGAGCTGGACACGGAGGAGGAGCGGGCCTGGGGCAGGCTGAGCCGCTCGCGGGACCAGGGGCCACAGAGCAGCCGCGGGGCGGCTCCGGAAGAAGACGGCACGCTGCCGGCCCGGGAGCAGCGGTGAGCGCCGCGGCGGCCGTCTGGTTGGAACCCAGGCCCGGGCCAGGCGAGGCGGCGGCACACCAAAGTGCTGAGCGGGAAAACCACCGCCCTGGAGGTCTGCGCTCAGCGAAGTGTCCTTCCAAAGTGAAGGACGTAGAGACTCCCAGACAGACAGACAAAAACAGGAATCAGTCACCGGTAGACCTGCCCTGGGTTCACCTAAGAATAAAATGCCTTCCAGCCTGAGGGGCAACAGCATTTATTGAGGGCAAGAAGAATAGCTGTTTGGGGATCATTAATTCGGACAGAAACCCACATCGTGTTCCCAGGAGGAGATGAAGGTGGTGGGCGTTTATGAGAAAGGGAAGGGGGCGGTTCCACCCACAGCAGGGAGGCGTTGCTATGGGTGCAGCTAAGGTAACATAGTGACACTGATTCCAAACAATGTTATTCCTTTTTCCTCGGGTATCCTATGATGTGTGACTTTGCTTGGGATACAGTGTTGCTTTAGGCCCAGCCCAAAGGTTACTTTGCCTAGTTTTGTTTTTATTTTTTTGGTTTTGGTTGTTTGTTTTCTGAAGTTAGAAACGGGGAGGCAGTCAGACAGACTCCCGCCTGCGCCCGACCGGGATCCACCTGGCATGCTCACCAGGGGGCGATGCTCTGCCCATCTGGAACGCTGCTCTGCTGCAACTGGAGCCATTCTAGCACCTGAGGCAGAGGCCATGGAGCCATCCTCAGCGCCCGGGCCAACTTTGCTCCAATGGAGCCTTGGCTGCGGGAGGGGAAGAGAGAGACAGAGAGGAAGGAGAGGGGGAGGGGTGGAGAAGCAGATGGACGCCTCTCTTGTATGCCCTGGCCGGGAATCGAACCCGGGACTCCTGCACGCCAGGCCAATGCTCTACCACTGAGCCAACCGACCAGGGCCCGCTTGGCCCAGTTCTAACATTCAAGCTGCAGGAGGCGTGTGAGGCAGCTCCTCTGGGCTGCAGCTCAAGGTCCGTCTTCCAACGGGCCGCACGCATATGATTCTTTGAAGCTTGCAAGAAATGCTATAGAAAGTTCTTCAGAGTGGAGAGACACAATAAGTAGGTCAGAGGCTCAGCAAAACAGGAACAAAGGAAGTCAAAATAAAACCCCACGTTTCTGATTCTTAATTGCTCTAACAGATAACTCTATTCGAAATAACAATGGCGACAAGTCCGCCGGGCTCGCCTTACGGAGTTTTGTTGTTTTAACTGGTGGCCGATATTTTAAAATGTTGTAGATTCGCAGAAATATGTGGATGCCCACTGGCAGCAGGAGGTCGCTCCAGCGATGGGCCGGGCTGGTCTCTGCTCCAGGCCGCCTCCTGGGGGCCTCTCCGTCCCTTTGAGAGCAGGTTCTAGAAACCTGAAGGGAATTCTGAACATTCTAGAAGTGTTTCTTACAAGACAGTTGCCCAAAAAGGGACATGGATGGAGTCGAGCAGAACAGAGGGCAGAGGACGGGAGGGGAGGTCTGTGCTGGCCAGAGCGGCGGCGGCTGACCCAAGACACTGGACACAGCCCGTGGTCCTGCCCGCCTCGGGACTGAGAGAGGGACCCGCCCAGGGTCTCCCGGGGCCGGCTCTTCGGGGCTGCGGAGCCCACGTCCTCACCTGCCAGCCGGCTCTCCGTGTCCAGAGCAGCTGGGCGGGAACGCTGCTCTCCCCAGCCCTGGCTTCCACGCAGTGTGTGGGGGCGGGCACGCCGTCACGCCCGGTGCCGGAGGGAGTCACTGTGCAGATCGGGTTCTGTACTGGGGCCAGAGGCAAGGTACCGTGTGAGGCCATGGGAGGGACTGAAATCTCTGGCTGGTGGCCTTGGGAGGGGGACCTGACGGCTGACGTGTGGGGACCCCGACAGCCGCCACACTCCGTGAACCTGGCGAGGGAAGAGGCTGTGACAAAGCCCCGCGACTCCACCCCCAGTGAAGTGCCAGGTCTGGCATCCCTCACGCGTTAGCATCTTAGTGACGGTCTCATTCCCAGAGCACGTGGCCAGGGCCCAGGAGAAGCCACTGTTTAATATGTATCCGTCGTCCCCGGCCGACCGGGCCTCCGGCGGGGGGGGGGGGGGTGTCCCTGGTCAGCCCGGAGTTCATTAGTTTGATTCAGTTTATCTTGGGTTCACGGTGCTTTGAAGAGACATCACGGAATACATTCAAAGCGGGCCACGAAGATGCCCACAGAGCAGAGAGCACGCAGAAATGGCCTCGCCACTGAGCGGGAAATGAGTCACATCTCTCTTCCAGGTAGTGTGACAGACGGGACAGGGGTCAGGGAGGGTGTCCTTTAAGAAATGGCCTTCGTGTTCTGCGTCATATGACGGTCCCCTGCAAACCAGCCCCGGTGGAGAGATCCCGTTGTTCAAGCTCACCGTGTGTCTTAGCAGACAGGGTTCAGTAAAGGAACAAGGCCATTTTTCCAGCCCCTGGGGAGGACTGTTCGCCGTGGCCGGTGCGAGACTGTGGCCTCGCCCCCTGGCTCCTCTCTGCCGCACGTGAATCTGCTCAGCAGATTCTCCCCAGCTTCCCGGGGCCCAGCGCAGGGGCCACGGGAGGTGGACGCGGTCCCCGCCGCGGGCTGGGCCGGCCACCATCGGCCTGGTGAGGACAGACAGCGGCAGCCAGTGTGCAAGTCCGGACCTCCCAGGCCCGCGTCACTCGGCGGGAACGGGGCGCGGGCCCCGGGCACGCTGCCTCAGCCGTCTGCAGTTTCAAGTGGTGACGTTTAACCGTAAGAGCAAACAAATGAAATTAGTGTTAACACTGTATCTTCTTTAACCTACTACTGTGTATCTAAAAGAGCGTTTCCACGTGTGGTCAACGTACAGGAGTGTTGATGAAACATTTCCAGTCTTGATTTTTTTGTGCCCCGTCCTCCCGGTCCAGAGACCGCCAGCTCGGCTTGGTTCGGACCGACCACGTTTCCGGTTCTCCGCGCCAGGTGTGGCCAGTGGCTGCCGCACAGGACAGTGCCGCCCCAGGCCATCTCAGAAGGGGCAGCGGAATTGTGGTCTGGTCTTCCCAGCATTCAGTCCCCTGGAAGGGGCTTCCAAACGCCAGGGAGGGTGGGGCCAGGCCGGTGCAGACGGCAGAGTTCCGAGCCCTTCCTCCGCTGGACCCTCTGGAGCCGGTGGACCCTCTGGAGCCGCTGGACCCTCTGGAGCCGGTGGTCCGGGATCCATGGCCGGGCGGTGTCTCCTCACACTCGTTGTGCATCTAACCGGGGCTCCCCACGTGTGTCTGGCAGTGCTCTAGAAACTTCCACATGCCCTGGACAAAGAGGGGGCACTTGATGTGGTCACCTGTCCCCCAGGGTGGACACTTCCCTGCAGGGAGACTAGGCCGGTGCCTGGGAGCCAGCGCGTTTCCTGGGACTGAGCACTCTTGCTCCTGCCCCCACTTCTCTGGAAAGACACGTGGGTCCCCTTCCTGAAACGAAAGTGTGTTTAAAGCGACGTGGGCCCTCCAACGCCCAGTCCATCCGTGCCCATGTGATCAAATCACTGTAACGGTGGGGCCAACGAGAGATGGTCTGGGGATCGGAGACTTTGTGCCGAGGGGGTAACCCCACCCTCACGTCCTTCCTCCCAGTTCCTCCTCCTCCTCTTCCTCCTTCTTCTCCTCCTCCTCCTCCTCCTCTTCCTCTTCCTCCTCCTTCTCCTCATCTTCCTCCTCCTGCCGCATGCAAGCAAATGAGACATAATTTGCTGTGAATTACCTGCGCATCGTACCCAGCACTTCTCCACTAAGTGGCTTTTTGCAGGGCTCAGTACGAATCCTCTCTTTTGTCCAGATCGCACAAAACACTCTTCCTGAGTTGTTAAGATTCTCTGCCACACATAAAAATGAGGCTTAAATCACCCAAAAGGCGACCAAAGTGCATTAGACAATTCTTAAACTCTGCTAAGGCGTGTTATACATGTTAAGGTGTCTGAGCCCCTGGCCCTTGTTTCCAGGGGACGGGAGCCCGTGGGTGCTAGCCGGTGGTCAGAGGAAGGCCCCAGTGTCCCTCCTAGCAGAGGTGGGGACTCCAGCAGCCCCTGCAGAGCCCCCGGGAGAGCCCCCCTGGCATCGGGACAGTCGGGGTGCTCTCTGTGATGGGGGTGCGCCACGTGTGCTGACCGGGGTCCCTTCCTTCCATCACGTTGCTTCCAGACTGGACACTCAGCTCTGTGTAGCTCCTGCTGGGGTCGCCTCCCCCTGTGCAGTCCTGTGAGCCCCCCCTTACCCTTCCTGACTCGGGGCTCCGGCCTTGCCCGCCCTCGTCAACCTCCAGGACTCCAGCCCTCTCGGGCCAACGCCTTCTCCCACGTCAGAAGCCCTGAAGATGCCCGGGGCGCAAACCGCAAACCGTCCTGTTATCGCGGGCCTTGCAGACCAGCCCGTGGGACCCTGCGGGATGCCAGCCGCTGGCCCGGGATGTCGCTCTTTCTACCGGGAGACGCTTTCCCTCCCTCACCCCTCTCTCTCCCTCCGTCCGTCCGTGGCCATTCCTGAAGATGCTGACAAACACCCCATGCCTAATGGAGATCCGTCCTCGCTCCATCCGAGGGGGCGGGATTCTTCTCTCCGGTGAAAATAGACCAGCGGCGTCTGAACCGATGACTTTACACATTCTTCTGCCAAGACCACGGGGGTCCTGTCAGCTGTTCCTATGACAATCGGAGTTTCTGTGGAGGAGTTTCTAGGGGCGAGTTGGCCGGCGGTCGGTTCCCCTGCAGAGCCGCCCCCCCCCCCCCCCCGCAGCGGGCTCATATCTGCTGGCCCCCACGTCTCCTGGGCTGAGGAGACTTGTGAGCATGCGGTGGATGAGTGCTTCCCCCAAAACTCATGTCAAACCCTAACCCCCACGGGATGGTGTCGGGAGGTGGGGCCTTTGGGGAGGGGCGCACAGACTGTGGGTGTGGGGCCCACTGTGATGGGATTAGTGCCCTCATAGCAGAGACCCCGGGGAGCCCCTCACCCCTTCCGCCACCTGACGTCACAGCAGGAGGAGCCGTGCCCCCCCAGATACCAAGCCCAGCCTCCAGAATGGGGAGAAAGAGCGTCCACCCAGTCTGTGCTGTTGCCGTGTGAGCAGGACTGAGACAGAACACGGGTTTTACCAAAGCTTCCGAGGGAGGAGGCCCCTGCGTGTGAGCTGTGTGCACGTGTGGGTGCCCGCGGAGGGTGGTCAGCTTGTTACCAGACCCCTCCAGCTGGACTAAGGGTCTTTCCCGTCCACCAGCGTCTCCGTCCCTCACTGCCCGCTGTCTCCTGGCCTTGCCCTCCTGCCAGCCCGCCGGTCAGCAGGCAGCATCCCGGGGTCCCTGCTTGGAGGGCTCCACCTTGGCGGCCCCCCGCCCAGCCCGTCACCCACGTCACTGGAGACACTGAGGCACCGTGTCCAGCTCTCACAGCCGAGAGCCGCCCCTCTCCCCTGAGCAGGAGAGCTGCCCTTCCGCCCTCCTCCAAACCCCTCTCCTCGTTTTTATTTCTGCCACCAGCTGTCGTCAGCACTGGGCAGCCCTGGACAGCTCTGGCCGGGGCCTCTTCTCCCCCTTTCCCTCCGGGGAGGCCAGTCACCTAAAGTAGCTTCTTACACACCCCAGAGCCTCCCAGGTGGGTAACTGCCCGCACCCGGAGGAGAGGGTCAGCATCGGGAGCAACAGAGTGCGTGCGCGCCAGACATGCGCAGACGGGCCGACCACCGCCGCCCCGCGTCCACCACGGGGCCCGAGCCCCCGGCACTTGCTGACTCAGGCAGCCCTTGAAGCAGTGACTTTGTCCTCATTCCACAGGGGATCAGGGAGTTATTTTTAGGAGTAGTTCTAAGCATCAAGAAGAAGTGTATTTTAAAACAGATTTGACAGCGTGATATAGGCGAGGTCTTCTTCCCGGCAAACGAGCACAGGTAAGACGTCCTGAATTCTCAAAGTCAGAGACCGGGGTTCTTTCTCCCCTGGCGCCCGGTCAAGGGGAAGGCTTGGCAGGTGGCATTTATCTCGGGGGCTCCGCTGGGCCGTGAGCACCCGGCGGGGAAGCATGTGTAAAGCCCGGAACACCGTCCATCACCTGGTGAGTTTAGGGTGGGAGATGTTCTCCAGTAAGAACCAGCCTGGGGTGGGGGCTTCTGGGGTGGGTTCTGTTTGTTTTGTTTTGTTTTTAGTCGTCACCTCTGCCCAGGTCGGAGAGGAGAATAAAATGTGTGACTGTGTGTGCATCGTGACCAGGTGCATGTGTGTATGTATTTGTGTGTATTGTGCATATGTGTGCGTGCGTGTGTGTACTTGTGCAGACATAGATAGAAATATTTGAATCCTTAAGATGAATTAGCACCCATGACAGCCTTCCCGGCATGTCAATTATGTGAATTTACAAAGAAATACAGCTTTTTGTTTCTGTAAAGAAAAAAAAAAGGAAAATCCTTCATGTCGTTTTGGTGCAAGGAAATTTCTGAGTATGAGGGCAGGTGGGATCTACCAGGGGCTCAAGGGGTGTGTGTGTGTGTGTGTGTGTGTCTGTGTGTGTCTGTGTGTGTGTAAGTGTGAGAGTGTGTGAGTGTGTGTCTGTGTGTGTAAGTGTGAGAGTGTGAGTGTGTGTGTGAGAATGTGTGTGTGTGAGTGTGTGTGAGAGTGTGTGAGTGTGTGTCTGTGTGTGTAAGTGTGAGAGTGTGTGAGTGTGTGTGTGAGAATGTGTGTGTGAGAGTGTGTGTGAGAGTGTGTGAGTGTGTGTGAGTGTGTGTGAGTGTATGAGTGTGAGTGAGAGTGAGTGTGAGAGTCTGAGTGTGAGTGTGAGTGTGAGAGAGTGTGAGTGAGAGTGTGAGTGTGTGTGTGTGTGAGAGTTGTGTGAGTGTGTGTGTGAGTGAATGTGTGTGGTGTGTGTGTGAGTGTGTGTATGTGTAAGAGTGTGTGTGTAAGTGTGAGAGAGTGTGTGTGAGTGTGTGAGTGAGAGTCTGAGTGTGAGTGTGTGTGTGAGTTGTGTAAGTGTGTGAGTGTGTGTAAGTGTGAGTGTGTGTGTGTGTGAGAGAGTATGTGTGAGTGTGTGTGTGAGAGTTGTGTGTGTGAGTGTGTGTGTGAGTGTGAGTGAGTGAGAGTCTGAGTGTGAGAGTGTGTGAGTGTGAGTGTGTGTGAGTATGCGTGTGTGTAAGAGTGTGTGTGTAAGTGTGAGAGAGTGTGTGTATGAGTGTGTGAGTGAGAGTCTGAGTGTGAGTGTGAGTGTGAGAGAGTGTGAGTGAGAGTGTGAGTGTGTGTGTGTGAGAGTTGTGTGAGTATGTGTGTGTGTAAGAGTGTGTGTGTAAGTGTGAGAGAGTGTGTATGAGTGTGTGAGTGAGAGTCTGAGTGTGAGTGTGAGTGTGAGACTCTGACATTTCTCTTGACCGCCGGTGCCCTCAGGTTTCATCAGGAATTTGTCAGAGGAATGTGTATCTCCTCCCAGAGGCCACCAAGGGCATTGTCCTTTCTTAAAGGGTTTGTTCTGAGTAGGCAGAGCGACCCCACGCTTATCCCCCCGTTAGACTGGGGGGTGCCTGTGGGAGGGGGACACGAGTGAGGTTCCTCCGAGCCGGGGAGCTTGCGGGCCGTGGGAGTATTACACCGCGTTTCCTCATAAGCGGGTATTGTGTGTCCTCATACACACGCCCGTGCCAGCACGCCCCCACCCCAGCCCCCCACCCCACCCGCGCTGGAGAGCGACAGGCAGGGGCAGATTCACAGCAGCATGCTACCCCGTCGCAAAAGCCCGGCCGCGCTCTGCGCAACTCAATTTGCAGCCACTTAGACGCGTTTCTGCAGCAATTGATCAGCAGAATTGATTTAGATTCTATTTTAATGCTCCGCGTTCCACCAGCGGGCGTGTTACTTGGCACATGCTAGACGGGGCCTCGGAAAGGCCCCTCGAGGGTAACTGGTCAGAAGTTAGCACGTTTTCCTGAAAGCCTTTAAGTTAATAGTGTCGGGAGGTTTACGAAGGAAGGAGACTTTTCCCCCGTTATCCAATTAAAATGATCCATGAGCTCAGCCAGCCCCGATGGAGCTCGGGCTAGGGGTTGGGGGTTGCAAACGGCCAGCTTGGGATCTGGGGGACCCCTCTGAACCCATCACCACACCTACCGGTTACTGTTTAACCCACTGGCTGCTACTTAACCTGATAACTGCCAGCTGGACCGGTCACCTGCTGGGCGTAACAGAGTGTGGTGGGATGTTTTCCCGTGACGGGGGCGGATCAGACGGCCACACCAAGTCCCCACACCCTCTGGGCCGTTCTCTCGTTCACAGGCCTCTGTGCCGGACCCCGTGCGGGAGACCCGGTGGGTGGCCTGGGCAGGGGGCAGGAGGGGTGTCCGGGAGGCCTCTGTGCCGGACCCTGTGCGGGAGACCCGGTGGGTGGCCTGGGCAGGGGGCAGGAGGGGTGTCTGGGAGGTGTGGGCTTGCCCGTGCTCGGTGGAAGCTCTCCGGGTCCACCCCTGACTGACTGGCCAGGGTCCTTTGAGCGCGGGTCCCTCCTCGTGCAGATTCCCCGGGTCCCCCGAGCGTGACGGCATCGTTGCTTTCCTTCTGCGCCCTGACAGCCCCCCGCTGAGCCCACCTGTGGCCTCGGTCACTCTGCCCGCTCGCCCTGCGTCTGTGGGTAGCGCGTGTCGGCCCGGAAGTGTGCCCGGTCCTGCCTTTGCTGGGAACTTTTGGCTTTTCCAGCCGGAACGCTGTGTGTGTGGCCTTGCTGCTTTGCCCCGTCCGTGCCCCCACATCTGGACCCGGAACGTGTGCGCTGGGCGACGGGTCACCCCCAGGACCACACGCCTGGCAGGTGCTGTTTGTGAGAAGGAATGTCACCTGTGACTCCAAGTGACCTTCTCAGGCCCTCGGCGTGGCAGGTGGACGGGGGCTCCGGGGCGTCCGCGCTGTCACTGGGTGTGTTTTCTAGGTGCCGTGTCCTGCTCTCCCTCACGCGGGCGGGTCTGCATCCCGCCCCGCCCCCACCGTGCTCACCTGCCGGACTCCGGGGAGTTCCGTTCCGCGTAGGTCAAGGTGAAAATGCAAAGATGGCCCTTCGAGGAGGCTCCGGCCTCATTGCCACTGCCTGGTGACAGTGGACATGAGATGCACAATCCTGGAGGACACGCTCCTCGGGACCCCCCCTGGAGGACACGCTCCTCGGGACCCCCCCTAGCTACCCCCCCCTGGAGGACACGCTCCTCGGGACCCCCCCTGGAGGACACGCTCCTCGGGACCCCCCCTAACTACCCCCCCCTGGAGGACACGCTCCTCGGGACCCCCCCTAACTACCCCCCCCCTGGAGGACACGCTCCTCGGGACCCCCCCCCTAGCTACCCCCCCCTGGAGGACACGCTCCTCGGGACCCCCCCTAACTACCCCCCCCTGGAGGACACGCTCCTCGGGACCCCCCCTAACTACCCCCCCCTGGAGGACACGCTCCTCGGGACCCCCCCTAACTACCCCCCCCGGAGGACACGCTCCTCGGGACCCCCCCTAACTACCCCCCCCCGGAGGACACACTCCTTGGGACCCCCCCTGGAGGACACGCTCCTCGGGACCCCCTGCCCACGCCCCACCCCCGAGGGAACGGGCTCATGGGGAGGAGGGCGGAAGCAGGACCCTGGGACGTGTGTGCCCAGCGGAGGTCACACGGTCTCAGACTTTGTAACCCTCCCCGTCCCCCCCCCACACACAGACACACACTGTCGAGACGAGACGAGATGAGCAGGCAGCTCTCTCCTCTGCGCGGGCGCTGCCCTTGGTCGTAAGCCCCTGGCCGAGCACACGGTCCGCTGACAGGGCGCAGTGAAATGTCACCGGCAATGTCGACACAGGGACCCGGAGTGAGGCCTGCTGTGCCGGCCGAGTGTGACAGCTGCCCCTTCCATCCTCGGCTCCGGCACGGGGCAGGAGGCAGGGTGCGCGAGATGGGTCCCGCGGTTTCTGAGAGCGGAACCCTAACGCTTTGAAGCCCGGCCTCCAGACGGCGCGCGGACGCCGAGCTGACACCGACTGAGAGTCACCGGCACGGCGCAGCGGGTGCAGGGCCCCTCCGTGGGGGTGCGCGCCCCGTGCCCAGCCTGGAGGGGCTGCCCTGCCCAGGAGGCAGGGGCTGGTCGTCCCTGGTGCCCCGTCCCCCTGCTGACCACAGCTCCGTCCCTGGTGCCCCGTCCCCCTGCTGACCACAGCTCCGTCCCTGGTGCCCCGTCCCCCTGCTGACCACAGCTCCGTCCCTGGTGCCCCGTCCCCCTGCTGTCCTCAGCTCCGTCCCTGGTGCCCCGTCCCCCTGCTGTCCTCAGCTCCGTCCCTGGTGCCCCGTCCCCCTGCTGACCACAGCTCCGTCCCTGGTGCCCCGTCCCCCTGCTGACCACAGCTCCGTCCCTGGTGCCCCGTCCCCCTGCTGTCCACAGCTCCGTCCCTGGTGCCCCGTCCCCTGCTGACCACAGCTCCGTCCCTGGTGCCCCGTCCCCCTGCTGTCCACAGCTCCGTCCCTGGTGCCCCGTCCCCCTGCTGACCACAGCTCCGTCCCTGGTGCCCCGTCCCCCTGCTGTCCACAGCTCCGTCCCTGGTGCCCCGTCCCCCTGCTGACCACAGCTCCGTCCCTGGTGCCCCGTCCCCCTGCTGACCACAGCTCCGTCCCTGGTGCCCCATCCCCCTGCTGTCCTCAGCTCCCCGGGCGGGAAGGATGCAGCCCCACCCCGTTCCCGCGGGTCCCCGGCCTCTCAGCCCGGCTCCTGAGGCCGCGGTGCTGAGCGCTCAGTAACGATTTGTTACCTTGGTGACGGTCGGAGCCCGCGCTGCCAGAGCCTCCTTGCGTGTTTGGAGGATTCGGGGCCTTGGGGCTGTGCCGCCCGCTGAAAGCTGCCCCCGGTCATTTCATGAGAGGATGCCACCGTGTCCCCGGTGCAGCGTGTTTCTGGGTCTCAGCTGGACGAGGTGACTTTTCCGTCCTCAGTGCCACCTGGGGCGCAGGTGCGATTTACTTGAACTTGAACATGAAGTATGTGGTGGCTCGTGGCCGCTCTGACCTTCTCTGGACTCGCGTGTTTAATTGGATGGTCATCTGTCCTTCCAGGAAGGTCACTGGGGCTGTAAATGCACGCAGGGGACACCGGGTGAGGTGGTGGCAGAGAGGCCTGTCCCATGGTCCACGCGCCCACCCCACAAAAGAACCCAAAACATGCCCAGCGTGGGGGTGGGGTGTGACAGTGACAAGGTTAGTCACACACAGCCCTGGCCCAGAGCACGGCACCCCTCTGCCCAAAGCCCCGTGCGGCCACTTAGGGCGAAACGGCAGCCTGTCGTGATGCTACAAGCTGCGGTCAACTCAAGAGATTATTTTCAACAGATTAGATGTCACTAGTCTCCCTGGCCTCCACTACCCAGATGCCAGCAGGAGCCCCCCTCCAAGTTGTGACCACCCTGAAGACGTTTCCAGGTGTGGCCAGTGTCTCCTGGAGCCAAAACCACCCTGTGTTGCAAAACAGGGACTTAGACTGTGAGCCTTCATTTGAGTAACATTGCATAACAGGCCGATGAGTTATTGTGAAGCTGGGGGTGGGGGCTCAGAGGCTCCGTAAGTCCCTGGGGATCTCCACACAGCCAGCTGCTGCCTGGTCTCCTTAGCCGCGGTCACACCTGGACCACCCGATGTCCCTCCCCCCGCCGTGCCACAGGGGCCTCACGCCAGACCTGACAGGTGCGTTGCACACTCCGCCCACTGGGCGGCTTTGGGAAATGGCTTCGCGTGGAAACGTTTGTTCCCGTCCTCGCCTGAGCTCCGGGTGGAACCCCAGGGGCTGCTGTCACGAAATCCAGGAAAGGAGCAGAACGTCATTCAGCCACCTGGGGAGGCCGTGCCCCCTCCAGCGAGCAGGGGAGATGGGGGGTGACGCCTTTCTGGGGACTAGGCTCATCCACACCGAGTTTCAGTTGTGTGTGCAGTAACCTTCTGTCCCTGGCAGTGACCCGCAGTGTGTATGGGGGGGGGGCTGCAGGCGCTCAGAGGGCATCCCTGACATCACCTCTGTCTCCTGGAGCCCGTGGCCAATGGCCGTTCATGTAGGTGGCAGCTGCGTCCTCTCCCACCGCTGCAGAGGACCCCCCATCAGGACACCCACCTTCATGGGTCACTCTGACCCTAGAAAGTCCGACGGGGCCATAAACACCAGGCAGCCACCCTGCCCGGGCGTGGAAGCTTGGAAACAGCATCCGGTCCCTCCCATAAATCAGACAGACGCCTGCGGAGTGGCCCGGACGCTTGGCGTGCAGGGGGTTCGCTGGGCTTGCTACCCACGTCCGTGTGACCAGTGGAAAACCGCATCCCCAAGGACCGCATCACACGCCCAGCCGTGTCGGCACCCCCAGCGTGCTGTGCGCGGCCCCTCGTAACCTCGGTCGCTGCCTCCCCGGGCAGGCCAGCGCTGGAGGGAGAGCAAGTCGCCCCACGGCCGTGGGCGCGCGCCTGGTGGGCAGGGACCAGCCCGCCCCGTGGGCCCCCTGTGCTCCGGGCTGCTGCTGTCTGGGAAGTGTCTTGTGTGGGCTGCACCCCAGCTCCTCAGCAGAGCCGGCCGACCTCAGAGCTGCCGGTGGCCTTGGAGGACTGCAGCGGGCACCTGGGGCCTGCGGCAACGCCCTGCCCACGTGCGTCCTGCTCCTCCCACTCCACTGTGTCACGAAAGCATCAGCAAGTGCCGGAGACTGGACTAGGAAGCAACAACGCCGGTCTTTCAGCAGGACGGACTGGGCAGCGGTGGCAGGGGGCAATGGCCGGGCCTGCCTGCTCCCCCAGAGCCGGCTCCGCGGGGTGGGCAGGCCCCGGTGGCCTCGCTCCCGGGCTCCAGGCCTGGCGTGTGGCCGGCGTGCAGACAGCACGCGGAGGGGACAGGCGCGAGTCCACAGCCAAGCCCAGGGCCCCCTGCCACCTCCCCGCAGCCCGGCACCTGGACAGCGTGGCCCCGCGCCCGAGTGAGGAGGACAGGGCGCACCTGCCTCTCCCCCCAGGGCAGGGAGAGCGATGGCGTGAGACCGCGGCCAGGCCGGGCCCTCCCAGGACCACTGCCGTCTGCCTGTTTGGTTCATCGGGGTGGCCAGGACCTCAGACTCACCGCCTGCTGATGACTAATGACAAGGTGGACTGAGGGCACAAGCCAGTTCCACGTCTCCCACGTAACAGAGCGCGAGCAGGCTGGGCACGGAGCGCTCCCTGCCTTGGTGCCCCCGGGAGCCCGCCCGCTCGCCGCCCGCCCTCCCCCAGCCCAGAATAGCGGAGCGGCGGGGGGCACAGCTCTGCCTGTGTTCTGCCTCCTTCTGCAGATGGTGCCGGCTAATTATTCTCACTTGTGTAGCACCTTACACCTCTGCAGGTATTTTTTTTCCCAAAATGTTAGGAAACAGATGATCGCGTCTTTTTTCTGCAGCCGTGTGAGAGTTTTTTTCATTAACAGGCCCGGGCAGGACCATCTGTGTATTTCTGAAAAGTTTGCCACCAGCAGAGACTCTAAAACTTTGGAAGAATGGCTGAGTGGGACCTCACACAGCTGTCCCTGGGCTGCCGGGGGGGGGGGGGGGGGGGCTGAGAGAAGCAGAGTCCAGAGGTTGCACTGGGGGGGCTCCCTCCACAGCCCCACCGCTGACCTTGACTTGGCGGTTTCCCAGGTAATGAGAAGTAAGACAGAGAAGTTTCCAGAAAAAGGGGGGGGGGATAAACGTGTCCAGAAGTCTCTCTGCCGTCAGCTGTGTGTCCTCGGAATAGTCAGTCTACCTCTTGAGCCTTGGCATCCTGCAGAAGCTGCAGCTGATGGTTCTCAAGCCTCTGGTCCTAGGAAGTGGCAAGGAGGGCATTCAGCCTCCGTGAGAGATTCCGGACAGGGTGGTGAGGAGAGGTGTCCCTGCAGAGGTCGCTCCCACCTGCAGGGAGGGCGGGAACCAGTCACGGGCACGCGGGGAGTGAGAGGGGTTTGTGCCGCCGTCCTGGGGTGCTAACGGGGGCGAGTTGCCCACTGAGATGGGTCTCGGGGAGCCCGTGACGGTGACGCCTGCCCCTCAGTCAGGCCGTGGTGTCCACAGGAGGAGGCCGGTGGAGGCCAGACCCTGGGGCTGGCCGCTGATGGAGACACAGAGGTACAAGGACAAGACGGAAGGGACTTCAGGTACAGGTGGACTGGGAGCCCGGAGAGCCCAGGGGGTCAGCGGTCTGGCCGGGCAGTGAGCTGGGGAGGGGCCCGCCCGCCGGGACCTTGGCCCGAGGCTGGTGGCCAGAGCCCCGAGTTGCACAGGCGTCGTCCTGTTTTTAACGTTCATCAACTGGGGGAAACAAGTAGCAGGAGCCTCCCTGACTCGCCAGGGTGGCCCTGGGCTGGGGACGGGCTATTAAGCATCTGCTGAAGGTCCCATGCAGCCAGGGCCGCAGGGACAGAGCCGTCTCACCAGCAGCCTGGCCGGTCTCCTCCTCCCGGCGGTTCAGAAGGGCTGACGGCTCCGCTCTCCGGGCAGGTGCCCCAGAAAGAAATTCTTTTGAAATTAACTCTGCGCGGCCTACTTACCCCCACCCCCTGCGGCGGCTGCCTCCTATCGGGGGCCCGAGGGCCCGCCCCAGGTGCTGAGCTGGGAGGGGGGCTGACCTGTCACAGAGGAGGGAGCCAGCGTCCTGCACAGAGCAGCGGGGGGGGGAGGGGGGGGTCAACCATCTGGTCTCAGGTTCTCAGGAAGGTGGGGGGTTGTCAGGTTCTCAGGAAGGTGGGGGGCTGATGCTGCCCCGCCCCCCACCCCCAATTCTCAGAGCACATCTGCGCCTTCCTCACCCCCCCCCCGCCCTTTCTGTAAGTTCAAGCCCCACACCCAGTCTCAGCCCTTCCTCGGGAACTCAGCCCTCAGCGTATTTGCGGACCCAACTCGGATGTGACGAGAGGCAGTTTCCTGTCTAGACACCGACACCCCAACCATAGAAAGAGGAGAAACTCCACTGAAGACAGCCTGGACCCCCTCTCCCAGGGCCTGGCTACAGTGTGCCCCCCGCCCCCCGCCCACAGGGCACGGTTGACCCTCAGTGCACGTGGGTACAAGTGTGCTCCCTGTGCCGGGTGTCACCAGACAGCCGGGTGCCCGAACAGGACGTTCACGTCCATCCAAGCACTGTGACCCCGGCTCCCCAGCAGGGCGGCCGTCTCAGGCCACGAGGGGGCGCAGCTCCACGGTGCCCACGGCTCCCGGCTGCCGCTGTCCCCTCAGGGATTTCATTATTCACCCGTGTCACCCATGCCCAAGGGTGGGTAGTGGGTGAGGTGACGGCCGCCGCAGACCTCGCCTGGCCCCCGCCTCGGCCCTGCACCAGAGGGGCCCCAAAGGCAGCAGTCACGAGTGGCTCCAGGTGTGCAGACACCTGGAGGTGGGGCCCTCTGTAGCAAGTGTGGGCAGCGCCCCGGTCAAAACCGAACCCTCGTGCCGTCTGCCACCAAACAACTGTGCCGAGAACACGGCCTGGCCTGTCCCTGTGAGCTCCAGCTGGTTTGGATCAGAGATGTTTCGTTTCTTTTTTCTTTCTTTTTTAAGTTTCGGCAGTTTTTGTTCACCTCTGACACCGAGGACGGCGTACCTTCCACCACCTGGCTCCCGGGTGCAAAGGCATTCTGGAGCCCGCGGCCCCGTGGGAGCGTCTTCCAAGGCTCCAGCCAGGCACGGAGGCCTGCATGCGAGCTTTTCGTTTCTTCTTTAAAATCAAAAGCTGTTTCTCACACACACACACACACACACACAAACACACATACACACACACATCCCACAGGAGCCTGTAACATGAGAAAACATCGGGGAGGTTACAAAAGAGTTGCGTGAACAACTGGAAACATTTCACCAAAGCATTAACCCCGTCTGCGTCCCTCCCCTCCCAGCCTGGAGAGATAGTTCCTCTTCGTCTTTATCTGGGTCCTCCACATAATTGCTGCTTTAAATCACAAAAGCCTAAATGAAGAGTTATGAATGCAGAAGGCACAGAGCTGTGTTCAGACAGCCGGCCACTCATCTCCAAAGCGGCGGGCCTGACCCCCCATCCACCCACCCACCACGGACCAGGGACAATGGGAGCTTCCTCCCCAAGTGTTTGTGAACACGGCGTTCAACCTTGTAGGACAAGACCCGCCTGTCTCTGGCGGAAGCCTTTGTTCTTTCCTTCTGAGGAGCGGCTGATTCCTGGGAGGTGGCGTTTCACTCGGCCATTGTTCTTTAAATGGAGACACGCTCTGTGGCCCTGCCGGGTGAGATGAGGCGGGGGAGGGGGCGGTGGGGAAGCACCTGGGCTTTTGTGAAAAGGAAGAGGTGATAAGACCCCCCCCCCCCCCGGGGCGGGCACTGTGGTTGCCGGGAGAGCTCACTGATTGAGACTTTGTAGCTGGCTGTTGTCAAAGTCCTTGGTCCTGTAATGACCCTTCATGTCCTGGTCCCAGAAGAGGAAGCTGGGAGTTGGCAGGGCGGCCCCTGGGGCAGGAAGGTGCCCTGATAGTGCCCCCACCAGCTCTCCTCTGCCTGTAGGTACGGGCTCACTTGCACTAGACCATTCGCTGGGCGACCCGTCCCTGGCGTTGAGAGTATAGATCTGACTGTGGGTGGCAGCCCTGTGCCCCATGGTTGTGGGGTTGACCATGCTGGGCCAGGCGTGATGTTCAGAGAGGTTTAGCTAGCTCCCCGACACCACACAGCTCGTCCCGCTGGCTCCCGGCCTCCGCCGTGGGCGCCTGTGTTCACCTGTCACCATGGAGACGCACGGTGGGGGGGCACGTTCTCTTCGCACAGTGGGAGTCCGGGAGGTGGACGATGGACCGAAGCTTCCTGCGCAAGTCCCTCCCTCCCCAGCAGCCGGACACAGCGAGTCACAGGCTGCCCTCCTCTGAGCGGCACCTCTTCTTTCCAAGGAAGGCCCGGAACCTTCTTTCCCTGTCTCCTGCCGAGCCTCCGGCAGGAGCGAAGCCCACTGCAGACCAACGTAGCGTGGGCAGGTGGGGGTGGCGAGGCGGGGGCAGGAGCTGGGGCAGGCAGGGGGCCGTCCCTGCCTCCAGCCCACCCCGTTCTCTCGTCTAAATCATCTGGAAAAAAAATCATTCCTGGTTCATTGACCTTTCCGCACGTTTTAATTTACGCCAAGGAATGACACGTCATATAATTTTTATACATCTGGCTGAGATGTTTCACCATGAAATTAAAAAACAATTCTTTGTCAAGACTGCATGTCAAGCTTGTCCAAGGGGTGATGACCCCGGGGTAGATGCCACGTCCGCACGGGGCTCCCTGCGCGGGGCCCCCGTCGACGGTCACGCAGCCGTGCTCCTATGGAGGGGAGCGTGGCCCAGGTCTGGGGATCGGGCGAGGACCGAGTGAGGCCGGGACCCACTGTCTCCAAAATGCCCCGGTTCGCTGGCCGGCTCCCCACCGCGTAGCTCAGCTGGGCAGGAGTCCGCGGGCGTGTTCCCGCGAGGCCCGGCCCGGCGCCCAGCTGTCCCCGCCCTGGGGTTTCGTGGCTGGCACTGTCGATTGGCCTCCTTAGAGAAACGGGCTGCGGCTGACTTTCCTGCTCAAGGATAGACAAGGTAGGAGCTCACACTCTCCACCTCAGGGACCCCAGCCTCATGGGAGAGAAAGGACACTGAAGAGGCAGAGCCATGAGGAGCCCCTGCAGGGACACTCGACGCTGTGCCCTGGGCCGCGAGGAGGTGGCAGCTGGCTCGGGAGCCCCACGTCCACACGGCCTCTCTAGAGGCAGCGCTTGCCCTGGGCGCCCATCTTTCTAAGGGCTACTTTACGTATTGTAGGACAGTCTGAATCCGAATGTAGCAACACCTCTAAATGTGGTATCTGCCGTCTGGGAAGGGACAGCAGAGGCGACCAGTGACACAGAGTGACAGCCACAGGAGCTGCCATTGTTCACATGCGGCCAAAGGAATGCGAGCAGAGGCAGGCACATCCCCACCCCGGGAGGAGGCGTGGCAGCCAAGCGTGATTCCCGTTCCTCAGACCCACGCGCCCCTTGCCGGGGCCCCTGTGGAAGCAGCCTGGGAATTGCATAGCACACAGCCTCCCCGCTGGCCCACAGGGGCACGTCACATGGTTTGGGGAGCTCTTTGTTACTCAGCTTAGCCTGCCTCGTGCTGACTGATACACTCAGATTTCCCAGCATGCGTTTCTTCCAGGGATGATAGGAAGCTTTTGGGTTCAACTGTTTTACGGTCCTACAGGTCTATCGCGGTCCAGCCACGAGTCTGTTACGGGGTCCTCGAACAGGAAAAGGCATGGAGAGAATTAAATAAATGATAGAGAATTAAAGCTATACACATAAAGATGGGTTCGGGAGGATCACACGCAAGCAGTCTCTATTGCTCCTAAGCCGATGCAATGGCGGCCCCCAGAAGCGCATCCATCTTTAGTCAGGGAAAAAACATGGTCCGTTAGCAATTCAATTGTTTCCAAGACAACTCAAAGACAACCCCCACCATACCATTTAGATCTAACTTTATACCAATAAGAAACTAGCTTCCACCTCTTCCAGAGAACACGGGTGGGATAAGCAATCATCAGGTATAGCCCTTTGTTCACTGGGCAGGTGAGATGGGTGCTTAGGCCCAGCACCTGTCTCCTGGATATAAAAACACCCTGTTTATATTTCGGTCCCCAACACAGGTCCCCCCACCCATGCAGGACGTCCCACCTCCAGACCCTTTAATGCTCTAGTGTGCACTAAAAATTTTCAGGAGCAAGACAATAAACACCATCGTCACTTAAGTGACACTGCGTTCCCGCCCCTCCCCCACACTGGCCCAGGACTCCAGCCCCTGCCCGTTCTCTGGACAATGACGCCGTGAACCGTGCACGGTGCTCCCTTCCTGCGCTGGTGTCACTGTCCGGAGCCCCTGCCCGTCCTCTGGACAAGGACGCCGTGAACCGTGCACGGTGCTCCCTTCCTGCGCTGGTGTCAGAGTCTGGAGCAGGAACCTCCAGACACACAGGGGGGGGGGGGGTCTGCTTCCGCAGGGACGGCCCCTGGCTGAGGAGGGGGTGTCCTCAAAAGACAGCTGGAGAGAGGGTCGGGTAGAAGTCACCCCTCACCTCTGAGCGGTGTCCATCCTGGCCTCGTCAGCGTGTTCCCCACCCGCAGAGCCCACACACGTGTCGGGGACCATCCTACAGAGAAGCTCAGGGGGGGTCCTGTCGGCCCAGGTTCTCTGAACAACTTCATAATGCCCCATGGGGCCTCATGGAGCCCCAAGTCGATCTGAGACCAGGGAGCCCTGGTCACTGTCCCCCTCACCAAGGGCTCCTCTCCTCCTGCGTCAGGCCCCCTCCTGGGGCTCTCGAGGCAGCCAGGGCTCCCGAGTCCCCAACACGGCGGCTGCCTTCTCAACATACAGCTCGTCGTGCTGGTTCCGACAGACCCGTCGTGACACGGTTTGGTGTCGTGACACGGTTTGGTCCTAAGCTGAGTAGGCTCTGGGTACAGTACTGTGAAATGATGTTATCAACATCTTTAAGTCATATTTTATCATTTTCTTTCATTGCTGTTATATATCATAATTTTCTTTGTTCATTTTTATGCCATTTGTATCATCTGTACACCATTTTGTTTCTTATTTTTACATTCGTCAGGTTTAAGTAAAACACTGCATTACCAGTACAACTGGTTTAATATTTGCAAAGACAATTTCCTCTTGGTAGACATCTAGTGAGGGGTTTGATGAAAAATATCCAAGACACAAACACAAATTGCTGTACCGAGTCTGGGATAACAGTTGAAATGGTGCACGCGGAGATGGTATTGCTGCCGGAAGCTGGTCCGCCCTGTCGTACGCCCAGCTGGGCAACGCTTGCGCTGCCAGACGCGGAGCCGTCGTGGCTAGCGATTGTGGTCGTAAAGTCGAATGGTCGTAAGTTGCACAGGTCGTAAGTCGATCGATATTTGTACTTGTGTGTCTGAGTGTCTGCGTCCCCTGCTGTGCCGTGAGGCTCCTGAGAGCCTCCGCCTTGCTCACCACCAGCCTGGCCCGCGGCCCTCGGGGCCGGCCACAGACACCAGGCTACCGCCCTGGTTTGCGGGCACCTGCAGCCCTGCTCATCCCCAGCGGGTCCCCAGCATCACAAAGTGAGCCCGTGCGTGTGCCCATGACAAGCAGCTCTGACACGGGAGACCAGGGAGAGGGTGCCGGGTGGTCGCTGTGGCCGAGCGAGGGGAAAAATGTTTGCATTTCCTGAGTCCTTTTTCTTTGCTTTAGAAAAATGGTTGGCGGCCAAAGCGAACGTGTTTGCAGAGGGAATAGCCGGTAAAGTTCAGGGTCGTGTTTGGATTCAGTCTCAGCAAACGGAGGCCGAAGACATGCCAGGCGAGGGGAGCTGCCCGCTGCCAGGGGCCCTGAGCCAGAGCAGGAGGGGCGCTCTGGACTCCGCACACCCAGGGCACCGCGCTGCAGTCTCGGGCCGTCCCTCGCACCCACAGAGCGCGTCCCTATCCCAGAGTGACGGGGTGCTCTCGCTCCGGGCACTGGTGGCCTCAGATCCCAGCTTGAGCAGCCTGGGCCACCAGATCTGCACCCAGAGTTCAGACCCCACATCCTGCCTGGACTCCGGGAAGGCCCCTCCATCAAGACCCGAAGACTCGATAATGCATGAGTTCAGGGAAATCAGGAGGAAACCGCAGTCTCCCAGCCTAGGGGTGCCCGTGTCACCCCGTGAGATCCGGAGGCGTCTGCTCACCTGCAGCCTCAACGTGGGGAGTTTCTGCATCTCCCAGAACAAAGGCCCGTCCTGACACGGAGCTGCCCTGAGGTGCCTCTCAGTGTGTCTGTCGGCCTCACAGCCTCACGCAGGGACCATCCCGCAGTCTCGGTCAGTGTGCCGTCCACACTGTGGTCAGGGGCTGCCCCGAGGTGCCTCTCAGTGTGTCTGTCGGCCTCACAGCCTCACGCAGGCACCATCCCGCAGTCTCGGTCAGTGTGACGTCCACACTGTGGTCAGGGGCTGCCCCGAGGTGCCTCTCAGTGTGTCTGTCGGCCTCACAGCCTCACGCAGGGACCATCCCGCAGTCTCGGTCAGTGTGCCGTCCACACTGTGGTCAGGGGCTGCCCCGAGTGCCTCTCAGTGTGTCTGTCGGCCTCACAGCCTCACGCAGGGACCATCCCGCAGTCACGGTCAGTGTGCCGTCCACACTGTGGTCAGGGGCTGCCCCGAGGTGCCTCTCAGTGTGTCTGTCGGCCTCACAGCCTCACGCAGGCACCATCCCGCAGTCTCGGTCAGTGTGACGTCCACACTGTGGTCAGGGGCTGCCCCGAGGTGCCTCTCAGTGTGTCTGTCGGCCTCACAGCCTCACGCAGGCACCATCCCGCAGTCTCGGTCAGTGTGCCGTCCACACTGTGGTCAGGAGCTGCCCCGAGGTGCCTCTCAGTGTGTCTGTCGGCCTCACAGCCTCACGCAGGCACCATCCCGCAGTCTCGGTCAGTGTGACGTCCACACTGTGGTCAGGGGCTGCCCCGAGGTGCCTCTCAGTGTGTCTGTCGGCCTCACAGCCTCACGCAGGCACCATCCCGCAGTCTCGGTCAGTGTGCCGTCCACACTGTGGTCAGGAGCTGCCCCGAGGTGCCTCTCAGTGTGTCTGTCGGCCTCACAGCCTCACGCAGGCACCATCCCGCAGTCTCGGTCAGTGTGCCGTCCACACTGTGGTCAGGAGCTGCCCCGAGGTGCCTCTCAGTGTGTCTGTCGGCCTCACAGCCTCACGCAGGGACCATCCCGCAGTCACGGTCAGTGTGCCGTCCACACTGTGGTCAGGGGCTGCCCGTGTCCTCCGGCTCTCTGATTGGTACATCTGAGGTCAGGGCCAAAGGGTGACGCATGTGTTGTTTGTGTGGGTGTTTATTTTTCATCTAAGGAGAGAGCAGTGAGGAGAGGGTGCGGACCCCCTTACTGTGAGGCCCGGGAGGCGGCGTTGTGGAGCAGCTCTCTGGGCGGGGACACCGTTCTCACTCGTGCCACCGTCCCTGTGACTTTGGGAGCAGCTGTCCATGTGTGGACCTCAGCTTGTAGGGGGTGGGGGCTCTCTGCCGTTCCCAGTCCTCACCGGGCTCAAACGTCACGTCCTCCATGCGTCTGGGAAGAGGTCCGTGAGAGCTCGCAGGGGAAAGACCCGGATGGATGGTCACCGAGCAGGAGCGAGAGCTCGCAGGGGAAAGACCCGGATGAATGGTCACCGAGCAGGAGCACACTTAAATCAGAACAGCCCCCAACGGCCCTTTAGAAAAAATGAAGTAAAATAATAAGGCGTGCCTGGAGGCCCATCCGAGCGCCCCTGCTCTTGCTGGCTCTCCCCCCATCTGAAGAGAGGACCATGGGGGGGGTCGGGGGGGGGAGGCAGGCGGGGGAGGGGAGGCGGCTGTGGGGACATCTCTCTACCTGGGCCTTAACTGTGAACGACTTCATTAGCTCCGTCCTGAAGTGCAAGCCGCTAATGAGACAGAGGCTGGCGGCTCTAAAAATAGAGATCCTGCTTCTCGTGCTGCGCAAGGTCCTCCCAGGGTCCTCTTCGCTGAACCCTGGCTGTCCCTTCCTCCCAGGGTCCTCTTCGCTGAACCCTGGCTGTCCCTTTCTCCCAGGGTCCTCTTCGCTGAACCCTGGCTGTCCCTTTCTCCCAGGGTCCTTTTCGCTGAACCCTGGCTGTCCCTTCCTCACATGCATGGCGGTCCCAGGGGGTCGGGAGCCCCGAGGGCAGGGAGCTGGAGCCTGACCCAGGTCTCCAAAGCCCGGGCCCCGCAGAGGGAGACTCTCTGGAGAGGGAGGTGGTCCGTGGAGGGCGCCGTGAGCCTGTGCTCTTGTCACAGCAGACGTGTCCGGGAGGGGACAGTCCCCCCCGGGAAGGGACAGCCCCCCCCCCCGGCAGTGAGGAGGAAGGGGGCACTTTGGCACAAGGCTGCGGTCAGGGGGGCAGTTAGAGCTCCCCATCGGCACAGTGTCTGCTGCTCTCTGGCCGTGGGCATCGAGGCGGGGCTGAGGGGTCAGCTGACCTCTCTGAGCCTCGGTTTCTTCTTCTGGGAAGTGGGAGTCACAGGGCTTCTGTACAGGTTTCTGAGGGTTCAGTTAGATCATGGGCTCCAGGTGCCCCCAGGGGGCCCGGGTGGACAGCTGAGCCACTGCTGAATGAATGAATGGATGACGAATGATGAATGAATGAATGAAAATTCACAGAACGTTACTTCTGGATGTTCAGTAAAAACGTAGCCTTTTCCACCAGTCTTAAGACTCGCCTCCATTTCAGTAAAGAAGCAGATGGTCACTCAGATCTTGAATGAGACAGCAAAGGTCTGAGCAGCTCCCCGCCAACCTCACACTGACATCTGTGACCTTTAGGACGGCTCTCACATCCCTGGGGATGGATGGAGACAGGGACCACCTGGCCCGTCCGGCAGTGACCCTGGGCGGAACCCATGCCTCAGTGCTCACCCCCGTCCTCCTTTCTGCGCGTGGGAGCAACAAGGTCATCCTAGGCCACGGACCACGTCGCCCGCCGGGCACTGACTGCAGGGTTTCCCCGGGCGCCCTGGCACTGCCCGGGGTGCGGGCGCGTCTGCACGCTGGACGGCCACCAGCCCCCCGAGTCTGGATGGGAGGGTTCCATTAGAGATGCCACCAGCGTCAGCGCCGCTGTGCTCCATTCACAGGGGACATCAGAGGGACTTACCAACGGGGAGCCCAGACCTCGCTCGGAGAAGAACCTGTGCGTAAATGACCCTCCTTAGGTCCAGACTTTCTCTCCTTCCTAGTCCTGCTCCTCCCAGTGCCCCTGTCCGTTTGTCCTCCTGAACAAAGGGCTGCTGATTAGCAGCAGAGGTCAGAGAATCCCTGGTGGGCTCAGGCCCTGCGGAGACCTAAGCCCTGTCGCCTTCCTGCGCGGGGGCGCAGACGGGTCCCCGGGCGTGCAGGGGGCACAGACGGGTCCCCGTGTGTGCAGGCACTGCTCCCCCCACCCAGCCTCCAGCTCTCAAACTGCCTCCAGTGTCACAAGGACTCAGGGTTTATCCGGGCAGCACTGGAGGGGGAGGCAGGACAGGCTGGAAAATGCAGGTCACTCCGACCAGGGCCCGTGGGTGCTACCGCCGTGGCTCACTGTTCTGGACAGAAAGAACATTCTGGGAGAGGTGGCAGTAACGGTGTAAGATCGGGGCCCTGGCGCACGATGAGGGACCCAGAGGGAGAAGCTGGTTTTTATGTCCCCTGCCGTCCGTGGAATGGCGTGAGAGAGGTGTCAACGTTTTGCTTTAAAACGGGGTCTATCACGTTTCTGAGGAGGAGAGCTTTCTCTGGAGATGGTGTGTCTAACGGATTAGTGACTATCCACTCTCTAATAGACTTGATGTTTTAGAGGCGTTTCAGGTTTATGGAAAAACCGAGCAGAAAGCACAGGGTGCCCGCGCCCTCTCTCCCTCTGCGCATTTCCCGGTTGCTAACATGTTGCCTGCGTACTGCCGAGCGGTTACAGCTGATGAGCCGGTACGGATACATTGTTACTAACTGGAGTCCGCAGTTTACACACGGCCCGTGCCATGGTTCCATGTCGTCACCATGGTGGCATCTTCCAGAGCAGCTGCACAGCCCTAAACACCCTCTGTGCTCCTCCACCTGTTCAGCCCCCTTCCCCCCTAAACCCGGGCCGACACTGGGGGTTTCGGCCGTTTACTGACACATTAAAAGTTCCCCCATGTCTCTTCACGCCACAGTAGCTCATTGGACGTCCACTTTCCAAGTGAAGGGAAACGGAATTTGGCGTTTCTCCGTCACCGGCCCGGTGCCAGGCAGCCCTGGTGGTAGGTGCTGCTGCAGACAGCGGTGAGGAGGGCAGGACGCGCCCCCGCCTTCCCGGGCTCACAGGCGGCTGGAGTGTGTGGACCCCCGTGAAGCAGGCAGGGGGCAGCAGCCTTGGGGGCACAGAGGACAGCCCCCAGCAGCCTGGGGAGGGGGGGAGAGGAGAGCCTAAGGACGGCCACACACGCAGGGCCGGGTGGGAGGGAGCGTCCGTGCGCGCAGCGTGGACGGGCGCGGGTGGGGTGGGTCACGGCGAGACTGAGCCGCGGACTGCGGGGCGGGGAGGACGGAGGGCAGGCAGCTCGGACGGCCCTCCGCAGAGACACTCGCCCCACACGCACGGGCACCGAGTCTCGGGATGGGACGCCTCGGGGTCTGCACTCCCCTTCACCGGGACTCCCGAAGGGCCCGCAGTCTCCTGGGAGGTCAGAGACGGGAGGCGCGGCCAGGGGGCAGCTGCGTGGGCACCGCTGTCTGCAGAAGAAACTCGGGGTGATTGCACGGGCGTGACTCGTGCCCTGAGCCGACTGAGGAGAGAGAGCTCAGCTTCCTGCCCCCCTCACCACAGCAGGGGCCGGGAAGGAGGGACAGGGAGGGTCGAGGGGGCGTCTGGTTCCTGCTGAGGGGACAGTGGACGAAGGGGCCGCCCGTGACCCGTGGGGACTTGGACCTTGCCTTCTCCGTGCATGTTGCTGAGGACAGGGCCCTTCGGGCTGGGAGAACGGCCACATTTTGGCTGAGTGCTTGTCCCTATGAAGTTTTAAAGGCATAGTGAGATTCCAGCAGCCTTCATCCTAGTGGACATGCCCTCCTAGAGCAGGTCACTGCCAGGCTGAGCAGGACACCGGTTCTCGGGGTGACAGTGGAAGGAAGTGTAGGGAGCGGCCATGAGCCCTGGGACTCGGACGTCTGCAGAGCAGGACACCGGTTCTCGGGGGGTGACAGTGGAAGGAAGTGTAGGGAGCGGCCACGAGCCCTGGGACTCGGACGTCTGCAGAGCAGGACACCGGTTCTCGGGGGGTGACAGTGGAAGGAAGTGTAGGGAGCGGCCACGAGCCCTGGGACTCGGACGTCTGCAGAGCAGAACACCGGTTCTCAGGGGGTGACAGTGGAAGGAAGTGTAGGGAGCGGCCACGAGCCCTGGGACTCGGACGTCTGCAGAGCAGGACAAGGACACGACGGATGAGCACTCAGGTCACGTGTCCCCAAGGAGGCGCGTCCTCCGGGTGAAGTGCTCCGGCCATCGACAGGGCCCCTGCCTGTCCTCCCCCGTGGCTCGCACGGTGGGGCTCGGACGTGGCACCCCGCTGGGGGGGCAGGGCGGCAGCGTCGCCCGCACTCGGCTGGGATTGGCGCATTGCCAATACCGGCAAACCCGTGGCCACCCCCGGAATCCGTGCTGAGCAAAGCAGGACAGAGGAGACGCCGCCGGCCACGAGCCCCGGGCCTCGCCTGGCGCCCACCGGACGGACGCGCCTGGCGAGGTCCAGGCACATCTGCCATGGCCACGCTCACGCTGACTGCTCCCGGGGGCCTGGCCTATGGGACGGACCCTTCCGGAGTCCGGCGGTCGGCAGGTGCGCGGTTTCCGCACAGGCACCAGGGTGCTGACGGGCATGTGTGGCCGTGGGCAGAGGTCTGACGGTGTGCCGAGCCGGAAGACAGGTGCACGTGGCAACCTGTTTATGTTCCAAACCCGCACGGCGGGAGGCAGCGAGGGGGACACTCGAGGGTCCTCGGTCCTCAAGTTCCCACGGAGCCGCCTCCATTCCGAGGCTGCGGAGGGGGCAGCAGGTGTGGGCTGTGAACCAGCCCTGAGGCTCCTCCGAGGAGCCTCACTCAGCACCACCGCTGATAACACCACCAGCCGCTGCTCCACTTCTTATTTTCAATGTGCACCTGCAAGACTGAACAGTGCCCACGGTAAAGGGGGCAGACCACCTTACGTCACCCCATGCCGTGCCCCATGCCCATGGGACATCACTGGAATCTGGGGGGAGAGGGGTCAGCAGCTAAGATGAATCCAGGAAGGCTCCTCGGAGGAGGTACACAGCAGTGATGGGCATTGCAGGCAAGGGGAACTGATATATCAAGGGCTAGTGCTTGGAGCCCTTGGCCACTGGACAGGAGATGCGTTGTCTGAGGGTCAGGGGTGCCAGTGAGCCAGGAGAGGTGGGGTGGGGTGAGGCCAGCCAGCTGTTCTCTCTGGAGGGCATGGGCTTGGGGGCCAGGAAGCCCTGCGTTGAAGCTCTGCCTCCATCATGTTCTGGTTGTGAAGTCTGGGGCCAGGGACGTCCCCTCCCCGCCTCTGGCCCGTCAGTGGAGCAGAGATGGTTAACGGTGGTCTCCTCCTGGGGGAAGGTGAAACTCGAGGCTGCAGCGAAAGGCTGACCTCCACTCCGAGTGGGAGCTCTGGGTGATCACTTGACGGTTCACACGGCAGCTCTGGCTGCTGTCTCGGGAAGAAGGCCTGTGCGTCGGGCTCACCTCCCTGAGAGCGCAGGGCCGGCGATGCTTTGGAGAATCAACGGGAGGAGAAGCCTCCTTTGGGGGCCCTGGGCACATGGGCACGCAGTGAACGCCACTGCGGCTCCTGCTCACGGCTGCCTCTCCTACTTCAAACGTCCTCAACCTTACGCTGCCCCCTGGGCTGCCCTGACCTCCTCTGACAGTGCAGTGCCTGGACAGTGCCTGGACAGTGCTGGACCAACCCTGGAGATGCAGAGTGTCAGGGAGGGCGGGGTGGGCGGCTGGTCAGAAGTGTGGATGGATGATGGGTGATGGGGGAGGGAGGGAGGGAAGGAGGGACGGAGGGAGGAGGGAGGGAGGGAGGGAGGGAGGGGTGACGGATGGATAGATGGATGACAGATGGATAGAGGGAGGGAAGGAAGGCGTTAGGCAAGCCGACGGTCAGGTGCACATGTCCACTCCTCAGCACCGTCCTAGCTACAGGCTCACCTCTGGCTCACTGGACCTCTCTCAACTCCCTGACAAGAAGAACAGGACGAAGGGATGTTTCATAACCGCGGCGTGGTTCTCCAGAGCGCTGGCGTCGAGGACAGGCAGCTCCCTGCCCCCACAAATGTCAGGCGGGCTGCTGCTGACAAGGAGGTGCTCCAAGTGTCCTCCGCTCCCCGTCCCCAGCACACTGTCACCTCGGCAACTCTCAGAGTGAGCAATTAAAAATGACGAGGGTAAAGAGGGTAAAGGGTTAAACATGAAGCCTCCTAATGAGGGGACCACGTGCCCCCTTCGTGGGCGCACCTTTCCGGCACAGCCCGTGACAAGCGGCGCTGTGCACGGCTCTGCGAGGAGCCAGCGAGGTGCGCGGGGGACGCGGCGATCTTTAAGGAAGGCATCCAGATGTCCCCGGAGAGGAGAACAAAGAAGCCGGAGCCGCTCCGTAGCCGAGGGCATCGAGCGGTGTCATCTTCAGGTTCCGGAACCTCGGGGCAGCCGCGTGGTTCCAACTCCCCTCCTCCTGCAAGCTGGCCCCCCATCTTCACGGCCAAGTGACAACTCCTCCCCCACCCCCACCTCAGGGAAGGCTCAGGATCTCAGACGGGATGGTGAGCGTGACACCGCTGGACAGAGCGGACCAGCCACGTGACGGTCGGTCACTCGGCAGCCAGACGCTCGGGGTTTCGGGTGGTCCCGGGCCCCTGCCCTCTCCTGACGGGACGGGTTTGCGTCAGACACAGACTGGGAAGATGCGGATGTTTTAGAACCCCCCGCAGACCGTGTGAGCACCCCGCGTGGGGAAGCCCCTGGTGTGACCTGCAGGCCTGATTCCAGGAGGGCCGTCCTCCCCAGCTGTTTCTGGTGACGTCATCCCCCACGTCCCCGAGGGTCTCTCGTCCACCGTCCTCTGAGCGTCCCCGTCCCTGCGGACAGCAGCCCGGGCCTCTGGGGGGGCCGCCACACGCACGCAGAGTGTTCTAAAGCAGCGTCGACACTCGCCTCAAACGCCAGCAGAGCCCTGAGCCCTGGGGACGCGCACACCCCACTGGGCCGTCCGGCTCCGCCACTGTCATTAGAAACCCGGGCGTAGAGAACAGAGGGGCTTATGTATGCATTTGGGGCGAATCTCCCAGCAATCACCAGCTGCCGTTTTTGTCTCCGTCAGTGACAGCCGGCTGTCAGCGCTGACTGACTCACTGTTTGTTGCTGATTTTAACGTGTTTACCGTGGGGGTGAGCGGCCCTCTAAGCGCAGTCTGGGGCTTTCCTGTCAAGGGGGCACCAGGTAATTGTCCCCTCATTGAGGGGGATTGGATTTCCACAGAGCCGCCGCCCAGGGTCACGGTCACCCTCCTGCCCTGCAGTCCCTCCCACGTGTCCTCCCTCCGGCCAGAGGGGGGTGGAAGCCCCGGTCTCTGCATTTAAAAACATCGGTAGCTTAACCCCCCGTGGGAGGGGCTGGTAACAGGGGCGCTGTGTAAGGTGACGTGTCTGAGACGTGGGAGCGCTCTTGTTACTTATTACCTCAGGGCTGGAGGCGGGGCCGGCGGTGAGCACGGTGGTCACACGCCAATCACACGTAGCAGTGAGGAGCTGTTTTTTCCATTTCTAGAATAAATAGTAATTAAATCATGTTCGCGGCGACAAGGAAATTGCTTAAAAACACCAACCCTCCCACCACAACTGCCGAAGTGCCCGCGTTTTTATAAATACGAGGTAACTTCATCCATGGCTCCCATCGGGAGAACGTGACACGCGGGCGAGCGGGCGCCTGGTACTTCACGAGGTGCGAGGGGGCAGCCGCTGGGGCTCCCGCACGGAGATGCGCCGTGCGCGTCCGCTGCTCCCGGGACATCTCCCTGCCACAGAGGGGCAAGTGCCCCGTGACACAGTCAGTAGGAGGGGCCCGCATCCCGGTGCACGATTCGTGTTTGGGGAAATCAGCACCGTGCCCACTGGCTGCCTGCACTCCGGGCCAGGTCACTGAGAAAGCACCTGGCTGCCCTGAGGTCACTGCCGGCCCAGCGCGGGCCCTGCACATCCTGGTGGACAGTTTGCAGGTTTGTGTCAAGGAGTAAACAGACCAGAGGCCTTGGCCAGTTGGCTCAGTGAGAGAGCATCAAACCAGCATGTGGAAGTCCCTGGTTTGATTCCCAGTCAGGGCACACTGGAGAAGCACCCATCTGTTTCTCCATCCCTCCTCCTCCCCTTTCCCTCTCTCTCTCTTTCTCCCCCTCCCACAGCCAAGGCTCCGACTGGTTTGAGTGCCTCAGCCCCTGGTGCCGAGGATGGTCCATGGAGCTTTTGCCTTAGGCACTAAAAATAGCTCCATTGTGAGCATCGGCCCCAGATGGGCAGAGCATCAGCCCCAGACAGGAGTTGCTGGGTAGATCCCAGTTGGGGCACATGTGGGAGTCTGTCTTTCTATCTTCTCCTCTTCTCACTTAAACAGATAAATAAATAAGTAAATAAATAGACCAGAGAACGCAGTGGATTCGAGCTCTGCTCAGAACTGCTATTCTCCGTCCCTGGGCTGGAAAAGAGCTCCGTTAGGGGCTTCCCAGCCTGCACATGGCTGGCGAGGAACCTGCTTTGGGGCAGGGAACGCCCAGCGCCACGCCACCCCCGCCCCCAGACTCCGGAACCGTCCTGGCGCAAAGGCAGCACGGCTGTCTCTTGGGTTTCACAAAAAGTGCGTCATTGGTTTTTGTTGCCTCTGTGAGTCCCCCGGGGGAGAGAGAACACCCAGTACTGGAGTCAGAACGTGGTGGAAGCAGAGGTTGGACTCAGATCATCTCAACACCCGGTTCTCTGCCCTAACGACTGTTTTAAGTATCAAGAAACGATGATAGTAGTTTATTATTTCCTGCATTTAATACTTGAGTAAGAGCAATAAAAGAGGTACACAAAACTAGATTATAAGAGCTTTAAGTTATTAATGAAAAAATATTAGGTAATAGCTGGTGAAAAACAGTAAAACTGTTATTAAAGGTATTTCCATAGCGCTTCCTGATTGACGTCCTCACTTGCGATTTTTTTCACCTGTGGACGGAACGATCGTCACTGTGGGCGCTTAGAATACACTGTTGCACAGATAAATGTTAAAAAGGAGTCAGGAATGTCAGTGTGTGGTTTCCACATTGGGCGGCTGCCCAGGCGCCCTCCAGAGAGAGAACCCTGATGACAGGGCCCTTTAAACAACCGGGTCGCTGACCTCCACAAGAAATTAGGTATCGGTTCTGCCGAACCGGTGCGAACCGGCCGGACCCCGCCCCGGCCCAGCACCTCACAGGAAGCCGTGGGAACGCTGCCCTGCCCTCTGACCCTCCTCTCCCTCCTCTTGCAGTTCAGTTCAGCAGCTGTTTGGGGACCGAGGGGATGCACTACGAGACCAGCAGCATGAACTTCAACGTCGGGGCGGACGGGACGGTCTTCGCTGCCCGGGAGCTGTGGATCCCCTCCCGGGAGGTGGCCTTCACTGTGACCGCGTGGGACAGTCAGACGGCCGAGCGATGGGACGCCCTGGTGCGGCTGCTGGTGGCCCCGACCGCATCCGCAGCCTCTGAGCACAAGGTAAGGGTGGCCGCATGTGGTGGGCTTGGTGAGCGTCTTTCCTCCTTGGTTCGTTGTAGCAGGACCCCTCTGCAAAGGTCCCCGACCATGAGCTGACCCCCCCAGGGGCGCCTGCCGGAGGCCCCCCTCCTCCACTGTCCACCTTGCTGAGGCAGGGCCCATGCTGGGTTTCACACACTGCTGTCACTGTATTGGCAGGCTTAGTAACTTTTTAGACAGGGGTCTCACATGTCCACCTGACACCTGAGGCTTGTAGTCACCAGCCCTGGAGGCTCCCAAGCCCGGAGGGGTGTGAAGTACGCCAAGGCCACGTGGCCGACCATTCCAGACAGCCGAGCAGCTCATGTAAAACCTATTCAGAGAGAGAGTGGGCGGGGCTCTGGGAGTGGGGCGGGGCTCTGGGTGGGTGGGGCTACAGGGGGAAAGGGCGGGGGCTATGGATGGGCGGGGATCCAGAGCAGGGCTGGGCTACAAGGGGTGGGGCTGAAGGATGGGGCAGCAGTGGTGGGGCCCGCCCCTGCCCGCAGGGCAGACATACAGACAGACAGGCACTGTGTGCCTCGTGAGCAAGGAGCAGGGCTCCTGAAGCCTGTGGAGCACCTCAGATAAAAGCACTAATTGAATATCTCACGACACCTTTGGCTGGGCATGTTAATGAAGAGATTTTTAATGCAATCAACACCCCCCCCCTCCTCCTCCGTGGAAGGTAATTGCAATTAGTTCCAGGAAGCATGCGCCTGCACCCCCAGCCTGGGCTGGCACAGCAGGGGACGCAGAGCCGGCCCCAGGCTCACAGCGTCCTGGCGAGCCCCGTCATGGGGCCACTGTGGAGCCACACGCCCCATTGCGTGAAATGTGACCGTGACCGACGGCAGGGCAGAGTCTCTGCCGCCCACCGACCTGTCCCTCCTTATAGTCACATCACCTTCATGGCCACCTGTTCTCTCTCACTGCAAACCCAAAGCCACCTGCCCTGACATTCTGGGACGTCCCTTGGACCCTGCTCTGAGTGGTGTCGGCTCAGCTGATCCTCACATCTCCACAGGCGGGCACCGTCACTGTCCCTGCTTCACAGACGGGGAAGCTGAGCCCTGTGACCACAGCCCCTTTGCCACGTGGGAGAATCCAGGCTCCGGAAGGGCGTCAGCAGTGACCTTCTCCGTGAACCCAGCACCGTGAGGGAACCCAGCAACCGGGGCTGTGGGTTTGAACCAGGGCTTCTCCAGCTCACGGGCTGATGCTCTGGGCCAGGCAGAACGCCAGCCATCTAAACATGCACCTCAAGAAACTGTAAGAAGAGCAGGACACGAGCCGCGGAGGAGAGAGGAGGGAAAAGTAGGACCAAGAGGAGGCCACAGAAACAGTCAGCGGACGGAAGCCAGCCCTTGCTCCGCTCGGCCAGTCCTGCCGCATCTGTGAAACATAGTTGCAGTTTGTCCCGGCCAGGAATGAAAAGAGGCGTCGTTCCCAGCTCATAGACGCCGGAAAGGCCGTCTAAGGCTGTGACACACCATCTGTACCAATCAGTATGTTTGAAGACCCACACCAGGGGTCCCCAGACTACAGCCCGTGGGCCACATGCGGCCCCCTGAGGCTGTTTATCCGGCCCCCACTGCACTTCCGGAAGGGGCACCTCTTTCATTGGTGGTCAGTGAGAGGAGCATAGTTCCCACTGAAATACTGGTCAGTTTGTTGATTTAAATTTACTTGTTCTTTATTTTAAATATTGTATTCCCATTTTGTATTTTTACTTTAAAATAAGATATGTGCAGTGTGCATAGGGATTTGTTCATAGGTTTTTTTTATAGTCCGGCCCTCCAATGGTCTGAGGGACAGTGAACTGGCCCCCTGTGTAAAAAATTTGGGGACCCCTGCCCTACACGAACACTCTAGAAATAGACCACCTACCAAAATGAACACGAGAAGGAAGTCTGAACTGTTTTATCACTCCAGAGGAAATTTAAATTGAAATCCTTATCACAAAGACACACTCACCCCATCACGGCTACAGTGGTGAATTCTGCCCCCGCCTTCAGGAGTGGTTAAAATGAATTCTCATGGAAAGTTGTCCAGAGAGCTAACCAGTGGACATCACTCCCCCAACCAAACAGGCGCCTGGGTCAAAACCACCAAGAACTCTGTCCAGAGCCAGCAAGGGCTGTGTCCAGAACCAGCCAAAACCTCAAAAGGACAGCAAGGGAGAAGGTCATTTTCAGCCAGCCTCGCTCATACGTGGGAAAAAATACAAATAAAAAGAAACCTAGGAAAAATATTAACAAACTGGAATCCAGCTGTGTGTACAGAAGATAAGTCATGGCTGTGCTGGTTCGTCCCAAGAACGTAGCGAACGTGAAATCAACCCACGCGAAGGGTGGAAACCACATGACCTTCTGTGCCGTGGTTGTCAAACGTGACCTCCCTTCTGGATGAAAATATTCCTCCTATTAGGAAAAGCGGGGGCCGTCCTTAATCCCATAAAGGGGGGTCTACGGAAAGCCCACAGCAAACCCCAGCCCGCTGTTGGAATACCCGAAGCCTTCCCCAACATCCGGGATAGGACAGGGTCACCCCCACATCACACACTGGGGGTTCCCGCCAGGGTTAGGCCCGGACAGGAAATCCGAATAAATAGAACCAGCGTGTACGGCTGGGGGTGCAGAACATCTAGAGCAGTGGTCCCCAACCCCCAGGCTGCGGACCGGTACCAGTCTGCAGAGAAAGAATAAATAACTAACATTATTTCCGTTTTATTTATATTTAAGTCTGAACGATGTTTTATTTTTTAAAAAATGACCAGATTCCCTCTGTTACATCCGTCTAAGACTCACTCTTGACGCTTGTCTTGATCACATGATACATTTATCCGTCCCATCCTAAAGGCCAGTCTGTGAAAATATTTTCTGGCATTAAACCGGTCCGTGGCCCAAAAAAGGTTGGGGACCACTGATCTAGAAGACTCTATGGGTGACTCACGGACATCGAGGAGTGTGGAGCGTGGATGTGATACCCGTCGGACCCTCTACTGACGAGAAATAAATAACGGAAAAGGAGATCTGAGCCAGACGCATATTAGAACGACCTCGATCACAATCACGTAATGAGGAATAGGCCTAACGAAAACCGTCCAAGGCCCTTCCGTATTACTGAGAGCGACCACAGGGGTCCTTTAAAAAGGGGGGGGGGCGTGCCCACGACTGAAGCAGGTTCAGTGCCGTGGGGACGCCAGCGCCACCCGGAGGTTCCCGTGGACCCAACACAGTCCCAGGCGTGGTTGCTGCGTACTCGTTCCTGGGAGGGTAAAGCGCTGACTTGGCGTGTTTGAGCGAAAGTGCGGAGGGCCAGGACGGCCTAGGACCACCGAGCACGGGGGACCTGGTCTCTCAGACGTCAGGACACACCAGGAAGCCCAGCAGGGTTTCTCAGTCAGCACCATGGGCATCTGGGGCCGTCCTGCACCGTGGGGGGGGGGGGTGGCGCCCCTGGGCCCACACCCTCTAGGTGGGCAGCCCCCACCACCCTGCACGCAGCCAAAACAACCTCCAGTCATTGCAAAACAAGCTCCCCCTCCCCCCGCCTTGAGAACCACTGAGCTGCAAGATTTAAAATGCTGTGGTCAATGGTGGAGTAAGGTCAGTTGAGGCCCTGGGTGCAGAAGAAAATATTAGGCCCCTTAGGTTAGAAAAAAGGGTCAAGTTGGGGTTTTGCAGGGCCCTTCAGAGGTTGGGGCCCAGGGCACCCGCCTTAAATCCACCTCTGGCTGTAGTTTGGAGCAAAGGTGGTCAGATGGGCAAATGGAACAGAATAGCAAGCCCAGAAAGAAAATAGCTCATGGTTCTTTTAAAATCATCTTTATAAAGGTATCACTTTTATACAGCAAAATTCACCCACTTCACACATGCAACTTGACAAATTTTGTCAAATGCATGTGATGTTGGCCCTTATTTTTTTATATGAGAGTGGCATTCTGTGGCTGAGGTCAGCCAACTGCAGCCCGCAGGCCACCTCGACCTGCCCACCTGCCTTTCAGTGGCCCACAAGCTAAAAACAGTATCGACAATTTTAAAGGGTCGTGAGGTACCTATATTAATATCCTTGATGTCGCTTCTCGGCTGGCAGTGCCTGAAATAGTCAGCTCTCTGGCCCTCTAACCAAACGTTTGCCAAGCCCCTTGGGGAGTAATGGAGGAAGGACTGTCTTTTCCATCAGTGAGGCTGGGGCCGTGGGGCCTCCCTCGCGCCTCCCACAGTCAGTCCCCGGTGGGGCTGTGAACCTCCGTGAGCAAGACACAGCGAGACAGCCAGCAGGGAGAGCAGGCAGCTTCTTACACTTCTCCTCGTCAGAGCTCGCACCTGAGATAGGGAGGCGGCCAGCCAGACAGGCTGGGCGGGGCAGGCTGTCACACTCAGCGACCCGGGACGCAGAGCCAGAGCCCACGGAGGGCGTCAGGTCCCCAGTGAAGGTCGTCCCCCACGCAGGAGAGCCCGGAGCGCGGGCAGCGTGACGTTGTCAGCCGCAGCAGGACAGCGGGGACAAGGGCTCGCCTTAGAGGGGCCGGTGATGCCACCCACGGGGGAGCCGGGGGAGCCGTTGGGATTCCTGCCGTGCGCTCGGTGGGGGCGCGTTCCGCTGCAGCGGCATCTTCCGAGGGCCCCTGGGCGTCTTCGCTTGGAGGTGAGCAGGCGGACACTTACTGCAAAGGGGAACCGCCCTCCGCTCCCCTCGGCCTTCCGTGGGCACCACCTGCGGTCCTCCTCCGCGCGTCCGTCCGCCCGTCCGTCCTGGCTCCGCCTCCCCAGCGTCGCGGCAGACCCCACAGGACAGGGGCTCCGCCCCACAGACTCCAGCAGGAGCGGCAGCGGAGTGAAGGCCACAGGTCACAGGCCACAGGCCACAGGCCACAGGTCACAGGCCACAGGCCCGTGCTGAGGGAGAGAAGGCCGGCGCCCAGACCAGAAGCGCGTCCTGTGTGACCCAGCGCGTTCGAGCCGGAGGGAGGCTGCCCGTGGGAGGAGGTGGGCCGGCTGGGGCAGGAGCACAGGAGGTAGGTCCTGGGAACAGCTGTCTGTTCTGTGGTCGTTCATTTTGCCGCTCAACAACGCCTCCAGCGCTTTCCTGCACGTAGTAGTTTACCATTCACCATTTTAACGCATTTTTTAAAAACACAAGCCAGGGGCTCCCTGGCTGGGACTGGACATGGTGGGGGTGCAGGCGGGGACACAGGGAGCAAGGTTTCTGTTGGCAGAAGGTTCTAGAAACACAGCCTCCTTCGGAGGAACAGTTTAGAGCGTTGGCACTCTGGGGGAGCTCTTGCGAAAGGAGCTTGAAGGAGCCCCCGGAGGACCGTGGCGTGGGGATCCCAAATTTCCCGGTTCTGTGCGTTCCGGTCTCGTCGGTCAAGGGTCCTTCCCCCTGCCGGCTGCTCAGCGGCTCTCGGTGGAATCCGGTGACCTGACAGCTAGCTCTCCACTCAGACGAACCGAACCGTAAAAACTGGGTAACTTTTCTCCATCTGGTCCTCCCGGCTCCTAGCAACCGCCGAGAGGCGGGCTTTCGGTGGGGACGGGGCGCTGGAATCCGGGAGCACTTTCCTCGCTTCCTCGTGTGCAGTCTTGCAGGAAGGCTGATAGCGATTCAATTAGAAAATGCAGATGAGGTCACAGACTTCCCACCGGAGCGCTGAGTGGCCCCGGGGGAGTCGGAGCACTGTCCCCGCCCTGGGGGTGTAGTTTGCAAAAAACCAAAAACAAACAAACAAGAAAACCTGTAGTTTATGAAACTAATGTTGGGTCTCACAGCTCCCATCAGCATTTATGGGGCGAAGCTCTAGGGCCCGGGGCCCATGCGTGTTCTCAGCTCGGGGCTCCCGCCTCCCCAGGTGTGTGGGCTGAATCTGTCCCCCTAGAACGCGCTGTGTCGCCGTCCTGACCTCAGGGCCTCAGGACGGGACTGTGTTTGTAAGTCAGGGTTTGCAGAGCTTGTGGGCGCAGGTGAGGTCATGGGGACGGAAGGGCCCCCACCTCACGTGACGGGCGTTTTTATGACAAGGGGAACTGTGGACATGGGCACGCTCAGAGGGAGGGCTGTGTGACGATGACCGCAGAGGTCAGTCAGGGCGACACTTCTGCAGCCGAGGAGCAGCAGGGATGGCCGGTGCCCCCGGAACGTGCCGGGGGCGGGGGCTGGAGAAGATTCTCCCTCACGCTCCAGCCTCTGAAGGAGCCAGCCCTGCCCGCGCTTGACCTTGCGCGTCTGGCCTTCGGAGCCGAGACCATAGTGTCTGCTGTTGAAGGCCCCGGTCAGTGATACGGGGGCCCCGGACATTCACACCAGGGCCGTGTCCAGTGTCTTCCTGCCGAGGTGGGGACTCAACCCCAGGGACTGCAGACAGGCCCCTGAGACCCCCGAAGGCGGATGTGAGCGCCGGCCCGGCATCCCACCCAGCGCCCCAGATGTCGCCCACGCCTCTCCGGGCAGCAAGGACAGGCTGGCTGCAGCCCATGAGCCCCACCTCCCTGTGGTCCATGACCCCTCCATCCTCACCTGGTGGAGGTCGCCCCTCCTGCCCGCCCCCTGCATCCCCGTGAGCATGTCTCCGGGGGCCGCAGGTTGCTCAGGAGAGGACCTGGGTGAGAACCATTCCTGCATCTACTCCAGAGGGCAGGCCCCCCGAGTGGCCCTGCGTCCCCGTGAGCGCCAGAGGGCTGGCGTGCCCGGCCTGAACCCCAACATGCAGACTCAAACCCACAGGGGGCTTGCGTGCCACGTGTCACCTTGGGGCAGCAGCCTGAGGTCACCAGCTGCCACCACATCACGGACTTCGTGTCCAGCAAAAGGAGCGAGTGTGGCCCCCTCTACCCTCGCGCAGGTCCAGACAGCGCCATGCGGGCCCGGTTTCGCCTTCATGGGGACCGAGACACGCGTGTTTACCTGTATTTATGTGCATCTCTCCGTGGCAAAGACCCACACAGACACGGCTGTTCCCTGTGCAGAACCCACCGCCCGCCAGCGCCCCCAGCCCGGACGGGTGTTCTGTGGACGAGCAAAGCTCCCCCCCCAAAAAAAAAATTGCTGCTTTTTACTCCCTGTAGGGTGAAGGCACGAGTGAGTGGTTGTCCTAATGGGGGGGGCACCTCTGCCCCCCGTTTCTCTGGCTGTGGCCCCAGCCCAGGGCTGGTGCCCCACACCGGCTCTCCCTCTCCCTGCAGGGGCCGCCTGCTGCCCTGGGGCAGGCAGGGGCGGGGAGAAGGTGCCACTTGGACAGTGTTCCTGGCTGCGGGCGGCCTTGTGGGGCGGGGCCTCTGCAGCCTGAGCAGGGTCCGGCCAGGCTGGCCTTGTGTCGTCGGTCACTTTCCCCAGGCCTGCCCCCCGAGGAGGTCACTGCCCGGAGCACTGTCTCAATGAGACTTGAAGGGGACAAGACAAACGAGCCCCCGCAGGTGGCAGTGTGGGGAGCAGACAGTGAGGAAGGGCCGGTTCGGGCAGGGACGCGTCCAGTGGTGGCCTGACAGCCGGGACGGGGACGGGGACGGTGGGCGGGGGCAGGGACGCGTCCAGTGGTGGCCTGACAGCCGGGACGGGGACGGTGGACGGGGGCAGGGACGCGTCCAGTGGTGGCCTGACAGCCGGGACGGGGACGGTGGGTGGGGGCAGGGATGCGTCCAGTGGTGGCCTGACAGCCGGGACGGGGGACGGTGGGCGGGGGCAGGGATGCGTCCAGTGGTGGCCTGACAGCCGGGATGGGGACGGGGACGGTGGGCGGGGGCAGGGACGCGTCCAGTGGTGGCCTGACAGCCGGGACGGGGACGGTGGACGGGGGCAGGGACGCGTCCAGTGGTGGCCTGACAGCCGGGACGGGGACGGTGGGTGGGGGCAGGGATGCGTCCAGTGGTGGCCTGACAGCCGGGACAGGGACGGTGGGCGGGAGCAGGGATGCGTCCAGTGGTGGCCTGACAGCCGGGACGGGGACGGTGGGCGGGGGCGGGGACGCGTCCAGTGGTGGCCTGACAGCCGGGACGGGGACAGTGGGCGGGGGCAGGGGCTGCTGCCTGGACCCTGTTCTGTCTGGTCCCTTAGGGCCTCAGTCAGTCCCTCCCCTTGTCCTCCCGGCATCATCAGTGCGGACGAAACTGGCCATTTTTCTCACTAATTGACATCAGTGTGAACGACTCCATCCATTCCCACCACTAACGGTCTGGGGAAAAAGCGACACATTTTGGTTTAACGTACTAATTTAATTTTTTTACAGTGATTGTATATATATTTTTTTCTTTCTGTAAACTGAAGGTAATTTGGTTTCAGATAGCTCTGACTAAACATCATTTTCTCGATTCCCTGGAGCAGATACTCCTCCAGCACACGTGGGGGAGAAGCCTGCAGATGTGTCGGGTGGTCACAGCCTGGGGTGGAGGGGCTTCCCGCACCAAGGGCGTGGGGGCCCCAGCTGTCAGCCGTGCTGAACGGGGAGACCCTGGTCTGCAGTCGGGTGTGGGCCACGTGGGCACCGGGGGTCTGAGTGTGCTGGGGGTTGAGGATGGGGGAGCCGCCCAGGGGCACGTGATTGTCTTTCACACACGTGCATGAGCACACACGCACACTCATGGTCAGCAGACATATGCACACGTGCACACGCACATGCACACACATGATCGTCTTTCACACGTGCTCATCTCTCACACGTGCTCATCTCTCACACGTGTGCACACACGCACACACGTGGTATGTTGATGCACACATACACGTGGGGGCGTCCAATCACTTGGCGTCCACTTTCCCGCTACTCTGAGCGTGCACAGTGATCACAGCACAGCCCACGAAGCGATGATGTCTGCACGCGTGTGTGTCCCCGCCCACGACATGCTCACTCGTCCGCCTGCTCCCGGGTGCTGTGTGGCTTGGAGCACGGCCTTCTCTCTTCACTTCTGGGGGGAGACCAGGCTCAAGGAGCAAGAGGAGGAGCTTTGAGAGAGGAGGGACTTGGGGAAAGGTGGCGTTGACGCTGTGGAGGGCCAGCGTGGAGCCTCTCCACGGGGTGATGGCGATGGCTGGGTGCTGCCTGCAGAGCCCCGTCCACGCTGCCCCCCACACTGCCCCGTCCACGCTGCCCCCCAGGGCTGCTCGCGTCACAGAGCCACAGCCACTGGGCCTGGCAAACCCCCCACCCCGAGCCACGCTCCCCATTCCGGGCAAGGAGCAGAGAGGACCACGTGTCGGGTGGTCACAGCCTGGGGGGGGCTTGAGCAGGGTCCGGGCCAGGCTGAGCCGGGTCTGTTCTGACCTCTGGGGTCCCCCATCCCCAGGTGGGAGCGAGGGCAGGGCAACCTCCGCCTTCCTGAGGCGTCCTGGGTGGGTGAGCCAGGCGGGGGCGGGCAGGGGGTACGGAAGCGTCAGCACGAGGACTGCCCGTCCACGTGGCCACACGAGGAAATGCTCGTGCGTGTCACTCGGGTTGCCTTTCACCGTCGGAGTTCCATGGAATTTCCAGAACGACTCATCCTGAGAGGAAGATCAGAAACGGGGACCAGCGTGGAGCTTGGGGGGGTGGGGGGGTGGGGGGATACAGGAAGTAGCATGCTCTGCCTCCCCGCCCCCGCAGTGTCACAGACAGAAGTTGCCACCGAGCGCCTTTTCCGAACCAAAGTCACACAGGTGTTGTTCAGAGCGGCTCACGGTGTTGTTTGTGAAGAGCAGAGATGTCTTTCTGTTGTTCTATCTTGTTTTTGCTAAATACCGTTTCCTCCTGTCCGTCCTCAGCTGCCATGGAAACCAGCCGGAACGCTGCATTCTGTCCCCTCATTAAGTATTTCAGATGTGCTTGTTTACAGGGGAGAGAAGTGTGTTATTTTTCCAATGCACGTTGAAAGGGAAAGTGGAGAGGCTGGAATGAAAGGAGATTTTAGTGCCTTTTTGTTAATAAATCTGCTCCTTGGAGGCAGTCAGCAGCAGGTTTGACATTTGGGGGTGAGGGGCGAGGGGCACTCCCCTTCCTCTACTGCAGCGTTTTACCCCAAAGCCACAAGGAAGCAGAGAGGACGGGGACACTGCTGGGGGGAGACGGGGAAGAGAGTCGTCAGCGGCATGGACATCGGGGCGAGGTCCTGCCCAGCTGTCCCCACAGGTCTCGCGCTGCCCAGGGTGCTGTCCCCAAAGGCCTCCCATGCGGGGCAGCTCCTTGTGAGAGGAGCATTCTTGGGACCCCAACACGAAGACGTGGCAGGGGTCTGGCCCCTGGTCACCCACACATCAGCGTCGTCCAGGAATGGTCAGATGAGATGGTGTCCATGGGTCTGCGCATGACAGGTCACGGAGGACGGAGAGCTGGAGGCAGGAAGGACGCTGTCGGCCCCTGGGAGGTGAGGGCGGACCCTCGCGGCCTCGTCCAGCACCTGGACCCTCCAACCTGGGAAATGACCATGATGCCTGTCCCCTCGCTCTGCGTGAGCCACACAGAAGGGCCGTGCAGGCTGCACCTGGGAAGGCCGGGGGGGCAGTAAAGTCAGAGAGCCCACCCACCTGTTATTGTCCTCTCGTGCAAATCACAGCCACCGCCCCCACCCCTGCGAAGAAGCTCTTCTCTCAGCATTGCAGGGTCTGCCGGCTGCACTGGTCGTCAGAGAAACTGGATGGCACAGGGGTCTTCCCGGGGGTGCTGTCCAGGGCAGTGAAAGTGGACGTTCGCATGTGGGGTGCAAGGCCAACCTGGAACCCTCTGGTTGGGGAGAAGCCCTGCCGATGTCAGCAGTCACCGCCTGGCAGTCACCGCCTGGGTGGCAGGCACATCTCCCGGGGACCTAACCAGGAAGCTTCTCCATACGTTGTGTTACCGAATCGGGGAGTTGTGTCCAAGACGTTTTCTCAGTGCCGGGGGCCCTGGAGGTGCAAAGGACGCGTTCATTAGGTCAGCCCAGGGTCCGCCTGGTGGGACGGCCTGTTGGGGACGTCCGGCTGTCATCTGGGACTCCATCCTCAAAGGTCAGTCCTGCCGGCGCTCCTTAGAGAAGCACCTGGGAGCTGGTGTCTGTTTCCCCAGTCCGGAAACTTCTTGCAGGCGGCGGCTTCTGCTGAGCGCTCTTCTCTGGAGAACGGGACCCTCACTCCCCGCCACCTCCATCACCGCCGCACAGCACTGTCTAGAAGCATCAGGGTGCCCACCTCCAGTGGCCTGTGCTTGGGAACCCAGTCCTCCTCCTGGCCCCCCGCTCCCTGCCCCGCCCCGCTCCCTGCTCCCCGGCTCCCTGCTCCCCGGCTCCCTGCTCCCCGGCTCCCTGCTCCCCGGCTCTCTGCTCCCCGGCTCCCTGCTCCCCGGCTCCCTGCTCCCCGGCTCTCTGCTCCAGGGCTCTCTGCTCCCCGGCTCCCTGCTCCCCGGCTCCCTGCTCCCCGGCTCCCTGCTCTCCCGCTCCCTGCTCCCCGGCTCCCTGCTCTCCCGCTCCCTGCTCCCCGGCTCCCTGCTCCCCGGCTCCCTGCTCCCCGGCTCCCTGCTCTCCCGCTCCCTGCTCCCCGGCTCTCTGCTCCCCGGCTCCCTGCTCCCCGGCTCTCTGCTCCAGGGCTCTCTGCTCCCCGGCTCCCTGCTCCCCGGCTCTCTGCTCCCCGGCTCTCTGCTCCAGGGCTCTCTGCTCCCCGGCTCCCTGCTCCCCGGCTCTCTGCTCCCCGGCTCCCTGCTCCCCGGCTCCCTGCTCCCCGGCTCTCTGCTCCAGGGCTCTCTGCTCCCCGGCTCTCTGCTCCCCGGCTCTCTGCTCCCCGGCTCTCTGCTCTCCCGCTCCCTGCTCCCCGGCTCTCTGCTCCAGCTCTGGCTTTCACTGGCTGCTCCCACCTGCCCATCTGTCCCGGAGCCAGGCGCCCGTGCTGCCCTGTGTCTGTGGTCCCCATGCGTCTCAGAGCACTGCCCTCCTCGTAAGCAGCGCTGTGGGGCACACACGCGGTTCCCAGTGTCTCAGGCTCATCTACCAAGCAGACCCCTCGACCTGAACTGTGGAACCTAATTTGTTGGGTCAGGAAGGTGTGCGGTGGGCTCCATCCTAGATGTTCCTATCACACGGAAACACACACTGTTCATTCCCCCGCTATCCAGCTCACACCCACCTCAGCCAACATGGTGGGAGGCACCCAGGGGCCCCTGCACCGAAGGGGACCCCGAGTGTTTTAGGACACAGTTTATTGGCTGAAAGCCAGCACCCATACCTGGCGCTTTGTGATCCTGCGTTCCCAACAGGCAAGTGGTTGGATAATATAAATATATAGAAAAATGGAATAAACAATAACCTTTGCCCAGTGATTGGACGAGGCGCGTGGCCACCATCTTTCCCTAACATGTTTTTTTTCCCTCTTTTAGGAAAAAAAAAAAGCACTCATTTAAAACCTGCCCCAGGTCTGTTTTGCATTATTCATCTCTTGTGAGCGCTGGTGGGAGGGAAGTGACCCGACCTCGTGGTGATACTGCCGAGTCCCTGAAGACCTCACCCACAGTCACAGTCAATTACGCTCACAATCTGACACGGAGCTTTCCGGCTGTGAGGGGGCGCAGGGCGGCGGGGCCTCGGAGAGGAGCTGAGGGAAACGGGGTGCGCGCTGTGAGGGGGCGCAGGGCGGCGGGGCCTCGGAGAGGAGCTGAGGGAAACGGGGTGTGCGCTGTGAGGGGGCGCAGGGCGGCGGGGCCTCGGAGAGGAGCTGAGGGAAACGGGGTGTGTGCGCTGTGAGCGGCCGCAGGTGGGAGCCAGAGGACAGGTTGGGGTTGGGGCTCAGGTCTGGGCTGGACGCGGGGACGGTGGGGCGTTTTGGCATCACACCGCTTGCCGTGAATTCAGAGCCTCGCCCTTCCTGTGAAAACAGAAGACGGTCACTGTCCCCGCGGCGTCCTCCGAGCTCATTTAACTTTGGACTCTTCCCCTGAGGGACGACAGTGTGCCCTTTAATGCCCGGGCTTTGGTACTTCATCCCTGGACGGAGGGTGCCCGCACGTGGAGGCTGGGCGGGAAACCCACCAGGAGAGAGCCGCCAGGGCCCGCGACACATGGGTGGAGAAGGACCAGCCTTCCTGGGCGCCCCAGACCCCCGCCACGTGCCAAGGGGACCAGCCCACACAAGACGTTCTATCCCCACAAAGGGGCGTCCGCTGCGGCAGGAACCCGTACAGCTCGGGAGGGTGATCAGCTACCCTCACTGGGCTTCCTGCCCGCACCCCAGCTGTCTGGGGGACCCCACAGCACAGAGGGCTGGCCCCTCCAGTGGGGACACTGAGGCCCAGAGGGAATCCAAGGTCCCACACCAGCACCAGGGCCCCAGCCTGGGGAAGCCCCCCTCAGCAGGTCGCTCTTGGCCATCAGCAAAAGGAAGCCCATTCTAAGCACAATTGATTAAGACTCCGTGGGGAAAGGAGGCTGGAAGGAGAAACGCTTCGTAAATAAAGGCTGACTGAGGGCAGACAGACATAGGCCTTCGCAAATCACAGTCTGGCCTCTGCGTGGTCACATCCAGGACACACGCCTCCCCGGCCATCCCAGAGCAGGGTCCCGCTCACGTGCGGCCCTGTGCCGGGAACACGTACACATGAGTGTCTGTGTGCACGCACACGTACACAGGCATGTGCCCATACGCACCTGCGTGTTACACACACGCGTACAATTCTCAGCAACGCAAAGGCCACATCCTCAGCCTCGCCCAACGCCCAGCTGCCATTCGCTGGGAACACAGAGCAGGAATGCGTGGGGAAAGCTGGCAGACGCCGTCTGTCCGGAAATGCTTCCGGGAGTAACTGGAAGCTCCCGTTACCGTTATCACACTTGTGCGTCAGCGTTTACGCATCGCAGTCAGAAAGGCCAGGGCCACCACGGCGTTCAGGACGCGCTGGCCCCTCCCGAGTCGCCGCCCCCTCTGAGTCGCCGCCCCCTCTGAGTCGCCGCCCCCTCTGAGTCCCCACCCCTCCCGAGTCGCCGCCCCCTCTGAGTCCCCGCCCCTCCCGAGTCTCCGCCCCTCGGCCTCCTCCCAGGAGAAGTTGGTGCGTCTTCCAGGCTGGAGCTGGTGCAGGGTTGGCGTTGATTTCCACCAGGTTTTGTTATTAGGTTTGTCTCACGGCTTTGAAATAGTAGCAAACACGGTCAGTTTATTTAAACAACATGGGAAAGTAAACACCATGCAAGCTCTTCCTAAGCAAATGGCGATAATAGGGTGGTTGTTTTTTTAACGGCTCCATGAAAACCCTTTAAAATTCTGAGCGTGACAATCAGAGGGCAGGGGCCCAAAGCAACATTAGGAAGGCAGACCTGTGCTCTCCACTCATCGTACCAGGAGATGTAGGGGCCACGCGGACAGCCAGCCCCCCACCCAGAGGTGGGGCTTGTGGCTTCGGCTCCCGTGTCCCCTCCTGCGTGCAAGGTTTGTTTGGCCAAGTCTGTCTGGCTGCCCTAAGCAGACGTGCCCAAGAACAAGCTCCGGCTAGGTCCCTTCTCCTGGGCAGGTAACTGGGGACAGCTGAGCCTTCTTAACTATGGGTGGAGGAGCCCCGGGCAAGGCTGTGAGTTTGTAGAGCACCTCGGTCACCTAGAGGGCCCCCTAAACACAGACTCGGGGCCCCGCCCCAGAGGTAGTCAATCCTGGGTGGGACCTAAGACTGGGCATTTCTAATGAGCTCCCAGGAAGCTGATGGGCAGAGGACGGAGAGCCCTCATGCCACAGTCTGGGATTTGTCACCGCATCCTGGGCGCAGGCAGCTCCCCACCTCTCCAGGGGGAGTCCTGATTCCTGCCCAGCCCACCGCAGTGAGGACAGGAGAGGGGACGCGACCTCACAGGCAGAGAGTCTCCTGAGAGAAGGGCCCCACTCAGCCAGGTGCTCTGGCCGGGAGGGTGGGGAGTCTAATGAATGGGCTGTGTGACCCTCAGAAGTTCCCTGGCCTCTCTGAGGCCCCTGTCATGTCCCTTGTAAAGCCGGCGTGCTGACGCCTCCCACTGAACTGGGGACGGGCGGATTTGAGCAGAGACTGTGGGAAAGCTCAGCACCTGTGAGGCTCTGGCCACCCCTGCAGGCGGGCGGGCGTGGAAAGCCGCCGTCTGTGCCCAGGCTGCGGGGGGAGAACAGGGCCCGTCCTCAGCGCAGGCCTGTGACGCTCTCAGGGAGCCCGGAGCTGACCCCGCCCTGGGTCATCACGACTGAGGATGGGTCCCGGAGCGGCATCTGTCTGCGTGGCTTGCGCAGGAGGTGGCACAGGGTCGTGTACCGACAGCCAGGCCACCTTGCACGGCTCCTGCCGAGGGTGGGTGGGGACGCGGCCCAGGAAAGGCTCAGGGCGCTCATTGCTGCAGACTCTGCAACTGGGGAGCTGAGCACCGTACACAGCTGGGAGCCGGGAGGAGGAAGTCCCAGACGGGGTCTCTCACTGGGGTGCGGCTCCTCCAGATGGGTTTTCCACTGAGATGGCTTTGAGTTTGGGCATTGGGGACAGAGATATTCTTTTCTTTCTTTTTTTTTTTTTTTTTTTTTTTGCATCAATTAGGCAGTTTTGTGTATATGTTTTAGGCGGCTTTTTGGCAAAAGCGAAGGGGGAAGTCTCTCTGTCCACAGAGGGTGACACACCCACTGGGGTTCTCAAGGGACCTTGAGCTCAGCCAGAGGGTGGGGACCGCACTGTGATTGGCAGATGCCTCCAGCCAGTCTGTCTTCTCTGCCTCGGGCTTGTCTGTCCAAGGTCTGTCTCTGCCGTGTGACCACACGTGTGCTCAGGGCCCCAAGACTCAGTGTAACATGGACATCAACTGTGAGCACGGAGCTGAGGCACATGCTACACAGGGTGTCTTGACAATAGACACGGAGGTGATGTGGGCATAAGTGTCTTGTGTGTGTACCTGAAAGTCTGCCAGCTCTTCTCACGATGGGAAGCTGTGCACGGGGTGGCATGCAAATACACAGAGATAAAAGGAATCAAGCAGAACAAAATCACATGAAACTCGCTGGCAACCAGAGAAAACTGAGGTTGACATCCAGGCGTGTCTTGGTCCAATCCCTTCTCGACACTTTAAAAAAATAAATACATATGTACATAAGACTCCAACCTATGTGCTCTTATTGACCAATATCACCCCATTAAATTTGTTTCTAAATAAAAAAATAATAAGACCCATGCTGCATGTGTACTAAAGACATTTCTTCACGTCCAAGTTTTCAAAGAGTAACTCTGAGCAGCTGTCATATCCCAAGATAAAAACACAGCATAATGCATTTAATTACTGTTTACTATCAGACACTCAGAGACCTTTTTTCTGATATTTCCCCTATTTTGTATATGTAACGTTGTTATAAAGACATCTGCAGTGAGCATCTTAATGCGGAGATTTTTTGGCCCACCTGCAGCGGCTCTGGGACAGATTTCCAGTGGTAGAATTTGTCCGCAGCTCTTGCTAGCCGCTGGCGGGCTGGTGGCCGGCAGGGTGTGGCCAGTGCCCAGCCGTGGTGGCCCCCCCATTGACGTCAGCGCAGCCAACACTCCTTCCCCCTGGGCTCGCGGCCAGCGTGGGCCCTTACCAGTCTAACTCCCACGGAAACCCTCTAAACTCACTGCTGTTAATGTCCTCCCCGTTCCATAAAAGAAGGGCTGGGCATTTAGCAAGATTAAGGGACTCGGCCCGTGTCCCATGAGTCCTTGCATGCGCATAAATAGGACACCCCAGGTCTGCCACCTGCTGTGCCCCCCACGTACCCTCAGCCGTCACCCTCCTGGACTCGCACACAGCACACTCCTCAGTGCTGCAGGTTCACTTTGGTTAACCTCATAGGTGTGGTAGTTGAAGGGGACACACTGCTTTGGTGTGCATGGTTTGATTACTAAAAACACAAACATTTTTAGAAGTTTACTGACCTTTTATTTTTCTGTAAGTATCTATTCATGTCTTTTTCCTGTTACAAAAAAAAAATCAAACTTTTTGTTGATTTGTAAGAACTCTTTATATAGCAAGGCTGTTAACCCTTTGTCTCAGGCACGCGTATATCGAGTGTTCCCAATGCATCAGTTACTGTTAGGCTATGTTTTTGTCAACAACGGTTTTAAATTAAAATGGATTCGTGTTTCCCTTTGGGGATTTTTGTTTTGCATCTGCGGGGGATTTAAAATCTTGGGTCTGCTCTGTTGGTTAAATCGTTAACTGCCTTTTCTTCTTTGTGGTTTCTTCCTCCCCCTCCTGCCCCGTTTGACTCTGTAATCTGTGTTTCTGTGGAGATGGGGTCCTGCTCGATGTTCCCTCATCACCCAACCCCTCTTCCCCACGTCATCCAACCCTTTTCTGTCGAGGGGGCGTCCCGGGGTTCTCTGAGCCAGCGCCTCTCTCCTCCGCCAGGGATTTAACCAGACTCCCCTGGCTCTTCTCTCCCCCTCGGACAGGTGCCGCAGAAGGGAGTGAGGACTCCGGCCCTGGACCCCACGCAGCCCCCGAGCCAGGGGGCGAGGACTCCGGCCCTGGACCCCGCCCAGCCCCCGAGCCAGGGGGCGAGGACTCCGGCCCTGGGCCCCACGCAGCCCCAGGGAGACAGGCTGCTGCCGTGGCCCCCGCACCAGCGCGCCCACGGGCTGCGGAGGCAGAAGAGGGACTGGGTCATCCCCCCCATCAACGTGCCGGAGAACTCGCGGGGGCCCTTCCCACAGCAGCTCGTGCGGGTGAGTGCAGCCCCCTCCCGCGAGGGGGCGGGGTGCTGGTCTCGGCTTCCCAGCCTCTGCTCTGTGGATCTGGGTCCTCACGTCCCACAGACGTGTTCCTGGGGAGGGGCGGGGCGGGGGCGGGGGTGGGTTTGCATGTTTGCATTTGGTGTCAAAAGATCAAGATTTCACCTTTTCCTTACCAAGTGTTACACAGAATGACACAGAGCAGAGGGACCCAGAGAGGCCATCAAGGCGTCTGGGGCAGAGCGGCTGCATGAGCTGGGCCTCCTCTCTCTTTCTCTCTCTCTCTCTCTCTCTCTCTCTCTCTCTCTCTCTCTCTCGGTGGCTGTCAAGTGACAGCTCTCAAGGGTGGGAGGCAGTGCGGCGAGGTTTCGGTTCTGGCCTTTGGTCTGATTGTTCACGCATCTCTCTCTCCAATTATGACTGTGTTACTGAACAGCGGCGTGTCTGGGACGATGGTCTTGGTGAAAAGTCACACGTCTCGTGGCTGAGACGGGGCTGCCAGGCCGGCGGTCCTGTGTCCAGTGGCCCATGATTGAATCGATTGCGCCCCCATAGCGAAGCCTCCGCAGAAACCCAAAGGGACCCGGTCCGGAGAGTTTCCAGGCAGGTGACCACCTGGGTGTCCGGGAGGGTGGCGCCTCCCGGGCAGGCCGTGGAACCCGGGCGCCCTTCCCCACACCTCGCCCTGGGCGCTCTCCGCGGCCCGTGCCTGAGTTCCGTCCTTCACCATAGACGGATGACCTCGCTAGCGGTGCGCTGTTTCTCTCAACGCCGTGCTGCGGTGGTACATCAGTCGGGACCAGAGAAGGGGGCACTGGGATGTCCGCTCCGTACGCAGCCGGTGGGTCAGGAGCAGAGGTGACCCGCTGGACTTGGGATTGTCCGCAGTGGGGGCGGCCTTGTGGAGCTGAGCCCTTTGCCTGGGTGGGGTGACACTGTCTCTGGGGAGGCAGTGTCAGAATGGAGTCAAACTGTTGGACACCGGCTGGTCACAGAGAACAGCTCAGTGAGGGGACAGACCCCACCGCGGTGTCAGAAGCGCCGTGACACACAGAGCTTTCTCCCTCTCGCGGCATAAAGCCAGCCCTCCTACCCCCACCCCCACCCCCACGAGGGGCAGTCGGGCTTTCCAGAGCCACTGCCTGCCCGTGAGCCGCCCGGCTGGGCTGCAGATGTCACCGTGAAAAGGAGGCAAGGACCCGAACGGAGCACTCAGGGGTCGGAACCCCGCCCTGGGCACCGTTTCCCGGGACCCCCGCCTCCCGGTGGTGGATGCCAGCCCCGTGTCCCCTGCATTCACGCCCCCGCCACCCGCCAGGCACGCGCCGTATCCATCACCATCACCCGGCAAACATTCTTCTCTAGTGATTGAGTTTTAAGATAAGCTGATTCCGGCCCTGGCCGGTTGGCTCAGCGGTAGAGCGTCGGCCTAGCGTGCGGAGGACCCGGGTTCGATTCCCGGCCAGGGCACATAGGAGAAGCGCCCATTTGCTTCTCCACCCCTCCGCCACGCCTTCCTCTCTGTCTCTCTCTTCCCCTCCCGCAGCCAAGGCTCCATTGGAGCAAAGATGGCCCGGGCGCTGGGGATGGCTCTGTGGCCTGTGCCCCAGGCGCTAGAGTGGCTCTGGTCGCAACATGGCGACACCCAGGAGGGTCGCAACATGGCGACGCCCAGGATGGGTAGAGCATCGCCCCCTGGTGGGCAGAGCGTCGCCCCTGGTGGGCGTGCCGGGTGGATCCCGGTCGGGCGCATGCGGGAGTCTGTCTGACTGTCTCTCCCTGTTTCCAGCTTCAGAAAAATGCAAAAAAAAAAAAAAAAAAAAAAAGATAAGCTGATTCCACAAGCAGACTTCCCATTAGATCACAACCAGAAAGCTGGCCTCGTTTGCGACGACAACGCACGTTGCCCCTACAGCAAGGACGAGGCAGAGAAAACAGCTGTTGCCGTCAGCTGCTGACCTGCCCCCACGCGGAGCCCAGCGGTCGCCACCCCCCCCTGCCGGTTTGGAAGGCAGAGGTGACTTTGACGTCCCTGAGGCTTTCTCCTGAATGTGGTCGTCAGGACAGAACACGAATTGGGAAGGGAGTGAGATTTTCCTTGTGGTTCGGTTTTATTTGAAGCTTCCTGCTTGGACTGCCCCAAAATCACTTCTCATAGAAAGTGGCTGATCTGACTCAGGCGGGAAAACTTTTTCTGTAAAAAGCCAGAGAGTCAGCACTTTAGGATTTGCCGGCTAACCGGCCTCTGTGGCCCTCGTCGTGCAAAAGCTGCCACAGGCCACATGTAAACCAAAAGGTGGGCTGTGTGCTGATAAAACTTTATTTACAAACACAGGCAGTGGGCCGGACTTGGCCCGTGCGTGGACCAGAGCAGGAAGGTTGTAGTGAGTTGAGTGAGTTCACAATGGACACCTGGCACTGTCATCTGCTCGCACGCCAGAGGGCCCACGGACGTGCCTATGCTAGAACTGCGGGGGAAGGCGAGGCGGAGGTGACGCAGGAAAAGCTACAAACTCCACTGAGCAGGGAGACCATCCCAGCGGCTCAGACGTGCTGTCTTCTCAGCTGCAGGTCGCTGTGGTTTGGAGAGCATTTGCCCTCTGCTCCTGGGACACCCCGAAGGGTCCGGCAGCCCTGCCTGAGGGGAGGGCCGCCTCCAGGCCTGAATGTCCCCTCTGAGCACAGAGTCAGGTGAGGATGAGAGCTGGCAGCTGCAGTGACGAGCATCCCACGTCAGAACCCTCCTGCATGGAGGCTTACTGTATTCCTTGCTCCTGTGAAGGTCGTCCGGGGCTGGGGTCAGTCAGGCCCAGAGTGCGGGCATCAGGCCTGTCACAGGGTGGACATGGCGTGTATCAGTTTACCTGAATCCCACTGACCAAAACCCAGACACGTGCCCACGGACACTTGCAAGGGACAGCTGGAAGCGTAGACTGGCGCTGTGCCCGGGAGGAGGGGACGTGTGAGGTGAGCAGCTCTCTCCCACAGCCGCTTTCCTGGGACAGGAACAATGTGTCCTGTCCTCACGTGGTCCAGCTAAGCAGCGGAGCCCAGGACCAGGGGTGTCCCAGGGGACCTGTCGGACCTGCAGAGCCCAGGACCAGGGGCGTCCCAGGGGACCTGTCGGGCCTGCAGAGCCCAGGACCAGGGGCGTCCCAGGGGACCTGTCGGGCCTGCAGAGCCCAGGACCAGGGGCGTCCCAGGGGACCTGTCGGGCCTGCAGAGCCAGGGCCAGGGGTGTCCTAGGGGACCTGTCCGACCTGCAGAGCCCAGGACCAGGGGCGTCCCAGGGGACCTGTCCGACCTGCAGAGCCCAGGGCCAGGGGTGTCCTAGGGGACCTGTCGGGCCTGCAGAGCCCAGGACCAGGGGCGTCCCAGGGGACCTGTCCGACCTGCAGAGCCCAGGGCCAGGGGTGTCCTAGGGGACCTGTCGGGCCTGCAGAGCCCAGGACCAGGGGCGTCCCAGGGGACCTGTCGGACCTGCAGAGCCAGGGCCAGGGGTGTCCTAGGGGACCTGTCCGACCTGCAGAGCCCAGGGCCAGGGGCGTCCCAGGGGACCTGTCGGGCCTGTGTCACCAGCCTGCCCCGAGCCTGGTGTCCCTTTGCCCCCCTGCCCCGCCTCAGTCTCATGGTCCCCACAGCACTTAGCCTGTCTGACGTCACCTGCGTTCTTCGCTTGTCTAAGGACAGGCCTCCCGGTGCCCAGTGAGCGCTACAGATGCTGAATGAGTGCAGGGAGCGATCCCAGCGCTGACTGGCGTGGGCGCCATCGGCTCGCGCCTGCAGTGGACGCGGCACGGGGGACTTAGCGGGGCTCCGAGCACAGGTGGCCTCGGCCATCAGAGCTCCTCAGACGGACGCTGGAGCCCATTGCCCAGGAAGCCTGCTCCGCCTCCAGCGAAGACGGGTGCCCAAGCCTGGCTGGGCTCTGGTAGGACACCTCATCTTTGGCAAATGGAAAACTCAACCTCCATTACGGTTTCCGTAAAAGATTTGTCTTTTCCAAACATACTCCGAGTTATGATGGAAGAATTCAGCCCACACACACACGCGCACGCCCGCACACACACACACACGTGCATACTCGTGTGCACACATGCACACGTTTCCACACGCACTGGCACACACACGTGCATGCACACACCCTCTCATACACGCCCTCTCTGCCTCCCTCCCCCGCCTCTCCCCCCAGTAACTTCCCTTCCCGCAAAGATAGGGCTTCGTTTGGGTGCTTCTCGGCCACCGCCGCCCGCGGACCCCGTCTCCAGAGAGCGGATGCGTTTCCTGACTGCGTGCTGGGGGCAGCTGCCCGGAGAGGAGCCCCTGTCCCGAGGGCGGGTGCCGCCGGACGGCAGCAGGAAGCAGAGCGGGGCGCACTGCTGGGATCAGCTGCAACTCTCTGCTCGTTAAGGCATTTCACTCTGATACAATATGTCCAATGAAAGGCGGGAGGGAGAAGAACAGACAATGCTACCCCCCCCCCAAAAAAAACGCTGTTCATTATAGGCTTTCTCCTGGAAAGAATGTCGTGTCTCCTCATCTGCACGGGGCCAAATCAGTAAACCCACGCGTCCGGGCCGAGCGTGGAGGCCCTGGGCGTGGTCTGCCCAGCGAAACAGACCACGGTCTAAATCCAAGTAGCGGGTAAGGGGAGGCACCGCGGCAACGCCACTTGGAAGTTCCAGGCTGTTCCTTCCTGTCACTGTGGAGGGAAAACAAGTCAGTCGCTGAGTCATCCCCTGGAAGTTCTTTGTTCTGGGGGAAAAGGCATACGGGGATGCTCGGGGGGAGTTTAGCATGACTCTCTCTGCTCCCCAATTCCAGTTCTGGGCTCTGGAAGGGAGAGTCCGGGCCACCTGCGGGTGCGGAGCGCCGTGCGGGCGGGCGCGGGCGACTCCGAGGGCGGAGGACACGGCGTCCTGTCAGGGCCTCGGAGCCACGAGGCCGTCGGCTCTCTGCTTATCACTCAGAATGGGGTCCCTTCACTATCACCGGGACCTCTTCACAGGCAGACGAGCGCGGGGCTTTGAACCGCCACAGGCTTCTCTGGCCGGCGGATTAGGTTTGACTGCCGGCGAGATTCTCAGTGAGGATAAAAAAAAATTTTTTTTTAAATCAAGCTTTTATAAAAAAAAAAAAGGAAGGTGAGTTTCTTCGCTGAGCCTAATAAAAATTCAGAATTTGTTAACTTGAGAGGTTGTCCAGGGCAACCGGGGGAATTGGCTGTGTCTGACGAGGCAGGCAGCGCTGTTGGGAGACAAGCCCTTTAATTCTGGGAGCTGATACTTGAACAGACAAGAAGTCATGCCAACCTCTCCTCGGGGCCCGCCCGAGAGCCAGGCCGGGGAGAGGGGCCCCGGGGATGAGACGCCATCGCTCGACATGAAAGGCCGCCCCGTGGAGGAGACGAGGGCAGAGCCCACAACCGCAAGGCTGGCGGGGGGCTGGGAAGCACTGTTAAAACAGTTCCTTGCCCCTTACCACGCAACTGAGCTCACATTGTTGCAATCCAGGGTTTTCTCCGCCTTTCCTTGATAAGTCTGGTTCTCACTTTGTGTACATCGCTTCAGAGCCAGGCGAAAATATCCGCTGACCTTCCCGAGTGAGCAGAGGTGGGCTGGCTCTGTGGCAGGAGGGCCCAGGGGGATAGCTGAACCAGGCGGTGTGTTCCTGGGCTGGGGTCCTCAGGAGGAGACGTGGGCCCCGGGACACGGTGAGGCACCCAGGTCTCGCCCGGGAAGACGCTCCCTCAATGTTCCCCGGAAGTCTGCACACGTGACGTGGAGTCGGTGCCAGCATACAGAACGTTCTGAGCAGGTGCCACTCAGGATCCTGCTCCACAGCCGTCACCCTCCCTGTGATTACAGGTCACGTGCAGACCCCTAGGGAGTTCAGGTTGTCCTTGCAAAAGCTGGAGGAGTCCGAAGAAAGCAGTCATCTCACGATCCTGGGTCCTGGGACTTAATTGTGAGGCCTTGATCCCTCGTGCTTAACCACCCCCTCCACCCATGCGGGAAACGTTCCCCGTTCTAGAACCTTGTGAATGGCCACGTCCAGGCCACTGAGAGTCCCTAGGAAACAAAAGTGCCGTCAAGGTGCTACGGACGCTCAGGTAATTTATCAGAGAGTGCTCAATTGGGATAGATGAATAATTTAGGTTCCCACCCTGAATTTAACACTAAGAGGTTTCATCAGGTCCTTGAAGTGTGGTCGGCCCCCGCGCGACGGGTCCTTCCAGCACCTGCTGAGAACTGGGGCCTCCAATCGGGGCTCCCCACCCAGCGCGGCAGCCCCGTCCCAGCGTGGCTCTGCGGCCACCGGCCTCGGGTCTGCAGACCAGACGCCATCTGTAAGTGGACGCTCCTGGAGAGTCCCATTGGGCCTCACTGTCCAGACCGGGGAGGGGTCGGGTTGGTCAGGACCTGGAACTTTCCAGAACTTGAGGAGCAGTGCCAGGTCCTCACAGGAGGAGGTGACCGCGAGGGTGGAGACCGCATCCTCTGGCCAGCAGGTCTTGTTCACTTTAAGTCACCTCCAGGATAATCTGGACATTACTGGCGGCACCACTGCCCACCCCTCACTGAAGAGGAGGACTCCTGCGTCCTCAGGGCCATGGGGCAAGGCTGCCAGTGGCCCTCTCCTGGGGAGGAGTGTCCTCCATTCTGCAGGTGGCCCTCTGCTTTGAGGTGAGCGAGGGTGGTGGTGACAGGAAGACAGATGACTCCGGGCCTGGTGGGGGGGGATGGCAGATGGGCAGCAGGGCCCCTGCAGGGCAGGAAGGAAACCAACACAGAGGAACAGGCAGCAGGGGAACGTGTCGTCCAGGGTTTGTCTCCCAGGTCCCGGCTGGCACCCAGAGATGCCCACATGCCCATAGTGGGTGCCCCTGGAGGCAAGGAGGGGGCAGTCTGCAGGCCATTGCCTTCCCCGGCTGGCGCAAAGACACCCCAGCGGGTCAGCTCACTCCCGCGACTGCGACCCTGCAGGAGACCCATCGGGGTTTCCGACGATACTTTATTTCCCATTAATTTCCTCCAAACCACAAACGTTTCGTTTTGAAGACTTCTTCTTCCGAGGGGCAGAGGACAGAGGGGCACATCGACCCTCCCAAAAAGCTCTCAGTGTACAGACCCGACTTCCACTCGCGGAAACGTCAGGGACGGGGCGTCAGTAGCAAAGCCAGGCGGCAGGACGGGCCCAGGGGTCCAGGGGGCGGGGCGGGTCCAGGGGTCCAGGTGGCAGGACGGGTCCAGGGGTCCAGGCGGCAGGACGGGTCCAGGGGGCGGGGTGGGTCCAGGGGACGGGGCGGGTCCAGGGGGCGGGGCGGGGGGGTCCAGGCGGCAGGACGGGCCCAGGGGTCCAGGGGGCGGGGCGGGTCCAGGGGTCCAGGTGGCAGGACGGGTCCAGGGGTCCAGGCGGCAGGACGGGTCCAGGGGGCGGGGTGGGTTCAGGGGACGGGGCGGGTCCAGGGGGCGGGGCGGGGGGTCCAGGCGGCAGGACGGGTCCAGGGGTCCAGGGGGCGGGGCGGGCCCAGGGGGCGGGTCCAGGGGTCCAGGCGGCAGGACGGGTCCAGGGGGCGGGGTGGGTTCAGGGGACGGGGCGGGTCCAGGGGGCGGGGCGGGTCCAGGGGTCCAGGGGGCGGGTCCAGGGGTCCAGGCGGCAGGACGGGTCCAGGGGGCGGGGCGGGCCCAGGGGTCCAGGGGGCGGGGCGGGTCCAGACCTCCCTGAGCTGCAGCGGACGGCAGGAAACGGAACAGCGGGACTTCTGTCTTCAAACTTCCTCTCGAAAAGGATGCCTGGGAAAGAAGCTGTGCTGGGAGGCAGAACTGGCCGTCCTCGGTGGCCAGTGTGGGAGGGACCAGGCCTGGGCACTTGGTCTCTGTAAATGCTCAGAGCAAGGTTTCTATTAAGAATAACTGAATCCGACGGGAGGGGGAGGGGACAAATGGTGACAGAAGACTTGACTCTGGGTGGGGTGGGACCTGTGACAGCTCTAAGAGCCGCCCCTGCTGCCCTTCCTGGAGCCCCGGCCGGGCCTGGGGGAGCGCCCGGCTCCCCGTGGTTCACACTCCCACCCCCGCAAGCCTGGAACAGCCCACCCTCCCTTCGTGACACTGGCTTCCTCCTGCGTCCGCTGCTCCGCGGGGCCAGCAGCACGTGGGGGCACCTGAGGCGCTGCCCTTTTATCTCCGTGCTTTCTCTGCAGGGACACCCCCCACCCACCAGCAGGGCCCCCTTTGAGGCCCCAGCGAGGCTGCTTCCTCGCGGCGTGAGGCGGCCCCTCGCGGTGCTTTGAAGCCCCAGACCTGAGGGCGTGAGCAGGCCCACGGCCCTGGCACTGAGCGGGGCACAGACTCCACAGGTGCCTCCCGAGAGCACAGGGCTCCCTTCTGGACCCCGCAGGGCTCCAGTACCTGGGACGTGGACGGAACCACGCTGGGGTGAGGGGGAGGTTGGCCAGCACACAGCACACACCTGGCCCCCCCTGAGTCACTTCTGACCACCCTCAGCTCTGGGGTCCCCGAGCCTCCGAGGTGACACTGAGACGCCTCACGAGCTGCCTCGGCCACCGTGAGGGCCTCTGAGGAGCGGGTGCCTCTCCCCGCGTGGCTGTCTTTTGCCTAATATTCAGGTGTTTCTTCCTCGTCCTCTGTCTGCCGTGGGGCTGGCGTTCTCGCGCGTGGGTAGCTGGAGAGGAAGGGGTGGGTGTTCTCACGCGCGGGAACCTGAGGCAGCTGGCAAGTTGCGCTGGTCCCCGTCCCCGCCCCCGGCCCGTGGGCCTGGTCACCTCGTATCCATCCGCCGACGAGCCGCCCGGGAAGCAGCCTTCCTGCGTCCTCGGTGAGGCAGACCTGGCCGGCTCCGGCCAGCGGTGCCTTCGCTTCAGGAGGGGCTCGGAGGCACCGGGCACAGTCACAGCGGTCCATCCACTCCACAGGCACCAGCGCCACGGGGAGGGACCCGCAGTCGCAGGGTCTGCCCAGCCCGGGTTCCCGGGGCTGCTTGCTTCAGCGGCGCAGAACGCCTGGCTCCGGGAGGCGGGCGGTATTTACATCTACGTTTGGTTCCCAAATGAGATCTTCTCACTCACCTGCTCAGCTTGAACCGAAGTATGAAACCGTGACTTGATTACGTGTTCAGGTAGCTCTGGCCAGGGGATGACCCCCGACATCTCTGCTCCTCTGGGCTGCCCGGGACTCCATCCACACTGGGCACTCCGCGCGGGTTCTCCAGCGGGCCTTCTGCCCACCTCTCCGGGCCAGGCATCCTGGACGGACATGGTTTCCATGTGTCAGCTGTGGTCCTGGTGGACATGTGGCAGCTCCTCGCTTGACCACCACAGAAGGTCCCTCTGAAACCTTCAGACTTCTAGTTCCCAGACTCTGTTAGCAAACTGACCAAGTGAAAACCCGCTGCCCGTGTATGCGCAGCGCCTCCCTGAGCCGGCACCCCACGAGGCCAGTCGGGAGGGGCGGAGTGGCCTCCGGCCCCGGGCACGAGCTTTGGGGCCATCTCCCCTAGGGGGTCCCGGTGCAGGGTACAGAGAGGACCTGGGCTCCTGAAACCAGAACTGCCCTTTCCAGAGCAGGAGATCTTTTTATTTTTATTTTTTTTTAAACTGCAGAGAAGTTCTCTAATAACGGGTTGCTAAGAAACCGCCACAGGAGGTGATTTTGAAAACCTATCATTTGTTTCTGATACACGCGTTCCCCGCCGCCTTCCCTCTTACCCCGCTGAAGCGCTTCTGGGCGGGGGCCCCAGGCGGGGGCGGGGGGCGGCGTCTGACGGGATTGGCCGGCTGAGCAGCGGCCTTTGCAGAGAAGCCCCCTGGGGAGGAAGGGCGGAGGCTGCAGCGGGAAGAAACAGCGGGTGTTGCCAAATTCACCGTCTCCCAGTTCTAGAACCGCAGGGGGGCCCTGCCCGTGCCTGCGCGGAACTTAGCCCGGCTGCGGGCTCCGCTCTCAGCAGCTGGTACTGGGGAGGCCAGACCCCTAAGCCGTCTGAGTCTGAGGCTGTCCAAGCTCAATCCACTGGACCCAGAAATCTACCGCCCCCATCTGTTCCTCGCCTCCGGCCGGGAGGGAGTCCACAGTCCCTTTGCCCTGCGAGGTGTGGCAGTTCCCGCCGTCTGAGGGGGGCGGGGCAGGTGGCCGTGGGCTGTGGCGATGTGTGTGAAGCCGCCACGCAGCATTCAGGAAGATGAACCATGAACCAGAGCAAGAGGACAGACAGGCCGAGGGATAACGCCTCTCCGGGCTCCCAGGGGCCAGGTCTCACGTCAGGAAGACAGAGGACCAGAGATCTGGGGGATTTTGAGGTACAGGCAGGGGGGGGGCGTGCTGTCTGCCCACGGTACTTCCCAACCCTCAGGACGTCTCAAGCAGGTCGGCAAAGCCAGAAGACTCGCGGCCAAGAATGCCGTGTTAGCATCTGTCCTCACGTTAAATAACACCCGCCCGGCGGTGGGCTTGCAGGCACAGGGCTCCCGGCCCAGACGCGTCCTCAGCATGGAAGTGGCCGGTGCGCCAGCACGCCACAGTCCAAACTGGAGTGCACTGGAATCGGGCAAGCACAGGGAGACAAACTCCCGCTGTGTCAGCCACTCAGGGGTCACGTAGCTGAATGCTGGGTCCGCACGTCGGTCGTAGGCAACAGTGGCTTAGAAAGGTGCCAGGGCCAGGTGACAGGTGCCAAGGGGAGGCCACGGCTGCAAGGGCTCTCACCCCACAGAGCTCTGGGTTCAAGAACACTGTGCCCCTGCCGGTCACCGAGGGGTCTGCACTTCCAGAATCCGGCTTTGATGTCGAACCTAACAGATACATCTGTCTCTTTGGGCCTGTTTCAAACGTAGCAGTGTCAACTGCAGGAGCGCTCTGCTAAGGATCGTGCAGAGACACAGGATAACCACAGCGCCCCACAGTCGGGAAAAAGCCTCCATTTAGACCTCATTTTGAGACGGTGGGCACATTAAGGACCGGCTCTCGATCTTAATGATGTGGAGGGATTTCCTGCCGTCCCCGCTCCTGCCCTTCCCAGATCTCGCCGTGTGCCTCTCGGAACATTAAGGAGAATATATGCAGAACTCATTCCTAATGTGGTTGGCGAACAGAACTGCAGTGCCGCCCGGCTCCTCTGAGCGGCTCCTCCATTACCGCCTCTCCTTCCGGATGCCGGCAGCCCCTCACGCCTGCCAGCCGCTGTCACACGCGTCCCCGCTCCCTGTCAGCAGGACCACAGTCACGCTGGCCCGGCCAGCCCTTCCCGGCTCCGCTCCCCCTCTTTCCACCCTGGGGCTGGTGCTTCCCTGGTCCTGTTATTTAAATCGACTCGCCTTTCACACCGAACACGTTTATTTTAAAGGACATTCTGCGTAGCCATGACAAACACATCACTGGGCCTAAAGAGACGAGAAACCACCCCCCCCAAGTGGATGCAAAAAATGACCTTACTGTTGAAAGTAGATGTGTGCCCATCCATCACGGAAAACCACCTCAGGTCCCGGCAGGGGGCACCTGTCACAGCCTGGGAAACAAATGACAACGGTGGCAGCACTGAGTGGTCCCCTGGGCTGAGGACCTTTAACTTGGAATTAATCTATGTGAGCCAATCCCACCCGCCCAGGTGGGTCCTTCTGCTACTGCTCAGGGGTTTCCAGGGACCATGGCCACTGGCTCAACTCAGAAATCAAGTTAACCTGTGGTCCTGAATGTTGTGGCGAGTTGTCCGTGACACCAGGAAACTCACCTTCATGGTTTGCATAACTAAAAACATAATTCAGAAAAACCTAAGCAGACAACACCTCCGAAAAGACTCAATACAGGTGATCGGACAGCTGAGCACAATAATGACCACACACGCGCCTCCCAAGACCAATCAGGTTCACACACGAAGGCGGAAGGCGGAGTCTGGCGTGGAGGTGGGGAGCAGATCCAGTTACCTTCCTAGCCAGACCGAGGCTAGGACTCGTGCTTTAACGCCCAAGGAGGCGGACAGCAAGCGGAAGACCGCCACCCAGGGCAAGGCTCTGCACCGCCAGGAGCAGCTGGGACAGAAGCAGAACCTCCACAGCATGCAGACATCATAGCCAGTGCAGGACAGGGACCCAGGGACAAACGCCACAGCCAGTGCGTGCCACAGCAGGACAGGGACCCAGGGACAAACATCATAGCCAGTGCAGGACAGGGACCCAGGGACAAACGTCACAGCCAGTGCATGCCACAGCAGGACGGGGACCCAGGGACAAACGTCATAGCCAGTGCGTGCCACGGCAGGACGGGGACCCAGGGACAAACGTCATAGCCAGTGCGTGCCACGGCAGGACAGGGACCCAGGGACAAACATCATAGCCAGTGCATGCCACGGCAGGACAGGGACCCAGGGACGTCATAGCCAGTGCGTGCCACGGCAGGACAGGGACCCAGGGACAAACATCATAGCCAGTGCATGCCACGGCAGGACGGGGACCCAGAGACAAACGTCACAGCCGGTGCAGGACAGGGACCCAGGGACAAACATCACAGCCAGTGCGTGCCACGGCAGGACGGGGACCCAGGGACAAACGTCATAGCCAGTGCGTGCCACGGCAGGACGGGGACCCAGGGACAAACATCATAGCCAGTGCATGCCACGGCAGGACAGGGACCCAGGGACGTCATAGCCAGTGCGTGCCACGGCAGGACGGGGACCCAGGGACAAACGTCATAGCCAGTGCGTGCCACGGCAGGACGGGGACCCAGGGACAAACGTCATAGCCAGTGCGTGCCACGGCAGGACGGGGACCCAGGGACAAACGTCATAGCCAGTGCGTGCCACGGCAGGACGGGGACCCAGGGACAAACGTCATAGCCAGTGCGTGCCACGGCAGGACGGGGACCCAGGGACAAACGTCATAGCCAGTGCGTGCCACGGCAGGACGGGGACCCAGGGACAAACGTCATAGCCAGTGCGTGCCACAGCAGGACGGGGACCCAGGGACAAATGTCATAGCCAGTGCGTGCCACGGCAGGACGGGGACCCAGGGACAAGGGCAGTGGGGCTGGAGTGCGGAGACCAGGGAGCCTCCCGCGGGCCGCAGCCCTGAGCACACGGAGGCCATGGGGAGGAGTGTGGCCGTTGTTCTGCATCTCACGGGGGCTGTGGGGGTTTCTATCAGGAGCAGGAGGCGATTGGGGGTTGGTTTTAAAAGCTCACTGTATTTGGCGGCCGCAGGCGCCCTGTACACACATGACCCAGTGTTCCACGCTCCTGGCCGGGAACAGGGGGAACGGAGCACCCTCCAGCAGGAGCCCAGACCTGCCCTGCAGTCTGCCAACATCTCTGGCCAAGCAAGGCACCGGCTGACCCCAGGAAGGAGTGGGCACGGACACTGGGAGACCTCAGTGTGGCTGAAATCTGCCCATCAACGTGGGCCAGCAGGGTTGTGGGTATCTGTTCCTGTTATCACTGTCATTGTCGCCGTTAGTGCCGGCCGCTGTGCCCATCACAGCGGCTGTTCTTGTGGGCAGGTGGCGGAGGCTCTTCCCAGAGAAAACCTGACCCCAGCCAGGAGAGGGCGCTGGGCTTCCTGGGGACAAGAGCTGTGGTTTTGCAAGGAGAAAACGTTCGCGTGGTCCGTCACCCAGCAACGTAGTGGGTACCCAACACGGCTGAAAAAACGAGCGAGGTGGTAAATTTAACATTTCGTGGCCTTTCACCACGCTAAAAAAAAAAAAATTGCTAGGCAAAGCTAGCTAACCTCAAAACGAAATCTAAGAACCCTTTATTTAAAAAAAAAGAAAAAGGAGTTCGTCTTGTGAGTGGGGAATGCTGAGTCAGACCTGACACTGTCGGCAGAAGTTGCCGATTCCTCCGGAACGTTTCACGGTAACTCTGAGCCGTAGTTACGTCGTAATGTCGTGTTCCCACTGTCACCCGAAACCTGTTTTCTAAGTGTAGGCAGTTAGCGGCACAGCACAGCCCCACCCGTCGAGGGTGTAATCAAGTAGAAATTGAATAATGAATGTTATTATGTTCCTCCCCCCACGCCCATGAAACGAAACCCATTCTGGGGCCTGTGCCCGGCCTGGTTTCACTGGCCAAGCGTTGATCCCTCTGTTCAGCCCATGGCGGGTTTTATGAGAATTCACCCAAAGTGAGCCGTACCCACTCGAAGTGAGGATGGGACTCTGAGTCCCCACCAAGCCCCCTGGGCAACCAAGAGCCACCCCAAAGGCCGTCCAACGGGGAAATAGTCATTTCTCTGCAGCCGGGGCAGAACCAAGCAAGGGCGCCCCCATTCGTGAGCAGGCCCCCACCTCCAACACCTCCGTCGCCCCGCGGCCTCGGAGCTGCTCAGTGGAGCCGCTGCCCTCCGTCCGTTGCCGGTGTGGCCAGGGCAGAGGCCCTGACCTTAACCCGCTCAGCAGGGGACGCTGCCCTTGTAACCGGCGCTGCCAAGGCGTCAATCGGGTGAGCCCGCCGTGCCTCGCCCCTGCAGAGCAAGGCTGGGGCGCTGACCGCCGAGGCCCCCGCGGCTGCCCGTCAGGCCGCTGTTCTGGAAGAACACAACAGAAGCTTCATTTTTACAAAACACAAAAATCCGGCCCTGGCCAGTCGGCTCAGTGGTAGAGCGTCGGCCTGGTGTGCAGGAGTCCCGGGTTCGATTCCCGGCCAGGGCACACAGGAGAAGCATCCATCTGCTTCTCCCCCCTTCCCCTCTCCTTCCTCTCTGTCTCTCTCTTCCCCTCCCGCAGCCGAGGCTCCATTGGAGCAAAGTTGGCCCCGGGCGCTGGGGATGGCTCCTTGGCCTCTGCCTCAGGCGCTAGAGTGGCTCTGGTTGCAACAGAGCAACGCCCCAGATGGGCAGAGCATCGCCCCCTGGTGGGCGTGCCGGGTGGATCCCGGTCGGGCGCATGCGAGAGTCTGTCTGACTGCCTCCCTGTTTCCAGCTTCAGAAAAATACAAAAAAAAAAATCCCCAAGCTGTTAGGGAGGAAAGAAGACACACAATCTCTGCCAAGGGCGTGGGCGTGGGCGGAGGGGATGCCCAATGCCCAGGCGGAAGAATCGAGTTTGGCTGAGACGCGGGTCCTCACGGGCATCTCAGGGGTCCCCTCCCCAGGCAGGGAAGGCGACCTCCCCGCCGGCTCGCGCAGGCGCACGGTGCTGAGCGCTCACCTGCAGTGAAGACCCGACCCTGGAGGAGCAGAAGCGTGGGAGTGACCAGACGGGAAAGCGCTCCCCTCCAGGAGGAGCGAAGCCAACAGAACCAACCCCTCAGAAACGGAGAACGAACAGGAAAACACTGCCCGCTCTGAGGGCGCAGGGATTTCGGCCCCGCCCCACCCTCCCGACTCTCCAGGGTGCGGCCTGAGTGGTACCCAGCCTCACATCAACAAGCCCATGGTGCCCACGCGAAGTCACCCTGGCCACCGGCGGTCAGGCCTCCTGTCCTGAAGACGCTCTACTCGGGACTCGTGTTTGATGCCCGGGGTTTGGCCATCAACCCCTCCTGGGCCCTTCCAGCGGTCTCTCCCCAGGGCCACACGGGCTTTTGTGGTCCCGCAGTTCACCTGCTCTTGGTGGGGGGCTGCCTCGGCCGCTCTGGTCATCTGGTAGGATTGAGACAGGGATCGGGTGCATGTGATGGTGGGGGAGGGGCTACATGAGGCCGTGGTCTTCGCTGGAGGCCGGTCTCCACGGCACCTCAGCCCCGCTCACCTCCCGCGTGCCCGGTTCCCGGGGCTGTCTAGCGCGGCTCCCGTTGGCCAAGGGCAGCTCTCCAGAGATGTAGACAGCCGGGAGGCCCCCCTGTCCAGCCATGAGTCGGGGCAGGGCACCAGCTGCAAGGCGGCCACCTCGCCCTTTGATGTGTCCTCTGCCACCCGGGAGAATTTCTCCTACGACACAGGGCCTGTGTTCTAAGTCAGCCCGTCCCAAACACAGCCTTGAGGTTTGATGAAGAGGCTCCTCACCGTCGGTGCCTGGGTCAGTCACTGGCCAGTGGATAGTCGCAGCCTTTATATAGAAGACGGCTCGCTACCAGCAGGCCGTGGGAGCACGGGGGGCGGCAGGATGCAGACGTGAGCGTCCTCAAGGCACAGCGCCCCCTCCCCCGGCCCCTGCCACCGGCACCCCAGTGTACTGGAGGAGCGAGTCCAGCTGCCTAGCTCCCCAGATGTGACGGCAGGGCAGCTCAGGGCACTCACAGAAACGGGTCGGGAAGAACAGCACCCACCTGGGAACAAGCGGAACCCCGTGTTCTGACTCAGCAGGACGGCTCGGAAAGCCCAAACCACGAGTCCTTGACAGAGCCGCCGGTACCTGGGCTCCCGGGGCCGCCAGGCTCACGCTTGGGCAAGAGACGAACGCGGATTCGCACGGAGAGAGAGGTCTTAAATTATTCCTGCCGCCGATTTCAAACAGAATCCCTAACGTCCCTGGCAAGCCCCTTCAGTTCTGAGAATTAGCAGGGTAAACAAGACCGAGGGGGACGTTTAACGTGTGCTCCCAGCACTCCGGAGGCCCCGGCCTTGTTCCCGCTGATCAGCTACTGAGCCGATGCTCCGCTCGCCGTTGCCAGGCGCCCTCCGCACTCCACGCCCTTCCCGTTCCTTCTGAGGCCTTTGTTGGTGGTCACAGTGCCCTTCCCTCGGGGCACACAGATGCCAACCACGGTGCCTCACCTGTTCTTCTCACCGGGACCCCGACTCCCTGGGTCGGATGGAGCCTCAGAGAGGCTGAGTCGCTGGCCCAAGGTCACTCAGCAGAAGGCAGCAGCTCACACCCAGGCCTGTCGGCTTCCAGAGCTCTCGTGTGCACGCCCCGTCCCGTCGAGAGGGCCTGGTGGCCTCGCCCCCGCTGTGTGACTGGGCCAGCTGCTTGCCTCATCTGTATAAGGGGACAGTCGGGGGCCCCCTCTTAGGCAGGCAGAGGACTGACACCCCCGAGAACGTCCCAGGAGCTGTCTCGTCTCGTCCTCACTCCGTCACCCTCGTGGGTAGATGAGCCAAGGGAGGCACAGTGACTGTGAGTAACTGGTCCAAGGTCACACAGCAGGAGTGGAACCCGGGCCAGCCAGGCGGTCCCAGGGGACCGCGCCCCTGGGGGATGAGGCTGCCGGAGCTGCCCCGCGCGCCACGCCCTCACAGCTCCTTTGTCAGGTTTCTGCCGCCTCCCGCCGGTGAGCCTGTGCACACCCGACCCCTCACAGCCGTCCGTCCGTCTGTGCACTGCGGGCTCCCGGAACATCTTGCAGGAAACGCACCATTCAGGGAAGAGAGTCTGAACCCCTGTTCTGAGAGCATGTGTGCAGAGGACAGCTAAATCCTGCTCTGCGGCGATGTGTAAATGAGCCCTGTTAAAGGAACAGAGCCACCAAATACATATTTAAGATGCTGGGGTGTTTATAATTTCAGTTCCTCCATAAATTCCTGACCCTGCACCTCCCGGGGCTTGAGTGGCTTCGGCGTCGGGGCCGTGGGCATTTACTGAGGCAGCCGCTGCGTGTCCTCACGGCCAGGTGCGTGGGTGCCACCAGCTGGGTGGGTGGGACGGTATCAACGCTGCTGTTTCTTGGTGCGAAACCCCCAGCGAAGGTTAAGACGTGCCAGGTGCCCTGCCCACCCCCTGCACAGTGTCCGGGCCTCCTCTGCCCCGCCCAGGGTGCCCGGTGCCCGTGTGAGGTCAGGTGTGGAGCTCCTGAAACTGAATTTTTTCCTGTTGGTAACTCGGAGGGTCCCCTGGTCAGCAGCAACCCAGGGCATCTGAACCAGTACACAGGATGCCAGAAAACTCTGCACCCTGAATGCACTTGCGTCCCCGGGAGGAGTTAAATGGACGTGGCATGCACCCTCAGGCACGAGGACGGGGACGGATTCCAGGCCGACAGGCCTCATGCTGCAGGACCCACCACGCCCTCCTGGCCCAATCCGATTCCAGGGCCGACACATCCTCCCAGGAGAGGTGAGAATGGGGTCTCAGAGCCGCGGCACCAGGGTCACCCCCCTCCGAGGTGATGAGGCCACGTCCCGTGACCCAGATGTATTTGGGCAGCCCCAGGAGGCATTTCTGCAACTTCTGTCCTTGTGGCCACATCTGTTCACAGGAGAGTGCAGCCTCACTCAGACCCGTAAGGGTGAACCCTCTGAATTAACTCCTTGGTCCTTGGGAGCCCCCCACGCACCCCCCTCGGTGGAAGCCCTGCCCCACTAGAATCCCTCTTCCAGCAAGGGGGCAGCAAACAGGCCAGCTTCCTGGTGTTAAATCTCTGCAGCTGTTAATCCGAGATTACCGAATGCAAAACATGCCCAGCCAGAAACGAGAAAGCTCGCGGCAGAGGAGGTTGGCGCGGGGATCCAGGCTCCTGTCCTCTGTGCCCCCGGCCGCGCCAGTGCCTGCACTGACTGACTAATCCCCCACCGCCCTCGCTGACAAAAGAGGGTTTAAGGAAGCAATTTCACTCGGCCTGGGCACGGAGGAGCTTAAGGTCGCCTCCAGCCCAGGGAACTCGGGCCCATTCGCTCGGGGCGATGTGGGGGGCTTTCCGAGGTGGCTCCCCAGCAGGACGCACCAGGAGGCCCAGTGCCAGCCTTGCCCTGGGGCAGACGTCCCAGGCAAAGGCACTGTGACCCGGGAGCTAGTCCCTGCCTTGGGGGGAGGGGTGTGACTGCCTCTCCCAGCCTGAAAATCCACTTGACATTGGTATTCGCTTCTGTCGTTATTTTTCCTGATAACAATACTTCCCCCGATGTTCACAGGGGGCGAGACGCACAGTGAGATTAAATGGCTTTCTCAATTGCTCCCCGACTTTCTAAATGCAAAAGAGGCGATTCCAGTGCACGGTTCAGCTGAGGTTCTTCTGGGGGAAGGAAAAAGAGAGAGATGGAAAATTCTATTTTCCACTTCCTTAAACACCAAATTTATTTCCTTCTATCCTATGCGATGTTAATTTTTATAATAACAGAGGCCATGTTTCTGCCACCTGGAGACATGCTCTGGGTCTGACGCGTGGCTCCCGTCCCCGGTGGAAACTGTGCTCGCAGCGTGAGCCGGAAGGTGCCAGCCGCTGGTGGAAGCCGGGAACCTGTCCCCGGGCGGGGGGAGGCTGATGGAGTCTGGAAGGATCCCGCAGATAATCATGGTCACCTCGGGTCACCAACAGGACAGACGCTGTCCTAGCAGACCGCTGTTTGCGGCCATGGCCTTGGCCAGCTGGACACCGTGACCACAAGCTGCCCTCGGTCCCCTGCACCTTCTGTCCCGACCACTGAGCCTGGGCCTGGAGGGGTCATCTGTGCTTGCCCCCGACCCTGCTTCTGCCACCCGCACTTCTTTCCGTAAGTGACTTCAACATTGTAGCAGGGAACATTGCTACAATGAGGCTGAGGGCGTGCCCAACCCGGCCAGGGCTGTGACTTCCAGGCGCCCCCCCCCGAAAGCCAGGGGCCCACTGTCCTCTTCACCCCTCCGGCTCCATCGGCAGCTCCCGTCGGGTGAGGCCGGCCCCCAGACCTCCAGGTCTGAACGCCACCCGTGTGGGATGTTGTCGGGTGCTGGTTCTGACCCCGACGGTGTCCACCAGGGACGTAGGAACAGAAGGAGCAGACGGCTGTGTGGGCAGCTCCTCTGCCCGTCCTCACCCCCCCCCCCCCCCGTGACCTGGCACGTCCTCCTAATTCCTGACACAGACCAGCCGTGGGTTCTCATAAACGTCTCCTGCTCGTCCATCTTCCCCATCCCGGCCGCTGGCGAGCCGTCGGGGGGACCAGTGGACCCGCTGGGGTTGATGCCACAGCAGGACCCGGCGGCTGTGCCCGACGCCCCAGACAGACGTCCGTGTCAGACTGCGGACCCCGCCTGGGTGGGCTGGCCTCTGGCTTCTCTCTCCGTCGCCAGCCCAGGGTCTCTGCACCTGCCACGACTTCGTCTCTGTTTCCCAGAAGACCTTTCCGTGGAGAACAGCCCAGCCTTGAACGTGTCCCTTTCCCTGGGGGCGGGACCTGGGGGGTGGGCGGGCAGAGCGTTTTCCAGAGACGTGTAACTCTCCCGAGGAAAACACCAAATGCGTTTGTATTCTGCAGACCCCCAGCGCCGTCTGTGATTGGTCGTGTCACCTCCGGACACATCACCGGGATGGTCGCGTGCCTTTACGGGGACAGCTGGGTGGGAGCCCCACCCTCAGTGCACAATGGCACCTGCCCCGCTTCCCCGGCTGCGCTCCAGCGAGGAGGAAGCCCACTCCTGATAGCCGTGGGGGGTCTCTCTCTCCGCCGCTGATTGGTGTAATTTACAGGAGGGCTCGAAGCCCCCCCCCCCCCGCCGGGCGGGGACAACTTGTGACACACACGTAATGACCAGCTCTGCTCCCCAGCTTCGCACGGTGAGGAGAGGCGTTCTCGGGGGGGCTGTTCTGGATGCGCTGATGAAATGTGCGTTTCTCCGGGGCTCGGTGACGCGGCTCTTCTTTCGCGGCCGGCTGGGTTGTCGGTTCCGGACCAGCTGGGACAGACAGGATGGGGGCGGGGGCAGGGGGTGAGGGGGCGTTACTGATCCGAATCTGTGACCCCAACTGGGACACTCCGGCACCCTTCATATGGGAGGGTGACCCCTGGCAAGGTTATCAGTAAAGCAGTTGATTTCTAAAAATATATATATATATATGACATTTCTGAGTATTTTTAACGCAAAGAAATTAAGAAAATGGTTTCGATCCCCACTCAGGTCACCATTATTGACCTTTTATTTAAATGAGAGTAATACCTGAACATGTTTAGAAAATTCTCTTGAGTTTCTACAAAGTAACAAAGTAGAGTAGAGACCTCCTTCCCTCCACCCACTTGTCCATAAACCTTTTGATTTTTCCCGCCCCAAAAAACAAGCCGGCGTGCACACACCCCTCTGCGTTGGGGTGAGAGGTGCTGTCCGCCATCGCCTGCTGTCCTCAGCCCCCTGACCGTGAGAGCGGTCTGGGTGGTCGGGGCAGCCGGGCCCCCAGGAGAAGTCCACACAGAGCAGCCCTTGCTGGCCAGTGGGGTCGGCCAGAGGAGGCGGGTGTGAGACAGCCGGGTCTTCCAGCACCCCGGGTGTTAGACAGCCTCCCCCCACCGCCATACCCCCAGGTCTGAGCACCAAGGCCTTTGCCATGAGTCCTACACAAAAACAGACCTTTCCCCAACACGTGTATGCCAGTCGGGTCCTGTTCTTCCATCCGGAGGAGGCCCGCAGGGTCTGCAAGCACAAGGACCCTTGTCCACCTCGGAAGCAGGCCCCAGGGCTGGCCAGCCAGCACCTGCTTCCCCTTTGAGAGCCCTCTGCCTCAGGGCAAGAACATCTGCACCCCTGGGTCCGCTCTCCTGGTAAGGAGCTGTGTCCAGCCTGCCCGGGCCTGAGCACCCTGCCTTTACTGTGTGCCGTGAGAAACTGAAGGGAGCTGGTGATGGCCCACGAGCTCAGCCCCTCTCTCTGCTGACTCTGCCACCTTCGCTGTCGCCTGTGTGTCCTCGTGGTTGCAAGAGGGCTGCCATCGCACCGGCCATCTTCTGCACTTCAAAAAGCGATAGCAGTTAACTGCCTTTTCATGCTCGCTGTCAGGAAAGCTAAACTATCCAGGATCCCCCAGAGAGTACCCCTTATTGGCTCATCTTTTGGAGACTGGTCCCAGATTGCCCTGAGCTGCAAGGGAGTCTGGGATAACAGATGGCTGGCATCATTCTAGCCTCTGCGAGGAGAGACAGGGAAGGAAGGGGCGGGGCGGCAGAATCGGCCACGCTCCCACGAGCACGCGCACACGCACAGAGGCTCCGCGGGCAGGGCCCTCCCAGCTCCTTCGGCTTCAAGAGGGACTGGATGTTTTATTCCCGTCTTTAGGGAAGAAGGTGGGGCTTGGCGGTTTTATTTTTAGACATCTTCTCATTAATAATTTACTTATGTGCCTTCAGACACGAAGGTCGGAGCTCTAATGTGCCGGTGAATTATGTGTTTATTCCTGGGGAAGAGCAGAGAAAAGCATCGTGACGCCTGGAAAAATCGCTCGCGTAATAAAAACCTTTGTCACTTATTCATTTTAGCACAATAACCAACTTGTCTCGTGCTGTGTGCATTCTTATTGAGCCTCTGATGACAGCCCTGATCAGAGGAGACACTCATTTTTGCAGAGCAGAGTTATTGCCGTGTTTAGATGATCAGCATTTTTATTCCGGTGCTAAAATGAAGACTGGGGGGGGGGGGGAGCCTCTGATACACCTGTAGTTCCCGGGTGGAGGCGGAGGGATGCAGCCAAGGCGTGATGCGGCCCGAAGTCGCCGCAGTGCCTTCTCTGTGCGTGGCTCGGGGGTGGCGCGAGTGGGTGGAGCGAGTGGGAGGAGACACCTCTGAGAAGGCGCCGGAGGGTGCGTCCCCGTCCCCACCGAGGATGTCACTGTGAAATGTTCGGCTTCACTGAGCTCCCAATGCGAAAGTTCGACTTCCGTCCAGCGTGGCCGACCAAAGGCCCCTGGGCTTGGCAGAACGGCCAGCTGCCCCCCTCCTCCCGCTCCCTGACTGAGGAGGAGCTCATGTACTCCATCAGACCCCAGACACAACAGGAAACTGCCTTCCTCTCCCCAGTCTTTGAACATAAAACTCCCAGGAGCTGAGCAGGTGGAGGATCACACGGAGCCCACCTGGCAGGCGGCACCACTGTGTGCTCTGCCCACCCGTTGCAGGTGGGGAGAGAAGGTGGTGTGTTAGCCAGGCCTCTCCCGAGAAACAGACCGATAGGATGTGTGTAGTAAAAGAAAAGAGAGATTTATTATAAGGAATTGGCTCACTGAATGATGGAGGTGAGTCTAAATTCTGCGGTGCGGGCTAGCAGGCCAGGAAATCAGGAGAGGCACGGTGTAGATGAAGTCCGAAGGCTGTCTGCTGGAGACTCCCCCATGCTCCGGGAAAGCTGGTCTTCTTATCCCAGTCTAGCTTCAACTGATTAGGTGAGGCCCACCCACTTGAGGGAGAGCAATCTGCTTTACTCAGGGTCCACCGATTTAAATGGTAATCTCATCCAAAACACCCAGAGCAGTGTGTTGATGTTTTGATATATTTGCCAAATACCTAGGTACTCTGTGGCCCAGCCAAGTTGGCACATAAAAATAGCCATTACATGTGGGGACCAGCGGCCCAGGCCCCTGGACACTGGTTGCAGTGTGGCCTGCCCCATGTCACTCATCCCTGCCTCATTCCAGAAGGTCCAGCCACCCTGCCCGTGTCTCACGAGTTTGGCAGCACATGGGATAAAGCGCCCATCAGATTTCGAGTGATGCCCGGAAGTCTCTCTAAACCTTCCCTTGAGTTTGGTTGGTGACCACACGGAAAGTGTGACAGTCCTAAGTCGTCCCAGGATCTTGCAAGACCAGCTTCCCTCACACAAAAGCCACCAGTCTGGGATTAAACCACAAGAACTGAGCCTGAATGGGTGCACCGTGGGAGCCAAGGCTGAGGGCAGCTTCCTGTTGCAAGGGCATGTGACCACGCTGGCTTGAGCATGAGACAAAAGGGCATGGTGGGGTCTGCAGTGCACACAAAAGCACGTGTCCCAGTAAAGAGGCTACTTCTCAGTCCTGCTGGACATTGCCATGGGCCACTGTGCCCAAATGTGCCAATTTTTCGAAATGAGCCAAAAAAAAAAAATCAAGATTCTCATGAAAACAGTGGGACAAGTAGAGTCGGGGGGGGGGGGACCATTCACAGGACCACCGGGCTGTCCACCTCTGCAGCAAGGACAGAGGAGGGCCCCCATCAGAACCCAGCACCGGTCAGCTGCATCTCACTCCGCTCCCCCCTTTCCAGAGCCACAGCCACTGCTTCAGCCTGTTCTCCTGACTCACCTCCTGTGTCCACCACAGTGACCTGCACCGTGGCTACACCAGGCTAAGTGGCCAGACAGAGATCCCTGGTGCCATGTTGGCCCCTGGGATGGAATCCAGACTGTACGTCAACCACACCCCAAGACCTGCCAACCCAAGCACTGTCAGACCCCTCCTTGACGGAGGTGGTGACACGCAGAGTCCGGGAGACAGACGTCCCCCTCAGACACGCCTCAGCTCCGACTTCTAGTCGAGTGGTTCCCAGACCGAAGCGTGGCCACACATCCTCTCTGCAAGGCTGTGACCCCCTCTGCTGGCCCCCACCCTCTCCAGGGAGTCCTGTTTGCTCCCACACACCCCCACCAAAGGATGAGTGGAGACTTCTCCACAACCCAGGAGAGGCTACAGCGGGCCCACCTGAGCCAAAGCCCCTGAATGCCGTGTGAAGGTCGCCTCCAACTACACTGTCTTGGACCCCCACCCACACGGCCACCTGCCACCAGGGACACTTTCCTGTGGCTCTTTCTCACTTGTGTGAGACCCGTCAAAGTGAGCAGGGGAGGTTGACATCTGTTCAGCCTCCCTGTCTACTTGGCTGAGCTCACCACCTGAGCCCCTGGGGGTGTCTCCTCTGGACCACCTGGCTCTGTCCTGGACACAAACACACTGGCCCCAAGGTACCAAATATAGGAACGTCTAATTCATCACAGGATGGTCACACAGCTGCTGCTGTGGTTTCAGACACAATGTCGAGAATCCTTCTTGAGAAGTACAGTCTCAAGCTGTGAAAATATTCAGATACTCTTTCCTGTTGCCTCACAAGTGCTCTTAGATACATCCGTCTTTGGGGTTCATTCGTTTTTTCAGCATGCTCAGGTGACACATTTAGTGTATAGCTTGAGCTCCTTTTTTTGTGTTTGTTTTTTTGAAGCAGATGAGTCTCTCATACAATGGTGGTGCTGGTGCTGGCAATGATGGTGATGGTAATAATGACAATAGCGGTGATGAATGTGATAGTGATGGTGATGATAGTGATGATGATGATGGTAGTGACGATGATGGTGGTGATGGTGATGATGGTGATGATGATGATGATGGTAGTGACGATGATGGTGGTGATGGTGATGATGGTGATGATGATGATGATGGTAGTGACGATGATGGTGGTGATGGTGATGATGATGGTGATGATGAGGGTGCTGATGGTGATGATGATGGTGATGATGATGATGGGATGATGGTGATAGTGATGATGGTGGTGGTGACGATGATGGTGGTGATGATGATGGGATGGTGATGATGATGGTGATGATGGTGATGGTGATGATGGGATGATGGTGATAGTGATGGTGATGACGATGATGGTGATGATGGGATGATGGTGATGATGATGATGATGGTGATGATGATGATGATGGTGATGATGGGATGATGGTGATAGTGATGGTGATGACAATGATGGTGATGATGGGATGATGGTGATGATGATGGTGATGGTGATGATGATGATGATGATGATGATGATGGTGATGGTGATGATGATGGTGATGGTGGTGGTAGAGGAGGAGGAAGTTGTAACCACCACATCTTGAGCACTTTCTTCTATGAATCTTCTAAATTACAAATACCTTTGTTTTAATCCTCTTGACAATTTTGCAGCAGTGGGTATATCATCGTCCCATCATGAATGAGGAGACTAAAGAGTTAGGAAGGTCAAACATGTCTAGGGTACCCTGGTAAGGGGCAGGATGGGGGTTTGAACCAGAACTACTGGCATCTCAAACCCATGTTCATCATCGTTCATGCGGTATTTTCAGCGTGAATTTGTGCATTTTGTACCCAGCTGAATCGCTAAATCCTCGGATGTCCACTTAGCTATTTGGCAGCATAAGAATAAATGCGTGTAGCTCATTTATGTTGCCAGGTCACGTGACACCTTCAGAAAACAAGGAATGCTTTTCTTTGCTAATTAAGTCTCGTGCCAAAGCGTGGCCCCATCCACAAACACTCTGCGGTGGAGCCATTGGGGGGCTGCTTTCTTAGGTGTAAAAGGTGTGTTTTATTTATTGAGAAGGTTGGGAGGAGTGGGTGTCTTCAGGGTAGAGTAGCAATTGCTGGAGGAGCGCGAATCCCTAAGGACCATGACTCCGTTTGCCACCGTTAAACACATCGGGCTGTTTTCCTTTTTTCATGATAATTTTCCACCAGATGTCTGGAGCAGCCAGTCCCTGGGGGGGGAACAGTCCCATTGTCCTCCAGAGCTCTAAGACCCTGGCTCTCTTTCCCACCGGCCTCCTGCAGACCTCAGGGTGGTCTCCTCACACCGCCTTCCCCACAGGCATCCCCACGGCTGGTTTGCCGGGCGGGCAGCCAAAATCACGGGTCACTGGTTTGGCTCAAAATAAGCAGTGGGTCTTGAATCTTATAAAGACGGGTAAAAATGCAGAAAAGTCTCTCATACCCCCCTTACGCACACCCCCATCTCTCATGTCCTTGTGATGTGGATTCAGTGAATTGAGAGTGGAGACGGGCGGGAGACCTGACACCCAGAGCTGGCTCCTGGGGACCTTCCGTACAGGACCACAGCCTGGTCGGAGGAGGCCTTCCCTACACCCAGCTGTCTGCCTCTGCAACGACAGCCTGTGGGCATACACAGCGGTGTTTCTGACACTGGCATCACTACTGTGTTTGGGATTAACCAGCATGAGGACCAGGGAGAAAAGAGGTCTCAATAAGAAATAGTCATCCAGCCTGACCAGGCGATGGCACAGTGGATAGAGTGTCGGACCTGGGACATTGAGGACCCAGGTTCCAAACCCCAAGGTTGCCAGCTTGAGCACGGGCTCATCTGGCTTGAGTATGGGTTCACCGGGTTGGGCGTGGATCATAGACATGATCCCGTGGCCCCTGGCTTGAGCAAGGGGTCACTGGCTCAGCTGGAGCCCACAGCGCCCTCCACTGGTTCTGCAAGGGAGCCACTAAGGGCTGCGTGCATTGTCAGGAAAGCTAACGCCCCTCGGATCACAGGTGCAGACTGACTTCCCCGGTGTGGGCAGACACACGTGAGGTTTCTTCAATCAGGATGTTCAAAGGTTGGGGGAGGGGAGTCCTTCCAAAGCCACCCCTCTCCTGGGACCCCATGGCCATTTCCTGGGACCCCATAGCCACAGTCAGGGGCCCCCACCCAGTGGGATTCTCTGAGATAGGTTGACATGTCCCAAGTGCATTTGGCCATGGGATATTTCTGCCACCAGCAGGCTGCAGAGAACTGAGTCTGGGAAACTAGCATTTTGGTTGTCTGTCTGTGTGTACCGGAGCACCTGAGAGTTTCACTGAGTCTCACAACCAGTGGCATTTCGGTCCCTGTTCTGTGGCAGATGCAGACGGCCCTCCTGGGACCCTCCGTCTCACGGGGAGGCAAACGGGAGTCACATACATAATCCTAGGAAGACTGCATGGAAACATGCTGGCAGGAAGAGAGGGGAGCTGTGCCATGACAGTTGCTGGCAGAGTCCGTGGAGGCTGGGCAGTCAGGGAGAGCTGCCTGAGGGAGGGAGCGTCTGAGCTGAGGTCTAAAGACTGGGAAGTGGGGGGACTCACACTCCATAGAGACAAGCTACTCTCAGCTCTTACAGGACATATTTGTGGATGGAGTTGGCTTGATACCCGTCCTCCTGGTCCCTGCAGTGGCCTCACACGGTCCCCGCGGGTCACTGCATAAACCTGCCTGCTGCCCACTCCTTTCCTGTCCACATCACACCGCCCAGGGGAGCGAGCCGGCCCTCCCGCAGCCAAGGAGAAACAGGAAGTGCGGTTTCAATTAAAAGGATAAATCACAGTGATGGATTCCTCGAGGCAGCGCGGGAGACCCAGCCTCGATTGCGGACTGAGTTCCACGGAGCTGCAGTCGTTTCTTTTAAAGGCCAACGGCTCTTCACGGGCATTTAAAATCACGGGAGGGGAGTCCCAGGCCGCCGTTTCCAACGCCTCCGATCAAATCCCTGGGCCCAGTGGGGCTGCCCCCCTTTCAGGAAACGCTCGCCCCCAGCCCCCAGCCCTCCTGGATGGAGGAAGCCCCTGTGCCTGCAGCCAGGCTGATGCCTGGAGAAGGGAGCACGCAGGTGAGGGACATGCCCCCAGCCCCGAGGAGGGAGCCCTGCTCCCAGACCTTTGATTGACATCAACTCTTCATCTGGCCTGAAGGACACGGTGGTCAGTGTGCCATTAAGCATAAGTGTGCCAACGAAGCACGTGTCCCATGAGGCTCACAGCGCAGTACCCTCCCCTCCCCGGGACCCCAGCCCGCCCTGTCCCCCACTCTCCCCTCCCCGGGACCCCAGCCTGCCCCGTCCCCCACTCTCCCCTCCCCGGGACCCCCGCCTGCCCCGTCCCCCACTCCCCTCCCCGGGACCCCCACCCGCCCTGTCCCCCACTCCCCTCCACGGGACCCCAGCCCACCCTGTCCCCCACTCTCCTCTCCCCGGGATCCCAGCCCGCCCTGTTCCCCACTCTCCTCTCCCCGGGACCCAGCCCGCCCTATCCCCCACTCTCCTCCCTGGGACCCCCACCCGCCCCGTCCCCCACTGTCCCCTCCCCGGGACCCCAGCCTGCCCTGTCCCCCACTCTCCCCTCCCCGGGAGCCCCACCCGCCCTATCTCCCACCCCCACCCCTAGTGTGCCCTCTCCAGCACTTCAGCAGGGCAGTAACTATGGAGAATTCTCCCGTCACTGAACCAGAGCAGCAGCTGGAACCCCACAGGTAGTACAAGCAAGGTGTCCCCGGCACACGGTGCCACCCATTACGAACCCTCCAGCCCCTCAGCTACCTGCCATCCCCCTGCAGGGGCCTGGAGGGTGGCGCAGGTGACTTCCAGAGTCATTGCGACGTGGCACACACAGGCCCTCCACATCCAGGCAAGACCAGCTTGGGGGCCACTGGTCTGGGCAGGAGTGGCTGGGACCCGCCTCACATCCCTGTCCCCCTCAACTTCCCTGGGGCACCTCCTCACCCACTCTTGGCCTGGCGAGTGGAGAGGGTGGTTTCTGCTGGCGTCCCCGGCCTGGCCAGTCTGCCCAGTCCAGCCTGCAACATGACAGCCAGGTGGGGCTGTGGGGAGATGGTCAGCACAGGGCGTCAGAAGCCAGGCTCTGGGCAAGACCCCTGCGTGTGGACCCAGCTCAGGTGCTTATGAGCTGGGTGACCTCAGGCGAGTGACCTAACCCCTCTGAGCCTCAGTTTCCTTGTCTGTACTCTAGGGGAGGGTCATGTATTCATGGCCCTGCTCATAGAGAGGTGGTGGCGTGTAACTGCCTGAGTGTGTGACATGCATACGATAAGGCATGGCGTTGTGTACTAGAGAGACTTGTTCTAAACTGAATCACTGCCATTGGCCAAGCTTGAATGACGTGCCCCTCCCTCAGCCAATCAGGGCCGGGAGGGGGGGAAGCTGCATTGCTATTGGTCCAGCTTGAGTGACATGCCCCTCCCTCAGCCAATCATAGTGCCAGAAAAGATGCTCTAGGAACCCATAGATGGGTACTCCCCGCTGGTCCATACAGAGCAAGTGAACAGATGTCCAAAGGTGAACAGAGGTTGGGCTCAGCGGAGACACCGGGGCTGCTGGCTGCCTCGCTGGCCCATCTCAGCCTGTAGGCAGCCTCATCCCTCCTCACTGTCTCCCAAATGCCCCCGGGGCCCTGCCCACCTCCACCCCCACTGTTCTCTTCCAGGATCCCGGGGCTGGCCTCCATCCTCAGCTGGGGCCTCTCCTCCTTGGGCTCCTGGCTGGCCTTGCCCCCAGCTCCAGCCCCAGTCTGGCTGCCTAGCCTCCACCTCCCACTCTGCCCCATGTCCCCAAGGGCTGGATCCTGTCCAGGGTCACCTCCTACCTCCCACCGGCCAGCACACAAACTAGAGACCGTGTGGGCAGGCCCTTCCAGAGACAGGTGGGGGGCAGGCATTTAATATGAATGAAGCAGACGTTCTGAGGAGACTCCTGACTCTCTATTTGGGGGTCCAAACATGACAGCAGGCCGCGCACAGAGGACAAATCCGAGGGTGAGCGCTCCGCCCACTCGCCGTCCCATCGCCCCCCACCACAGCCCGGCCGAGACACGAGCCCCGAGAAGAACCCGTCTTCCCGAGGACCTGCGTTCTGTCTCGGGCCCCCCGACAGACAGGGAGAACCCCAGCCCCTGGTCTTGGGGAGGAGACACTGCTTCTGCTCCAGCTGCTGTGCCACTGGCAGCCCTCGCTAGCTCTCAAGGCCAAGCAGCTCCTTGGAAGCCTCAGATCCGCGCAGACTGTCCGCTCCGCGTCACTCAGGCCTTGGGGATGCTGTCCAGGCACGTGCGGCCGACTGAGCATCGCTCGAGTCCCGGTGCTGGGAGAGGCATGCTGGACCCTCTCTCCTGAGCCCACCGTCCTATGGGGAGGGGGGCAGAAAGAACAACCCAGGGAACAAAAGGTTCAGCAAGAAGAAGCTGGCAATGGAAGGGCTATGAAGGCAACTGTGCCGGAGTCACCCTCAGTCAGTGCAGCCCGTCCCCTGCAAACCAGCCCACCAGCGTCTGCTGCCCTAGGGCTGGCCACCGACTCACAGCTGGACACCACTGCAGAGGATGACTGCGCCACTTAAGCCGGCTTCTTCCCCCAGGCTCTCCCCTCTCTGGGGAGGTTCACACGCCTGGCCTCCCCCTTTCCCAGAGGTGAGGCTGCAGCTGACCAGGCTGAGACCACACCCTCCTCCCTCCGACCCCTTTTCCCAGGGGCTCTGCCCAATCAGCCACTCACAAGAATCCCTGTCTCGGGTTTGCTTGTAGAGAGCGTCACCCCAACACCGGGATCAGGGGGTCAGGGTGGGCCTCCTTGGGCGGTGGCGTAGGTAGAAACCTGAGCACGCTCGATGTCACCCTCTGGTTACACCTACCCGCCCGGACCGTGTACAGGGCTCCTGATACCACACCCGGGTCAGGCGGAGGTTTGACTTCCCGGGACGGGAAACAAGGTCAGGAGCATCCCGGGCTGCTCGCGGCCGGTGCACGACCCCAGAGCTCCAGATCTTGGAGGGAGAGGGCAGTCCATTGGGTGGGGGGGTGGGGGGTGCAGCCTGACTTACCCCGTTGTGTTGACTCAATATCCACGTTTAAAAGAAGGAGGCTGATTGTCCCAGAGTGGCTCGTGTTGGCTAGGAGAGAGTGGGGCATCCTGCCTGCCTGTCTTCTCATGACCACTCACAATGGGGCCACAGTGACTTCCCCCCAAGAGGAAATCCGGCCTCTGTTACCAGGAGAGCCAGGATATGGGCCACTGTGGCCACGTGGGCACCCCCCCCGCTGTCAGCAGTGGTGTCCTCTGTCCCCCACGCCGAAACATCAGCGGCTCCGTCTCTCTCTATCCGGCACCCCCAGAAGGGCACGTCTGAGAAGCATCTAACCCTCTCTTCCCCGCCCCCTCCCCCGGGAAAATGCACTGAGAACATATTCATGGCTTCATTAGCATGCGTGTGACTTTGAGGGTTTTTTTTTTTTTCGTGATTTATAAAACTTGCCGTAACTGTGAGTGGTAACGCGTGATACTGCCAATGTGACACAACAGATGCCTCTCCCTGCCGCATTCCAGGTCCTTCTGCTCGTTACAGGAACCTAATTGAAAGTAATTGAAGACTGAACCTCATCGCGCACGGAGAGGGTTTCATAATTTAGCCAGAAAGCCAGACACCTCCAGGCCCCTTAAAGAGAGGGTCGAGAATCGAGGGAGAGCCGGGGATGAAATCGCAAGGACCCTCTGCCGCCCTGCGCCCCACATCGGTCCCGCTGGTTGGACGAGGAGCTGAAATCTCGCTGCTCACTCGGGGCCGTGACAAAGGGCTTTTACATGAAACTCTGCAGCAGAAGCTGGAAGAGACTCACACAGGACCCACTGACAATCCCATAATCACTCCCAAAAGCAATTAAAGTGAAGGCAATTAAAGAGAGCTGGCCGGAGTGACGGGGACAGCCAGGGCCTGAGACTCCAGCCGAGAGGCGAGTGGCCGTTGGGGGGGCTTCCTGGGCTCAGTGTCCCCCGTCCACGGAGTCCTCGGTGTCCCTTTCTGAGCCTTTTAGCGGCTTCTTAGGAAAGCAGCGTGACCAAGACAGGACCTGGGTCCCCACGTACTGGCGAAACTTATCCAGCACCTTCCGCTCTCGGGAACCTCAGCCTCCCTATCTGCAGAATGGGCTGGAAGAGGCAGTCAGTGAGGCCGACGTCCTGGGGTTTTTCTTTACTGGTCCCTGAAGGAGTTCCAGGGGGGCAGAGGCGGAGATCCTGGCTGTCGGCTTCAGAGTGGGGCTCCATTTTCTGCTCCCCGCACAACAAGCCAGGTGAGCCTACCCGGGGAGGGGGCACCGTTCTCTGCTTCTCTCCCAGACCCCCTCCCCCCCCATTTCCCCATTTCTCTTATCATTTTCCTTTTCCCTCAGAGTCCTGGCTCAGTCCAGCGATGGGGAGCCAGGGTCGTGGGGGGGTCCAGCAATGGGGAGCCGGGGTCGTGGGGGGGTCCAGCGATGGGGAGCCGGGGTCGTGGGGGGGACGGGGGGAGGGTGAAGCGTGTGCCTTCAAGATTCAGAGCTTCTTACCTGATAGGAGGTGGGAACTGCCGCCGACAGCTCAAAATTCCCAACAGGTAACAGAAACAAGAGTGCAGTCTTGCTTTGTTGGGAAATCTCTGGGTTTAATGCCATCCACGGAGAAAGAGCTTAAACACTTCACTACAGAATGATGTGTTCCTGGAGACCGATCCCAACGACATGGAAAGTGTCTCCTGAAATGCTGGCACAGGCCCTGGCAGGGCGGCCCAGTGGAGAAAGCTGTGACCCGGTCGGCTAGAGGTCACGGGATCCGCCCCCTACCCCTGGGCAGGGCACAGTTGAGAAGCCACCAGCGAGTGCACAACTAAATGGATCAACTAAGCGAAATGATGAACTGATGCTTCTCTCTCTCTCTCCCTTCCCCCCCCTTTTTCTCTCTCAAATCAATGGGAACGTTTTTTAAATAATGAGAAATAAAACACTAGCACAGGAGTCAAAGGAGACCTTAACAGCTATGTGTGCGCGCGCGCGCGCGTGTGTGTGTGTGTGTGTGTGTGTGTCCAGGGATCGTGTGCAGCAGTGGACAAGACCACACACTCCATTGGAACCTGACTCTCTCAGTGACCCCCCCCACCCCTACCCCAAGTTCTTCCACGGGGTCTCTCACTGCCCCTGTTCTTGCCGAGCAATCCTCATCACTCTTTACAATTATGAGAGGGAATCACGTTTGTAGATAACTAATTCTACTGGTCTGTGGACCTTGGGAGGGCGGGGCTGTGTCCGAGGGCCAGGCCTGTCCGCTGGGCTGAGCAGCAGCATTGTGGAAACGCCCCTGGGAAGTGGGGGTCTGGGGGGCACAGCCTGCTGCGGGAGATCCTTCCAGTTGGCCAAGGCTGGAGGGGACTGTCTCCCTTCAGTGTCCTCTCCTTCAGTGCTTCGGGGACAGATCCCTAAGGTGTTTGCAATTCAAAACCACACATGTGACTTCGCTCCAGTTTCAAGTTCATTTGAAATTAGGCAAAAGCTCCTCCTTGGGGTGTGTGTGTGGGGGGGGGGGATTCTGCCAGAACCTTCCTTCCGCTCCTCCAGCCCTTCCTGAGGACGAGAGCCGCCGGCCTTCCAAGCAGGCGTCCCCGGGTGACCGCAGTTGCCGGCCCCATAAGTTATTTTAATGTAGACATCACTTTAAACTAACCTTTTACCATCTGTTGTGTCCTTTAATAACAAATGCAAAAGAGCGCTATTCCCGCCGGCGGCGCCATCAAAGCGAGAGGGGCGGCGGCGATGCCTCTGCGCGTTCTTTATTCCGGGCCCCAGGGCGCGCCTCCGCCCCAGAGCGCGCCTCCGCGCGGCCTCCCTCGTCTTCCCGGCAGAGCCAGGCGGCTGCGGCCCTGACCTGGGGAATTCGTTTGCACAGTTTGTCTTCGTAACACGGGAAACCACAGGAGGACTCTGAGCGCACGGACAGCCGGCGCGAGGAGCCCCCACCCACCACCCGGACGCACACACCGCGCCTTATTTCAGAGCGCTCCGCTGAACAGCACCCGGAGAGTTAAGCAAATGCGGCCCGATGGTCAAAATGTAATGAGATTTCTCTGCAAAATAAAATAAAATACAATCTCTTAAATACGTCGCGGGCTCTTTTCAGCGGTTCTATAATTAAATTTCCCTTTGAAAGACGGCCGTCTGGTCCGGAGAAGCGTGTTCAGGGAGTCGTTCCGGTGCCGCCCAACCCCTTCCCGTCTCCACCACCCGGCACCCGGGCACCGTGTCCTCCTCGGTCCCGTTCAGGTCAGCCGACGTTGTGTGAGGGCCTACTGCGCGCACTGAGGGCGCGTCCTACTTGTAACCCCAGTCAGAGCTTGCGAGAAACCGGGAAACCTGAGTTTGGGAGTTGCAGCCAGATAGTGGAGGGGGCTGGAGGAATTCAGGGTCCAGCCCCGCGGGCGGGAAGATGACCAAGCCACACAGACCCGGAACAGGACTACACCCCGATGTCCCCGGCTGGGATAGCTTTCTCTCCGAGAGCTCATAATTTTTCTCTTCGCAGTCGTCCTCATTTCTACCAAAGATAATCAAAGTCAAGACTGATTTGTTTGCAAAAAAAAAAAAAAAAGCAGCAGCAGCATAGCGATGACCACACGGGCTTCTTTCAGAGGGGCTTTGCGGAGTCTGTACCCAGGACTCTCGGCTCAGACACGCTGCCTGTCCCCTTCAGGTGCCACGAGGGTCCCGTGGTCCAGCATCCGCTCACACTCACTGTGTCGCAGCCTTGACCGTCACGCCCACGTTGGCGGGGGGAGGGGGGGTTGCACGGGTCCTCCTTTGGGGGGGTCACACGGGTCCTCCTTTGGGGGGTCGCACGGGTCCTCCTTTGGGGGGTCGCACGGGTCCTCCTTTGGGGGGTCGCACGGGTCCTCCTTTGGGGGGGTCGCACGGGTCCTCCTTTGGGGGGTCGCACGGGTCCTCCTTTGAGGGGGTAGCACGGGTCCTCCTTTGGGGGGTCGCACGGGTCCTCCTTTGGGGGGGTCGCACGGGTCCTCCTTTGGGGGGATCACACGGGTCCTCCTTTGGGGGGGTCACACGGGTCCTCCTTTGGGTGCTCGGGGTCTGGGGAGGACACGTGTGACACCAGGTGGGCGGCGTTCCGCTCAGCACTCTGCCCTGGCACACTCGCCCGAGCTGGCGGTGCTCCTGGGAGGGACTTCCCGAAGCGAGCAATGGTGGTCTCTTCAGGTTTGCAATTTCTTCAAGTTCGGTATTTTATATTTTCTCAAAAATTTTAAAAAAAAATCATCTTATGAAGATTTCCAGCTGAGTTACCAATAGATACAAAGAATAAAGTGTTGCCTGACCCAGGCGGTGGTGCAGTGGATAGAGTGTCGGACTGGGCTGAAGACCCAGGTTCACGACCCCGAGGTCACTGGCTTGAGCATAGAGGATCATAGACATGACCCCATGGTTGTTGGCTTGAGCCCAAAGGTCACTGACTTAAGCGAGGGGTCACTCGCTCTGCTGTAGTCCCGGTGGAGGCACATACGAGAAAGCAATCAATGAACAACTAAGGTGTTGCAACAAAGAATTGATGCTTCTCATCTCTCTCCCTTCCTGTCTGTCTGTCCCTGTCTGTCCCTCTTTCTGTCTCTCTGTCACGATAAATAAATAAAGTGTTAAGAAAACTCTTGTTTTTTTTCTCTTAGCTTTGTCAAGGGTGCATCAGTTTCCTCGAGGAATTTTCCCCCGAAGTGCAGCTCGTCTGTGTATTGGTTCTTTCCTGTGTGCCGGCTCAGGGGTCTGTCATCCCTGGTGGCCCCCGCGTTCTCTGCCTTGTCACGCCTTCCCTTCTGGAGTTTGACGACCCGTTCGCGCACCATAATTCCATTTTAACGATCGCGTGTTTCCAGTTAAGGGTCTGCCACGATTCAGCCTCAGATTCCCCGGGTGTGTCCATGTCACCGTCTCACCGTCGTTACAATTTTTAAATAGGCTCTAAACGCGGTTTTGATTCCCACTTAACCCCGTGGTCCTTACAGAATGTTTTAAAATCTCCTGAAAGTCTTTTAAGTGGCAGCATGAAATTTTAATTGCATTATTCCAATAAGAGGTCCTGCTGGATTTTGCTTTGTGGAAAAAAAAATTTGGCAGAGGGGGGTTCGGGGGTTTTGTTTTTCTTTAATCCTGGTTCGTTTTATCCTAAAATGTGATCGTCGGCTTTGATTTTAAGGTTATGTCTTCTAAAGGCCGGTCTGTGGAGTGGACCCTGCTCGTGGTTATTTCTTTCAAACCCCTGCGGCTCCCCCTACACTTCCCCACAGCCGGGAAGCCCGCGACCGCGGTTCCGTCCTGCCCCTGACCTTGGACAGCTCCTCTGATCCAAAGACATGCGTCTCCCTCATTCCGCTGGGGTCCTCTGTGCTCCCCAGAGCCACGCACTCACCCCACGACCCGTCCACAGTAAAACGAAGCTTGGCATCACCCACCCCCACACCCACCCCCACCTGTCACAGAACACAGGCTCTACATTCCTCTCTGTCCCCAGCGCTTCCTCCACTGTCCTCAGCCTCTGCCAGCTTCCCTGGTATTTGGGACCCAGATTTCACTGTTATTATTAAACTAGTTTTTATTTTTCCAACAAGATACAGTTTCTGTAAAAACTAGAGCGGTGTCTGTTTAGCTCTGTAGCCCTGTGGACCATGTTCAGTGTCCACGTCCTGTGTCTGAATGCTGGTCCCATCTCAGAGCCCCGTTCTTGGGGTCCTCGCTGAGGGTCACCTCTCAGGGGCTGACTCGTACCTCCCAGGGCCTCCATCCCAGGGGCGAGAAGGCGGGACATGTGCGTGGTCTCTGCGCGTCCAGACTCGTCCACTGCCCGCCTGCGCGGATGAACACTCGGGGGGGGGGGGGGGTGAACGTGCCGGGTTCCAACCTTTCTCCCTCAAAACTCACAAAACTCCACAGAAGCTGCTGTTTCCCTGCCCCGGTCTCTCCCGCGGTTTGGTGACGGACGTTAGGAGCACGTCTGTCCAGGCCTTGGCCATCTCTGACCATCGTTTCCATCGTTTCCGGCCTCGGTGGAGTCGCGTGTCCCTGCAGTGTGTCCCACGCTTTGTGCCAAGCCTGTCACCTGGGACAGGGTGTCCTGTCCTTCCCTGTGACCTGGGGGGCACTCAGCAGCCCCACGAGCGCTGGCTGCCCGGCTGGTGGACGGGCAGTGTGGCCGAAGCTCTGGCTGCGGTCCCAGGCGTGCGGGAAAGGAGGGCGGGTGCGTGTGACAGGGAAGCCCGCCCGCCCACCCGCCTCGCAGACTGACCCTCTCCCCTCCCTTCCCCCTCTCCTCCCCTCCCCCCTCCCTTCCCCCTCTCCTCCCCTCCCCCTCCCTCCCCCCTCCTCTCCCCCTCCCCCCCTCCACTCCCCTTCCCCCTTCCCCTCCCCCTCCCCTCCCCTCCCTTCCCTCCTCCCATCCCCTCCCCCCTCCTCCCCTCCCCCCCCTTCCCCTCCCCCTCCCCTCCCCTCCTCTCCCCTGCAGATCCGGTCTGACAAGGACAACGACATCCCTATCCGCTACAGCATCACGGGCGTGGGCGCCGACCAGCCACCCATGGAGGTCTTCAGCATCGACTCCATGTCCGGCCGCATGTACGTCACCCGGCCCATGGACCGGGAGGAGCGAGCCTCCTACCACGTGAGTGTGCCCTCCTCAGGTCCGGGCCTGCACCCAGGTCACCGGGAGGGAGGCTGCCGAGAGCCCACAGCGCTGACCCTGCACCCGGGTCACCGGGAGGGAGGCTGCTGAGAGCCCACAGCGCTGACCCTGCACCCGGGTCACCGGGAGGGAGGCTGCTGAGAGCCCACAGCGCTGACCCTGCACCCGGGTCACCGGGAGGGAGGCTGCTGAGAGCCCACAGCGCTGACCCTGCACCCGGGTCTCTCACGCGTGGTCAGGGGCGGGGGGGGGGCGAGAACTTGCCCTTGCACCTCCTTCCCGGGGGAGGGCGTGCCGGAGAGCGGCCGGTCTAGGAGGTCGCGGTCCACGTGGTCAGCGGTCACCCGCGGCCGGTCTCGGAGGTCGCGGTCCACGTGGTCAGCGGTCACCCAGGCACTCACAGGTCCGCCGTGGGGCCGTGCAGCAGCTGTGCACGCAGCGCCCAGGGGCTCAAGCCCCGGCCTCACTCCTGCAGGCTCCCCCCCTCCTGCCCTCTCTCAGAGCTGTGTGTGTGACGTGGAAACCGGACCCACCTCTGGGGTTTCTGGGTAACCGTTTTTCTCTGCACTTCACACCAACGAGGGTGCCGGCGTTTCCGCCGACTCCCTGGAAGGGGTCTCTGAGCTCAGCCCGCCTGCTGCAGCCAGGAGTAACTCGCGCTGGCCGCCCCTTCATCAGGGCTCAGCTCGAATGTCCCCTCCTCTGGGCAGCCTGCCTGGCCTCCTCCCAGCTCTTGCCAATCTCTGCCCTGTGCCCAGGCCGCGTCTGTCTCTCTGAGCAGTAACCCTGGGCCAGCCCTGGGCCTGGCTGGCATGAGTAGGTCCTTGATAGATAGTGAGTGAAATAATTGATTAATTTAGAAGTCCAGAATGAAGGGGTGAGCAGCCTGTCTGGACTCCTCCCTCCCAAGCTCGGGGTATCGGCTGAGTTTTCTGGAGGCCTTCCCCACAGAGCCCGGGCCTGCCACTCTCTTTTCCTCACGGTCCCCCCAAGGACGGATAAGCCCAGGCGTGAAAGACCAGCAGGGTAGACCCATGGTGGAGCCCCGAGCTAACCTTAACCCAGGCCCAAGCTCAAGACCCCCCAAGGTCTGGGTCTCCCCCAGGCCTGACCGCTCCATAACAGGAGTTAAGTCTCAACCCCAGATTGGATTGGTCCAAACGGCTGTCCTGCAGGTGAACATGCACTTGGCCGCCAGTGGTGCTGGGATGGGTCTGGGCTGGCCTGTGGTCTGGGTGTGCATTAGCACATGTGCCCGGTCGGCCCCCAGCTCCTGCGTGTGACCTGTTTTATCCTCCTGCGACCGCCCGCATTCCCACAGAGGAGAGACGCGGCTCAGAGCAGCTTTGTGGCGCGCCCCAAGCCCACCCCCGCCCAGCCTGTCCCCTGGGGGGCAGGACCATCGTGTCAGCCCTGCCCGAGTGCTCAGGGCCCAGGGAACCCGCTCTGGCTGCTCCCGAGGCCGGAGGTCAGGAGTGCCGCCCGGAGGAGGCGCCGCCCCGACCCTGCCTGTGCCGGTTCCCAGCTCCGGGCCCACGCCGTGGACATGAACGGCAACAAGGTGGAGAACCCCATCGACCTGTACATCTACGTCATCGACATGAATGACAACCGGCCCGAGTTCCTCAACCAGGTCTACAACGGCTCCGTGGACGAGGGCTCCAAGCCAGGTGAGCCCGGCCCCCGGTGACCCCTGAGGTCCGGGCGGGGCGCCTCAGCCCCACTGCCCAGATGGGCCCAGGGAGCCACCTGTCGAGGAGTCGATTAAGCGGGTATCTATGGAGCGCCCACTCCGTTTATGCAGACGCCGGGCTGGGGAGCGGGGCCTTCAGGTGCAGATAGGAACACGGACAAAACCGGACTAAGAGCATGGAGCCGCTGCAGTGAGGGTGAGGCCCAGGCAGGAGCCCTGTCGGTCAGGGAGGGCCCCTCCACAGAGCGGACCAGCCTGAGAGCTGAAGGATGAGAAGGACCAGGGTGCAGAGAAGGGCTGGGACTGGTGCACCTGTTAGAAGGGAGGCTGGGGATGGAGAAGGCATGTGCAAAGGTCCTGGGGCAGAGATGTGGTCAGAGAGAAGTTCTGCCATTTGCAGTCTCCTGGGCCACGCTCTGGATTTTATTCCCAGCACCATAGGAAGCCCCTGAGAGGCCAGAGAAGTGAGCCCATGTGCCCTCGGCCCTGGTTTCCCTCAGAGCTGCCCCAAGAGCCCATCTCCCTACAAACTTCGGTCCAGCATCCATGGTGATGAGCGCTTTGTCACTCTCCAGGGCTCTTACTGAGGGCGTGACGTGTGGTCTCTGGACCCCGTAACTACCAAGAAGTGGGGCCCCTTCCCTTCCCCTTTAGCAAAGATGAGACAGAAGGCCCGAGGGGGTAGTGTGAGCAGCCCAGACCCCGCGATATGGTGTGGGTTTAACCCCCAACCGGTGCTGGGACCTCGGCCCGGGCCCTGCGGCCTCACCTGGGGGCAGGTCACAAACACAGTCTTGCAGCCCACACCCTCTGACTCAGCCTCCCTGCCGGCGGAGCCCCCAGTCTGGGCGGACGAGGTGCCCACGTTTCTGCGGGTGCCCAAGTTTGCCAAGCACAGCGGGGGGGGGGCGGGTTGTGCTTGAGACAGACGCCGGCTTGGATTAAACGGGGAGCTAAGCCAAACGTCACCGATGATGCCCCTGGGGTGGGGGCAGGGCTGCCCAGGAGCCACTAAAATACAGGATGCCCGGTTTCATTTTTCAAACAAGCAGGTAATCCTTTTCACGTGTAAGTGGGCCCCGTGCAGCACTCGGGGCCTCCTTGTCCTAAAACCATATCCCCTGTTGATCTGAACGTCAGTGTCCAGCGAGCGCTGGTCCCAGCAGGGTTTCTGGGCTCTGCCTGCGGACGTGCTGGGCAGACCCAGGCCAGAGTGCGCGGAGCGTGGAGCCCAGGCCGGCTTCCCTGACTGCGCACCCGCGCTCCCGCCGGCCCCGTGGAGGGGCCCACCATGTCGTCCCCGTCCCGGGCAGCGAGGACAAACATTCATCATCACTCCGCCGCCGGAGGTGGCTGTCACAGCTCCGTCTCGGGGCCACTATTTCAACAAGGTGAATTGTGTTCCCAATTGATTGTCTCAGAACCGCGAGGCGAGGGCCAGCCGGGTGTCAGCCACGGGGACAGGATGTGACATTATTTCTGCCAGGACCTTGGATGGCTGGTCTCTGCGGTCCCTTGGGGGGCGGGGGGTAGAGACAGGCCGTGGATGGACAGATTAGCGGCAAGCACTCAAAGCAAATGGATGAGGGCTGCCGGTGGCCACCTCTTTAAACAGGAGCTGCATCTGGGAAGAGTCGGGTGGGGGGCTCGTTAACGGGCCGTCTCCCCAAGATCCAGGACAGTCCACAAGGAGGCACCTGGATCCTCTGTCGCAAATCCAACCTCCCTTGACTCATTTCTAAACAAATCGATAGAGAAGAAGCCTCCCCCATCGTGTTGCTGGCTCTGCTCATTAGGATAACAGGCAGCTAACGGCTGGGTCGGCTCCCGGAAACCCCGGTCAGCCCTCAAGCCAGGAGATGGACTGGACCGCCACCACCAGACGCGGCAGGACCATTTGGAACGCCAGCCATGGCGGCCGGCGTGGATCCGGGATGGGCCCCCCTTTCTGTGTTGGGACTAAACGTGAGGGATCTTCAGAGCTCTGGGGGGGGACACCAGAGTCTGTCTCTGGCCCCTGAACAGCCCTCAGCGGAGGGGAGACGCTAGTGCCACCTCTCTGCGCGACGCTGCCTTGGGTCCAGCGCAAAACCCCCGCTCCCACTGGCCCAGGGCAAGGGGACGGTGTCCAGACAGCGCGGCACAGGCCGCCGCGTTCCTGAGTCGGGAGGCTCCCGGAAGCTGGGAGCAGCCTCCCCCGTTTCCTCCCTGCGGACGTGGATGACAGGACCCGGTTTCCTGGGGGCCAGCTCCGGAAATCAGTCGCTGTTCTGGGATGACGAGCTAACGAAGGGCTTCGGGCGGGCGTTCTCACGGAAAGCAAGCGCAGGGTGCGCCAAATACTAACGCAGCTCGATCGAGCCTTCCGAGGTCTGGGCAGCTCATCTGGGGACTTCGCAAGCCCCAGGGGCTGGGGTTACCCCCCCCATCGTTCTTTCTCAGCCACTGCCTCCCCCCCTCTCAATTTTACAAAACCCTCTTTGGCTGAGCTGGATCAGACAGGCTCGGGGCAGAGGGCCCGGGCTGGCCCGGCCCCTTTCACGGGCCTCTGGGGTCTGGGGTCAAGAGCCCCCTCCCCTCCGACCGCGGCCCTTCGCGCTCTTCAGTACGCGGGGAGCCAAGACCCACCTGCGTGCCCCCGGGAGAGAGGGAACTCTGGCTCGCACAGCCGGCAAGTTCAGAGGCACGTGGGGCCCCCAGGTATGGAGACGCTGGGGCTGGAATGGCCTTGTCCAGAGTCCTGCTGGCCACTGTCTGTCCCCTCTGCGTTGGTTCCTGCCCTTCCTGTGGCCGAGACGCCTGCACAGTGTCGGGGTGTCCCTGAGCAGTGACGGCCCCGGGACAAGGAGCACCTCCCCCCCGAGTCCCAGCAGGAGCCTGGGGTAGATCCTCGTGGGGCCGCTTGTGTCCCGTGCCCATCCTGGGCCAGCCCCATGGCCAGAGCACGGACAATGAGCATTTTTCAGGCACAAACGGGGTCCAGCTCTACAGCCCACCCCAAGTCACCTGGCCTGATAAGCACGTGGCAGGTTGCCTCCTCCCCAAAGGACAACCAGATCGTTGAGCGGAAGTGGGTGCCGATTACCAGGTACACCAGCAACAGACGTGCACCCCACGTGCCAAGGGTGGGCCACCCGGGGGTGCTGTGGCCCTGGGCCGGCGCTGTCCGCTGGAACGCTCTGCAGGGATGTGAAAGTCCGTATCTGGGGCATCCGCTGTGGTAGCCACTGACCACCTCTGGCCACCTCTGGCCACCGAGCACCTGAAATGCAGCTACACAGAGGAACTGAGCGTCTCACTGTCCTTAGAGTTTAAGTAGCCACCACATTGGGAAGCTTGCTGCGTCCTCAGCCTGATGTCCCCTCCTGTCATCTCCATTCCTCCTTCAGCTCACGTGTCACCTCTGCCTAGGGGTCTCCCTGCCCCCCCCACGCCCCTGAAGCTTCCCGTGAATTCTTCACTCCTCGTCCAGGTAGTGCTGTCAGTCTGCCCTTCTGGACCCCGTGCCCAGCGGAGGCCAGTCTGTCCCGAGGAGGGAGGGACTCAGAGATCAGCAGCCTCAGCCTGACCCCCCCCTACTCGCGGGAGCATAAGGGACACCCAAGGACACTTGAATCCACGGTCCCTGACATACACCTGGTGACACTCAACCATCGGTTCCACGAGGCAGCCAGAGTCCACGGAGGCCTCCAGGAGGGTCCGTTCCCATGCAGAGGGAGGCGGACACCTGCCAGGCCTGCAGCTGGACTAGACAGTGTCCAGCAACTGGCCAGGTGTCGGTCCTGCCCACTCACTGAGTCCCACGCCCCCTGCCATGCCGCCCAGCAGCCCGCTTCCAGAATAAAGAGCCCCACGGCTCAGGACGGCCCTCAAGGCCACGTCCTCACAACTGGGCCAGCCCTCCCCTCTGCTCCAATCCTTCAGCCGCTGGAAATCGGAGCCGCTGCCCCCTCCACACCCGGACCAGCCGGGACCAGACCAGACCAGTTTCTCAGACTTCTCGAGAAGAGACGCCTCTTTATTATTTTTCTTTAAAGCCTCTAAGTGGAATCCCTGCTTCCCTCGCCCCTTATAATTGTGCGAGGGCCTGTATTATAAATTTTGAAATTAATGTCACTTTGAAATATTAAATAGCAGAGAAACCTACAAGCCACAAATGAAGTCAAAGAAACCTTCATCTGGATAATGCGAGGTTTGCGCTCAAATAGATTATTCTATTAGCGGGCCCGTTGCCTTATTTATTTTATTTCCGCGCCGGCGGAGGACCCCCGAGATGAACGCCGTGGACCGACGCACAGATGGTGCCGATACTTGAAAGTCATCTGAATATTAAGAATTTAAATCTTTAGCCTCAGTGATTTGAGCAGAAAGCCAATTATGGGGCTGAATTAGTTTTCAAATTAAACTGCAATTTAAGGCTTGTGAAATTAATCCTTTAAGGCGCCCGGCAGCGTGGGTACATGAACTCCCCTGGAAGGGCCCGGCCCGGCCCGGCCATCCACCCCCGTCCTGGCGGCGTGATTAATAAAGCGACGTCCGGCACCCGCGTTCCCCATCAGACGAAGAGGACGATCCCGACGTTCTGTCTCATTTGCTGAGAAAAAATTCAAGCCTTTCTTTCTCCCGAGCAGAGAGGCAGAGGCTTTGGGAGAGAGGCAGGGGAGGGCGGCCGCAGGGTGACACACAGTGGCGTCGTCGGGGAGCTGGGGACTCACAGCCGTGCGTGGACTCAGACCCGCCCCCTGGGGAAGGTGAGCGGGGACAGGCGGGGAACTTGGCTGCTGCTGGGGTCACAGCTTCCCAGACACACGGGCCACCCTGATCCCACCTTGGGTGCCTGGGTCACAGGAGGCTCTTCCGCCCTTCCCCGAGACCCCAGGAGGGACGCCTGGCTTCCAGAGGAGGAGCCCTGGGCTCTGAGAGGCTCAGTGACCACGGAAGCCGGGTGCTGGGAGTGAGAGAGCCAGGATCTGATGGGACGGAGCCCTGAGCCCTGAGCCAGGCCCACAGAAACGCAAGTGGCTGGGCAGGTCCGCCTTCGCGAGCCCCAGCGGCCGGGTTCACTGCCCACCTCAGTGGAATCCCTGTGATGGGAGAATGGAGAACCCCCCCAAAATAAAAGTGATATCCACCGGCAACCTCAGAACGAGGCCGTATTTGGAAATCAGGCCTCTGCAGATGGGGCCAGTTAGGACGAGGCCGTCGGATCGGCCCTGATCCCTTACGCCTGGGTCCTTGTAAGAAGAGGTCAGGACACAGACCCAGAGGAGACGGCGTTGCAGGACAGGGGGACAGAGCTGGAGTGGCGCAGCCACAGCACATGGAGCCCAGAGTCGCCACCGGCGCTGGAGGGGGCAGGAGGGGCGTCCCCGGTCACCTGGCTCTGCCCCGCAGGGTTCTGTGGCTGTGCTCTGCCCCGTGCCTGAAGCGGGCGCCGAGTGCGTGTTCAGTAAGCGCTATGCAGGACTCGCCCTTTGCTGCCGGGGGTCGTGTCCACGCAGCCTCGGGGGCAGTGGCTCCACCTTTCCATCTGTGACCTCTCCCTTTGGGTGAACTCCCAGAAGTGGGTTTGCCGAGTGGGCACATTCCAGGGGCGTTTGGACACAGATGGCCAAACTGCCTCTAGGACCTGAGGCCGTCTGCTTCCGAGGCCACGGGGATGGGTCCCCCCATGAGCCCCCACCAATAGGTCCCATCACTATTGTAAAATAGTGTCTGCTCACCCGGTGCGTGCAGAATGCCTTCCCTTTATTTCTTTGATCAATAGCAAAGCTGATTCTAAAAAGCAAGAGAAGCCCAGGCCTCTGGGTGGATAGACAAGAAGTTCCGGCTCCGTGGCTGGACTCGCTGACCGGAGGCGTGGCCAAGGGGTGGGGTCGCGCTGGGCGTCCTACCATATGGTCGAGATTCCAGCGGACAAGCCTACCGTGAATGCGTTTTATTCTTGGCGAGCAGAAAAGAATTATGAAAAGAATGGCGTCTGGTTTTGAACACCAGAGTCCTGAGCTTAGCCAAGAAGGCGGCGCCCGGCTCTAGGACGATTTTGTGATGCGCAGGAGCCCTCCAGCCCCCGCCCGTCCTGGGTCCTCGCGGAGAAGCCCGCAGGCGGGGCGGGCAGAGGCTGCACACGGGGACCCCCGCCCACTCCACCTCCAGAACTTCCTCTCGGGAGCCACGAAATTCCACCCTGAGCTTCAGGCTTTTAAAGCAACCTGTGGGAGCGCGCCCTCCCCGCAACTCCCACTCCAGGGGCCGCCGTGTTGGAAAGGGGGGGGGCTCCCAGTGCCTGGCGAGGGGGGGGTGGGCTCCCAGTGCCTGGCGAGGGGGGGGCGGGCTCCCAGTGCCTGGCGAGGGGGGGGGGCTCCCAGTGCCTGGCGAGGGGGGGGCGGGCTCCCAGTGCCTGGCGAGGGGGGGGGCGGGCTCCCAGTGCCTGGCGAGGGGGGGGCGGGCTCCCAGTGCCTGGCGAGGGGGGGGCGGGCTCCCAGTGCCTGGCGAGGGGGGGCGGGCTCCCAGTGCCTGGCGACCTCTCCAGCTCTGCCCGTGCAAAGGCGCGGGCGGTCCCAGCTGGCACAGGGGGCACCGCCGTGCTGGCTCTCCTGGCGCGCAGGTGCTCGGCTTGGAGGTGAGACGCCGTGATGGGGCCGCAGCCCGGCGTGCTGTCCACTTGCAAGTGAAATTCTGCACATGTTGTAAGTGGCTTTAAAGTCCCACAAGAGACATCGTTTTCTATGTGAATCGTGTTCTTGAGGTGCACCCATATGTTTACCTTCTGTACACACGTGTACACGCGCGCGCACACTCACACACACACTGTCTGAGCCGCCCTGGGATTAGTGCCCTTCCGCCTGAAAAACACCCTCAGCGTTTCCTCGTTGCGGGTCTACCCAGGGAGATGAATGACCTTTCTTGATGATCTAAAGAAGTTTTTATTTCTAGAAAGCTTAAAACTGTTCGCGTGAGGAGTTCCATGCCAGTCTTTAAATTCTCCAGCTGCTTTAAATTTTCTTTTTTTTTTTTTTTTAATCTTTGGTTTTAGCAGTTTCACGACGATGGGACTCACGGCGGTTTAGTCCCTCTCTCTCCCACTAAGAGTTCTGAGCGCGTTTTGACTCCGTGGCGTGGTCCCCACCCCCCACGTTTGGTTTTGGAAATTCTTCAGCCTGGAGCCCCTCAGACGTGCCCGCCCCATTCTTACTCTGCGGTCCAGGGGGCTCCGGCGGTACGTGTCCCATGGACCCCGCAAAGTCCCACCTTTCTTATGCTTTGGTCTGGATGTTTCCTCTGCTATCTTCCGGCTCATTAACCCTTCAGTTATAGTATTTAACCTTCTGGTAAACCCATTCACGTTCTCATTTGAATACTTTTTCAACTGTAAGTTTTCTGTTTTGTTTTTTTTATGTATAATTTCTAGTTCTCTGGAAAAAAATGTCTTTCTCCTCCTTTTAATTCCTGGACCGCATTCAGCTCAGGCGGGTCTGTTTCCGAGCCCGCGCCCGACACCTCCGCCGTCCGCCTCGCCCCTGCGACCGCGGCTGCCTGCTGTTCCCCTGGTTTCCCTCAGGTCCTGTCCTCTTGTCCGCCTGGTCCGTTCGGGGCTGTACCTGGCGCATGAAGAACTGCAGAGATCATCTGAGCTCTGTCGGGGTGTCACCTTTCCCCACAGATTTACGTGTGCTCCTGGCTGGGAGCCCGGATCATCTCTGTTAGAGCTGGGCTTCCCTGTGTTAGGACTCTCTGTCGCCAGATTCCCGGGGGCCCAGCCGGCCGGCCGCACGTCTGGGGCGCTGCACCCCCGGGTTCGGTTCGAGGTCGAGGGAGCTCCCGGGGCACTTCCTCCTCAGCAGCTCCGGGCTCGGGCCCGTCACCCCGTCTCCACAAGTCCGGGGAGCGTCCGACACAGCTGGCAGGCAGCTCCGGGCTCGGGCCCGTCACCCCGTCTCCACAGGTCCGGGGAGCGTCCGACACAGCTGGCAGGCAGCTGTGGGCTCGGGCCCGTCACCCCGTCTCCACAGGTCCGGGGAGCGTCCGACACAGCTGGCAGGCAGCTGTGGGCTCGGGCCCGTCACCCCGTCTCCACAGGTCCGGGGAGCGTCCGACACAGCTGGCAGGCAGCTCCGGGCTCGGGCCCGTCACCCCGTCTCCACAAGTCCGGGGAGCGTCCGACACAGCTGGCAGGCAGCTCCGGGCTCGGGCCCGTCACCCCGTCTCCACAGGTCCGGGGAGCGTCCGACACAGCTGGCAGGCAGCTGTGGGCTCGGGCCCGTCACCCCGTCTCCACAGGTCCGGGGAGCGTCCGACACAGCTGGCAGGCAGCTCCGGGCTCGGGCCCGTCACCCCGTCTCCACAAGTCCGGGGAGCGTCCGACACAGCTGGCAGGCAGCTGTGGGCTCGGGCCCGTCACCCCGTCTCCACAAGTCCGGGGAGCGTCCGACACAGCTGGCAGGCAGCTCCGGGCTCGGGCCCGTCACCCCGTCTCCACAGGTCCGGGGAGCGTCCGACACAGCTGGCAGGCAGCTCCGGGCTCGGGCCCGTCACCCCGTCTCCACAGGTCCGGGGAGCGTCCGACACAGCTGGCAGGCAGCTCCGGAGTCGGCACACATCGTCCGAGGAGAGACGGCCCCAGGCCCCGGGCTCCCCTTTCCTGCCCAGCCCCCGGGTCTGCACTGCGCGGACCGGGCACATCTGCCCTCCGTGAGCGAGTGAGGCAGCAGCCTGCGTGCTCGCCGGTTCCACGGGGCCGCTCTCTCTGTTCCAGGCACCTACGTGATGACGGTCACGGCCAACGACGCCGACGACAGCACCACGGCCAACGGGATGGTGCGCTACCGGATCGTGACCCAGAGCCCCCAGAGCCCCTCCCAGAACATGTTCACCATCAACAGCGAGACGGGGGACATCGTGACCGTGGCGGCCGGCCTGGACCGAGAGGTGAGGCGGGCACCGTGGGGCCGGGGAGAGGCTGACCCCAGCCCTGGCTGTGTCACGGAGGACCTCAGAGCCCCGGAGCGAGCCCTCAGGTGGCCGCGGACACGAGGGAGCCAGGATGCCGACCCCAGGGTGTCCCTGTCCTGTCGGGCTGGGGGGGGGAAGTCTCAGCAAAGCACATGCCAGGTTCGCCACCAGCCAGGTCCCTGAGCCGGTCCGCGGGAGGCTTCCTGCTGGCGTGTGTGGTTTGGATGATGGCAGGGACCCCTGTGCCTTGAGCCTAGACCTCAGACTTGGCGAACCAGCCAGGACTCACCTTGCCGTGTTGTCACCACTGACGCCTTCCGAGTCATTGAATGCCCGGCCGTGGCGCGGGGAGTGGAGGGATGTGCGGCACTGTCCCTGGAATTCCTGTACTAGACCAGGTGGTACACAGGGTGACGGGGTCAGGCGTCCAGATGAAAGGTGGTTTGTGCCCCCCCGCATGGCTCAGCAGGAGGCAAGGTGGCCCTGGGTCAACACAGGCTAGGGGCTCAAAGAGCCAAGCTGGGTCCTCACCAGCTCATGGCGTGGACATCTCTAAGCCCCAGACAGAGCACCTTCTGTCTGTGAAGTGGGCACGACCACGCCAGCCTCTTGAGCTCAGCAGGGGTGGGGGGGTAGGTCTTGACCGCCAGCCTAGGACCGGCAAAGATGGTGTGGGTGGGGCTTTGTGGGGGAGGTGGCCAGGGGCCCTGGGCGCAGAGTGGGCCTCGGCCAGCCTGACACCTTCACCTCCTGCACTGGAGGGTCGGCCGGAGCTCCTCACCCTCCTGGGACCCCGCGAGGTGCCTCTCGGCCCGATGAGGCCCTGCAGTAGCAGGCCAGGACGAGGAGCTGCTCCGGCCAGTCCCGGCTTCTCAAAGCCCGTAGCTGGGGAAGCCTCCGAGATGGTGGCACGTGGGAGGGCCCTCGGGGAGATCTGCGCAGACATTAGCAAACCAGACACCACCCCCGGCCTCCCTGCACCCGGGGTCCCCTGCCTGCCCTGGGGAGAGGGCACCCCTTTGCCACTCAAAAGGCCAGGAGCAGCACGGGTTTCTCCAGATGTTACCCCAGCCTGTGCGCTCACACCTTTAGGGAGAGCAGCTGTGGTCTGAGGGGCCTGTGCGTGCCCAGCCCGGCCTACTCGCCCTTCTCCAGGAGTGGCTGCTCCGCGGGAACCCCTGGGGGGGGACAGGGGACACGGTGGGGGGCCCAGGTTCTCTCTCATCTGCCCCACCCCGCAACTCCCCAGTCGGGGCGACTCTGTTGCCCCCTTGCCCTGGTGCCTCGTCCACTCCCCACTCCTCACCGCCCCCAGGCAGACCTCCGTGCCTACCCAGCAGGGCGGAAGCTCAGGTACAGCGCATTGATTTGCAGGCAGGCGTGCAGCGAGGCCGCGCCCTCCCGCCACCCCGGAGAGAGCTGCTGTTCAATGTTTGATGAGCGGCTAGAGACGCGGGAAGCGGGGAGGCGGGAGGGGCGGAGCCGCCGCGAGCCGGGCGTCCGTCCGTCCGGTGTGGGCCCACTTGGCCTTCATCTGCGCTATTTGAGATAGTAAGCAGCCTGGCCACGCTCCCTGTGGGAGCTCCGGCTGGCGGTGCGGCCCTTCCAGCAGGACAGACAAGTGTCCAGAGCCTCTGTCCAGAGCAGAAGGGGGACCTTCTGAAGGCTGCAGGCCAGGGGGCGGGGAGCCCCCAAACCTCGCAGGCCTCGGAGGAGTGGCAGGTTTGCGAGCCCAGAGCCCCGCGCTGCCTGTGTCTCAGCCTCTCCAAGCTAGCTGTGCTGTGTTCGGGGCGATGGGGGAGCTAGTTCTCGTTTTAATTTACCTGTGAACCAACAGGCAGGGGTTGGAGGGAGGAGGACAGAGGACAGACCAGCCGGGCCCCCTGAGCGGAAGAGGGAGGCATCGCTGCCCAGAGCCGGGAGCAGTTTTGGCTGCTGCCTCCACGCCTTCAGCAAACACGGGCTGGCACCTGGCGTGGGCAGGGCGGCCCCAGAAAGCTCCACCCGGACCGGGCACCGCGCACTGTGCATTTATCATGTAGCATTGTCCAAGCGGCCCTGCAGGAGAGTTCCAGTAACCGTGTTTCTCTTCAGGTGGAGGGTCATCAGCCTACCCTGCCCGGCTTCTCAGCCCTTTCCAGGGTCAGTGCCGGGGAGGCTCCGGAGCCGGCCAGAGGGGCCGTGCTCCACCTGTCCGATTCCACACGGGACGCCCAGTTAGATCTGAGCCTGAGACAAACGGGCCACACCCGGCAGGTCCCCGTTTTCACTTGCTCTGTCTGGCGAGCGGAGGCGGAGGTAGTCGGCTGCAGGCCTGGGAGGGAAGCCGACCAGGTGGGGCCAGCCCCCCACCACACCCCCGTCTGGGGAGCCCGCTCACCCCTGCGCCTCCCTCCTCCGCGCCTGGCGCCTGGTGCCGGCACCTGACGGAGGAGAAGCTAGACTGGTGCTGACAGGCGACAAGGTCCCCGAGAGCCCGGCTGTGCTGATCAGAGAGGACGCAGGACGTGATGGGCCACCCGCCTGGCAGGCCATCAGGCCTGATCAGCGAGACGAGCCCCGAGCCACCCAGCTGCCACCCACGACACGATGCGTACCCTGGCGTGGAGCTGCGCGCCCGCAGCCATCAAAGGGGCCCGAGCGGGCGCCGCGGCCGCAGAGCGAGACCTGCCTCGGGGGTCCTGCTGGCACCTCGCGCCTGGCCGCGCCCGGGGACACGGATGCCGTCGAGGGACGTCGGGCGCCCTCCCTGAAGGGAACACACGCAACGTGCCCGTCCTGCCAGATCGTCTCCCGGTCCTGGGCTGCCAGGCCGGCTGGTTCCCCACACACCCCTCCCAGCGCCACGGGCACACCCACCCGGGTCCCCACGCCACCCTCTCCGCACAGGACGCGTGACCGCCCCAGGAAACGGCAGTGGGAGGACCTGGGCTCCTTCTGGAGGACCCAGGGCAGGAACCCCACACGAAAACATCTGAGCAAGACACAGGGGCCAGTCCTGTGCCAGGAGCCCAGGTGCAGCAGGGACTCGGGGGGAGGGCACCCGCCAACATAGACGAGGGGCTCAGGTGGGCAGAGGAGGGACTTCTTCGGGACCGGCAGGAGAGTGACCAACAACCGTTCCCCTAAAGGCCCGAAGTCCTCCTGACCCCTGATTACCCTCCACCCTGACTGCCACCACGTCTCCAAGCCTCCATTGAGCCAGTGTCCACCCACTGCCCCCCGGCGGACAAGGCCGTCTCTGCCCTCAGACCCGCTGGGCAGGACCCAAGTCCTGAACCAGCCAGAACCTCCTGTCGGAAGGGCGCGTGTGAGGCAGCTTCTCCTCGAGACGCCTGTATTCAGAAAGGGTGTGTGGGCATCCTCCTCTCGTCCTCCGTGAGTGTCTGCCGCACACCCTGCGGGCAGCGCGTCTGCAGAGGAAAACCCGCAGACCCTTCCCTTCAGACCTGCTTCCCGGACGCAGTCAGCCGGCCCCCGGAGCGGGCAGAATCAGCACACGTAATTGCCGCCGTGTCTAATTCGGCGGAGCTGTGCAAACGGAGCGTTTCTACGTGACTAAATGTCGGGAGACCTGGATAAGACGCGGGGCTCCAGTGTCTCTTGCGCACGGAGGTGGAGATGTCCTCGGAACCCTGTCCACCCGCCCGGCTTCCTGATGAGGGTCTCTGTGGCCTGAGGGACCGAGACCGTGGGTGCACGGGCTCCGCTCAGACCGAGGGCACCTTCCGGCCTGATTGCCCGCAGCGTGGTCAGCCCAGAGCCCCCACCGTCCAGACCCACTTCCTCGCCCCTCGGTGGAGCCCACTCGGCGGACCGCCACACAGCCTCTCGGTCCTCACTCACGCCAGCCGCCAACTTCATCGACCTGGAGTTTCTCCCCAGACAAGGGTGGGCCTTGTGAATTCTCTCGTGGCCCCCGGACCTGCGGGAGAGCCAAGCCAGCACCTTCCGGATGTGTCTCCGGGACTGTGTCTCCATCAGAGGGAGAGACGTCACAGAGCGTGCCGGGCATTCCCATGCCCCGGGGCAGGTGGGCGCCGTGACCGACTCCGGTTAATGTGATCACGCGGCTTTGATTCAGGAGAATGTTATTTGGTGACAGGACCACGTGGCCCCTTCACCTGTGACAGCGTCGGGATGGCCACCCGGGAAATTCTGAACCGGGTTTTCCCAGAACACGAGTTCCTGTGCGTCCCGCGAGGGCGCGGCCGTCTGGGTCGAGGCGGGGTCAGCGTCTCTCGGTGGCTGATTTTGGAGTCATTCTTATGGAACCGTTTTCAGCTGCTAAACGCGGCTTTGTGGTCTGCAGGGGGGGAGTTAGCCATTAAGACAAATTTGCCACCCACGACCTCAGGTTGGATGTTCACCCCTGAAGTCTTGCTTCTCCCCTAAAACAGAGAAGAGGAGGAAGGAGGACACTGGACCTGTGGCCTCGGCTTTCCCTCTGAGACGGTGGCCTCGCCTGGCCGTCTGCAGTGGTGTCTCCTGGGTCACGAGGTGGCCTCACTGGCATGGGGGCGCTGAGGGGCACCAGGGTGCGGCCCGCTCCAGGGCACGGTGGCTTGTCCACCCATGCTGTGCGGGCACCTCTTCAGGAAGCCTCAGAGCCAGGTTTCTGGCCATGGCAGGACGCTGCAGCCATGCCGTGCATGCCGGGGCCCGAGTCTGACCACAGCTCCGGTCACACTGCCCGATGCTCCTTGTCACAGAAGCAGCACAGTGGTGGCGGGAAGCACAAAGCAGCACATCAGAGCCTTCCCTCCGAGTGCCAGTGGACGAGTGGGCCTGACACTGCGCGTCCTCCGCCAAAGGGCTCCCTGCTGACCACCCGTGTGTCACGCGCCTCCCAGACGCAGTCAGGAGAGGCCTCTGCCCGCACCGCTTCCGCGGCTGCCTGGTCCTCCGTCGCTGGGACTTGTGAGACTCATGCAGATCCCCGCTGCAGACCTGCTGTGGTTCTCCGTGGGAGTCCCAGGGCCGGACACTGGGGCAGCGAGGGAGAAGGCTGGGTCCAGGCCCGGGAGAGGGGACAGGTCTGAGACCCTGGGAGGCTGGGCCGGGAGAGGGGACGGGTCTGAGGCCCCGGGAGGCTGGGCCGGGAGAGGGGACGGGTTTGAGGCCCCGGGAGGCTGGACCGGGAGAGGGGGCCGGTCTGAGGCCCTGGGAGGCTGGGCCGGGAGAGGGGACGGGTCTGAGGCCCCGGGAGGCTGGGCCGGGAGAGGGGACGGGTCTGAGGCCCCGGGAGGCTGGGCCGGGAGAGGGGGCCGGTCTGAGGCCCCGGGAGGCTGGGCCGGGAGAGGGGACGGGTCTGAGGCCCCGGGAGGCTGGGCCGGGAGAGGGGACGGGTCTGAGGCCCCGGGAGGCTGGGCCGGGAGAGGGGACAGGTCTGAGGCCCCGGGAGGCTGGACCGGGAGAGGGGGCCAGTCTGAGGCCCCGGGAGGCTGGGCCGGGAGAGGGGACGGGTCTGAGGCCCCGGGAGGCTGGGCCGGGAGAGGGGACGGGTCTGAGGCCCCGGGAGGCTGGACCGGGAGAGGGGGCCGGTCTGAGGCCCTGGGAGGCTGGGCCGGGAGAGGGGACGGGTCTGAGGCCCCGGGAGGCTGGGCCGGGAGAGGGGGCCGGTCTGAGGCCCAAGGAGTCTGGATTGGGAGAGGGGACTGGTCTGAGGCCCAAGGAGGCTGGATTGGGAGAGGGGACAGGTCTGAGGCCCAAGGAGGCTGGATTGGGAGAGGGGATGGGTCTGAGGCCCCGGGAGGCTGGGCTGGGAGGGGACGTGGACACAGCCACATATTCAAAGCCATCCTGAGAGGGACCGGGACGACATTTTTATTGTCACTGTGTTTGCTGCACCTACGACAACAAGGTCTGTGTGAAACACACGTTTCACCTGCTGCTTTTTTTAGAAGTTGCCAATTAAATCTGACATATGGCTTCCTTACTCAGAATTTCTGTTTTACTAAACAAGCAGTTGTAGCCTGGTTGAGACAGGGGCCACATCAAAGGACAGTGTGCGTGCAACAACCACTCTGTACACGACCCTTCCCAGGGGGCAGAGTTGATGCCGTGTATGCACATGTGTGTGTTTGTGTACATATATGTGTACACTACACACGTGCACGTGTGTAATTGGGTGTGCGTGTGTACACAGGCATACATTTGGGTGTATTGCCTTTGTGCATGTATATGTATTGCCCACATGTGTGTTTGTATGTGCATGTGTGTACACACATGTGCATGCATTGCCTTTGTGTGTGTACATGAACTGCATGTGTGAGCACACGCCACATTTCCCAGAGGTGTGCAGGCAGGATTCTCGTTGGGCTGGAGGCTCCTCTAACTGCTGGGGGCCCTGAGGAGGTGCCCAGTGGGTGCCCACCCCCAGCGGGAGCCTGCAGGGAGGACTCCCCAGGAGTTCCCGCCTCCCCGCCAGGCTCACTGCGCTGCCCTCTGCCTGAGCTCGCAGTGGACAGGACCAAGACGCCCCGAGCCCCGAGAGGGGAGACAGGGGCCTTCGCCTTCTTCCCTCTTACTCCCTGGCCTCTGCATGGTTTGCAGCGCAGACCAAGGTCCAGGCCGGTCAGCCGTGTTCCAGGCCCTGCAGGAGGGACCCCCTGAAGCGAGACCACACAGAGCCCTGCCAGGCTGGGGTCGGAACATTGTCTGGGCTGCCCATTTACACATGGCCCTTCTGAACCAGCCCCCAGACCTCGGCCACTCCCACAGGTGGGCCCCGCGTGGCTCCGTGGCCTGACCGGACTGGACACGCACCTTCACTCGCAGGGCCCCCTTGGTGGGGACCTCTCTGCAGTGGGGACCTCTGAGGCCCGAGCAGAACAGGCAGCACGCACGCCCCGACCACTGGGACCGTTCAGCAGTCGCTGGGAGTGTCCCCAGCAATCGAATAAAACCCGGCTTCCCTCTAGACAGGGATCCCTGAGCAAGCCTCCAGGCCCTGTCACCCCCAGGGACGCACGTGCCCTGCCCCTCTGAATACCTGTGTCCTGCCCCAGGAGACCCTCCCCCCGTGCCCCCTCCCCCCTCTCTGTAACCCCATGCCCTCCTGCGCCCCGCCCGGAGCCGTCCCTGCCCCTGGGCCTGTCCTGCCAGGCGGAGGACCCACCACGGGCAGCTGTTTGTAGGGAAAACGCCGGTGACCTTTCTTTGGGCACCTTGCAGGGAGAGTTCTTGTTGGTCACTGTGAGGCTGAGCAGTCTGGCATCCCGGGTGGTCAGCAGACTACAGTGGGCAGCGTGTAAATGTCCCAGGCTGGGCTGCACGGAGGATCCCCACCCCTGAGACACGCCCACAGCCCACGGGGATGCTGGCTCAGGGAGTCTGGAAACATTCTGGCCCCACGGCGTCTGGGGCTTTCCAGAGGGTGGCGTGGGCGCCCGGCGTGGGCAGACTGGGTGCTCATCTCTGGCAGGCCCAGGCCGGCCGCTGTGTTATTGATGACATTCTGCAAAATTTAAATGCTGAGCTGGGGGAGGCGAGCAGAGCCCCAGGGACAGCCGCTTCCCCTCTCTTCAACTTGGAAGTGGCCAAACCCTGACTTAATGAATTCACTGCTGCTCCCCAGGGGGCCGGTGGGCGGGGCAGGGGCCGGGCGCTGGGCAGGGGCCAGCCAGCGGAGGACAGGGCTGCAGACACAGCCCACGCCACAGGCACGCTCACCTGGCCTCACTCGCTGGCCGGCCTCGCGTCAAGGACGAGCTGCAGGTGAGGCCGGGAAGCAGGCCCTGAGCGAGGCTTTCTCATCAAATCCCCCACCCATGCCAGGCCATCCTCTAGGTGAAGATGCGAGGAGTGTGGGCGGGGCGCCCGTGTCCAGAGACACCAGGGGATGGGGGGACACGCCCAGGTCCCTGCGGCCCAAGCTCCGCCTCTGAATACCATTTCTGGGGGGCGGGGGGAGAGTGTCCGGTGGAAGAAGAAAATGGTGACTACGGGGGAGTCTGCAAAGTACACTTCTTACACCTGGTGCTCCCCAGGGCGGGCTGAGAGGCTGAGTTCCGCGGGGTCCCTGCGGACATTTCCTCCTGCTGGCTGGGTTTGCCTCCCACCCCCACCCAAGTCTGGGAGACACCCCCCCACTCACCCGGCTCCCGAAAGCAAGACCAGCACGCCCTCTAGTGGCAGCCAGCTGCACATACAGGATACCCACCCGTGCATACACGTGGATGCACACACCCACCCCTACATGTGGATACGCAGATGCACATGTGTGCATACTTGCATAACATGTGTGCATGTACCTATACGCATGCGTGCATGTTGCACATGTGCACGTGTGTGTCCTTGTGTCTTTGAGATGGTGTGTTTCCCTGCAGGGTCTTCTGAGGCTATGGCCGTGGCCGGGGACGGTCCCGTGTGGGTGAAGGGTGCAATCCCATGATTTGCAGAAGGGACTGAGGCAGCAGTCCCGGGCCAGGTTTCTAGGGGTTGACGTGCAGAAGGGACTGAGGCAGCAGTCCCGGGCCAGGTTTCTAGGGGTTCACGTTCTTCTTTTCTGCCCCAGGCTAAACACCTTCCTTTGCTGTTGGCCTCTGTCTTCTTGTTTTCCACCCCGGCCCCTCGTCGTGGCAGCTGGTCATAGGGGCAAGGTTGGGACATGGAGTCTGAGGGCTCTGGCTTGCCGGCCCTGGTCTCCTTCCCTCCCACCAGGTGGTCAGACAGGCAGAGCCCTGACGGCAGGGCCCAGGGGGGTCACAGGCAATGCCTCGCCGAGCAGGACCTGTGGCAGCCTTGCAGACGGGGACAGGCAGCCCCTCGGAGGTGACATCTGGGTGCAGAAGGGTCTGAAATGCCTCCCTGCCCAGCCGTGGAAAGACACCGCGGAGGTCCTGGGAGGGGGGAGAAGTCTGAATGGTAAAAAAAAAAAAAAAAGAAACTTGGGTGAGAAATGAAGTTTCCAAAATGAGGCTGCCTGTGGTCTTATCGGAAAATCTGGTTTTGTTCTGCTCCTTTTCTGGGGAGGGGACTGCAGTGACCCGAGGCCCCGACTGGGAAAGGGTGTTGCGGGCAGCGGTGGCGAGACACAGATGAGGGGTGTCTCCTGGGGCAGGGCTCGGCCCCCCCACTGAGGGCGAGTGGGGACCTGGGGTTCAGATTCAGTCTCCGCCTCCCCCACGGGCGTCGGCACCGTCCCCAGCCTGTCCCTGCGGTGTCCACGCTGAGGCAGAGCCCTGACCAGAGAAGCAGCGCCCCCTGCTGGACAGGGGAAGAGGCGCCTTCTCTTTGCCGGGGTCTGAGGCCCAGAAGTCTGGGCGCCAGGCCCTGGGCTGGGGCAGTGCCGCGAGGTCAGGGGCGAGGTGGGTTTCTGACACGACTTTGCACGGATGAAGGCGACTCCAGCCAGCTGGGGACAGTGCTGGCCATGCTCTTTACCCGCCGTCCATCCCGCATTTGTAAAGAGAGAGACCCCCTAGGCGTCTTGGCTCTGTTGCTGTGTGGGCGACGCTGGCGCCGTGACAAAGTCCTGAAAGCGATGACCGGCTGTGCCGGGCAGCACTGGGGTCCTCATGTCAGCGCGTCCCTGTTCACCCCCCAGTGGCTGGTGTGACGGCTGTGACGCCAGCGGGGCACGTGGCCCTGCCCCATCTCGGACAGGAGCACGGCCGGGGCGGGTCTGTCTGTCTGGTCGCTCACCCGCAGCCCCGAGGCCGCCGAGCCTGGGTGGGCACTGCGGCGCCCTGAAACCCCGCCCCTTGCGCGCAGCACCTCGGGCGGCCCGTGGACGAGCTCCGCGCTGAGGACCTGCTTCCTGGCACCCGCCCCCACATGCCGGTCCTCCCGCCAGGTGGCCTCTGTCTCGGCCACTCAGCTCAGCTCTTGTCATTGCAAAAACAGCGACGGACCATGTGTAAAACTGAGTGGATTTGCTGCGCACTGATACAATTTGATTTACACAAATCAGCAGCGGTCGCCCCGTTGTGCACATTCGGATGATGTGACCTCTCACAGCCCCCTCAGTGCCTCCAAACTGCCTACAGATGTCCAGGTGCCTCATGGGGCTCGCAGGGGTCCCTGTGGACAGACCTGCCCACCCCCAGAATCTCTGCTGTCGCCACAGTCGTTTGGGAACATGCAGGGCACACAGTGGTCAACAAGAGTGAGGACACAGACAGCAATCCAGTGACAGCACGATGACTGTAAAATCAGGACTGTGACAGGTGCCAGGGATGTGTCCAGGGTGTCTGAGAATTCCGTGAGAAAGGGGCATTGGAGCAAAGACCGGCAGGCAAAGTGCGCGTTAACGCGAGAAGCCGCAGCAGAGGGAACAGAGGGGGACAGCATGTGCAAGGGCCGCCAGCAGGAGGCAGCATCGGGAGCAGGGCGAGGGTGCACAGAGGGTGCAGGGAGCCTGGTCCAAGATGAGGCTGGAGAGGTGGTCAGCAGCCCAGCAGGCTCACGGCTCCGGGGACCACAGGGAGGATCTGGGTGTGAGCCAGCGAACTCGGCTGCATGAACATCTCAACACTCGGTAGCCAAACACAACATCCGTCGGTTTCCGTGTATTTAGCTCCCAATTCCACAGATTGTGGGTTTGGGCTGGGCTCAGCTGGAAACTCCTCTTGGCCTTGGCCGCGCTCTGCATGCATCTGTCACCAGCTGCCAGGTTGGCTGGGGGCTGTCTGGTCTGGGACGGTGGGGAGAAAGGGAGAGAGAGAAAGATGGAGGGACAGAAGGATGGACGGAGGATGGGTGATAGATGAATATATGGAATGGGTGGTGTGTGGATGGATGGATGGACGGACAGAGAGGGGGAGGACTGGATGGAGGGAAAGGGAGACAGTGGGCATCTGCTCTTTGTAATTAATTCTTTGTGGAGCCAGTTTCTGGAACCTGAGCGCCCTTCACTGAAGGGTAGAATCGGAGCTGGCCTTTCCTCTTTCCCTCTTGGAAGAGCAGGACATTGAGGTCGTCGGTCAGTTGGAAGGCATGTCATTGGGTCCCCTTGCGCCTTGGAAACCTCCCTCCCCTAACGGTGCCAGTGACAGGGGTGCTGTGGTCCCAGCAGAGCACCGCCACCAGGCTTGCCCCCACCTGCCCCATGGGAAGCACCTGTGAGCTCTGGCTCAGAACAGGGGTGTAATAAAGGCCACCTCTGCTGACTCAGATGTCTGCCCTGGGGGGTTCCCAGCGAGGGCCAGGTGGACCCGGCTGAGACGCCTCGGAGAATTCACACTTCCCATCAAGCTCCGCTTGCCTGTGAAAGCTCACACCTGCGTCTGAACGCTAAGCACTCCTTACCGACTTCGTTCCAACAGAAAGGGTGTTCATACCTGGGCACCTGCCAGGAGGGGAGAAGGGCTTGTCTCGGGTCTGGGCTTCTGACGCTGCAGCTGAGCTGGACACTGAGTATCTACAGGAATGAGGCCCTTCCTTCCAGACCCGTGTCCGTGGGGTTCTCGCTGTCCGTGCAAACTGCCCACCCTGGCTTTCCTGACCCAATGCAGAACCGTGCGCCCCAGGCCGCCTGCTTACCTTCTCCTACCCCCTCCTATCGTGGCCCGTTACAATCTGAGATGAAAACACAGCCAGGGCCCTGGCCGGTTGGCTCAGCGGTAGAGCGTCGGCCTGGCGTGCGGGGGACCCGGGTTCGATTCCCGGCCAGAGCACATAGGAGAAGCGCCCATCTGCTTCTCCACCCCCTCCTTCCTCTCTGTCTCTCTTCCCCTCCCGCAGCCGAGGCTCCATTGGAGCAAAGATGGCCTGGGCGCTGGGGATGGCTCCTTGGCCTCTGCCCCAGGCGCTGGAGTGGCTTTAGTCGCGACAGAGCGATCCCCCGGAGGGGCAGAGCATCGCCCTCTGGTGGGCAGAGCGTCGCCCCTGGTGGGCGTGCCGGGTGGATCCCGGTCGGGCGCATGCGGGAGTCTGTCTGACTGTCTCTCCCCGTTTCCAGCTTCAGAAAAAGAAAAAAAAAAGAAAACACAGCCAGGCTCTTCGTGGCACGCGGTTTCCCGCAGAGAACAGTCTTCCGCCAGGTTTTCCCCCGAGAGCTGGGGGAGCGCCCCGCGGCCAGCACGCCGCCCCGCAGGCACAGACGTGTGACCCAGCCGCTGCGCCTGCGCACTGCGCCCAGGGCGCATGCGCCTCTGATGAAAGTTAGAAACAGCCCATAAATGAAAATCCGCCCTGATGCCCTGTTCTTCCCCAACTCGTTCTTTCTAGAAAGTTCAGCAGTACACAGTCATCGTTCAGGCCACAGACATGGAGGGAAACCTGAATTACGGCCTCTCGAACACGGCCACAGCCATCATCTCGGTGACGGACGTGAATGACAACCCGCCGGAGTTCACCGCGAGCACAGTGAGTGCCGGGCGTCCCCGTGGGGGCGGGGGCGGCCACGCGTGATGACTCGCTGAGGTTCGGTATTGCTGCTGTCCTGCCGGATAGGAGCCGGCCGCACGGGGTGGGACAGAGGCCCTGGGCAGCAGGCAGCACCACCCGCCCCCGGGGTCTCCGCCCAGGGCCTCATTCCTGCTGGGCTCGCTCCGCTCTGGCAGGGCGCAGTCGGTACAGGGCGAGGGCTGGCACCTTGAGAGGCGCCCAGGGCAGAGCAGGCCGGGCTCTGTCTGAATCCGGAAGGGCTGAGCAGTGGTGTTTAGGCCCAAGCAAGGGCCGGATGCCTCCGCTGGCATGTGTCTGCCTGTGCCGTGGACCTGCTGGGTGCTGCCCGGATGGGGCCAGGGACAGGGCAGGTCCCCTGCAGGGGGAACTCAGCAGAAAAGGGACACGGGGTGTGAGGATAAACTCAGTCTTCTTCCCCGTCGGGAACGGCTGGAGGGTTGTGACCAGGCCCCACCCCAGGCTGGACCTAAGTGACCAAGTCTTCTATTCATTCATTCACTCACTCCGGGAATGTTACTGGACGTCCATCCTGGGTGTAGAGCCCGAGGCACTGAAGACACACCACCTACCCGCGGGGGACATCCCAGGGGTGGCATTGTGGAGTCACAGAGCCACAGTCACGAGGCTTGTGTGCCCAGGAGGCACCTTCTGGGGAAACCCAGAGGCGTACGCAGGGCCCAGCACATGGGAGCAGATGCTCTGTGCCTTGCGGTGGCTTCGGGCGACCTCTGCATTCCTGCTTGCCGGCCAACACCCTCCCTCGTGCCCTCCAGGTCCTGGCGAGCACCCTAGGGACATACCCACCCTCCCAGGTCCTCAGGGGCCCTTCTCGGCGCCGCCCTGCCCCGCGGCCATTAGAGGGCGCAGGGGGCGAGCGGAGAGAGCCGTCTTCGTAGCAACAAGCACCGCGGGTCCGCGCTGTACGGCTCTCCCGCCAGGCACGGCCAGTCCGCCTCAATTCCCTCCAACCCTTCCAACCCTGGGAGTTAGGGTCCAGTCGGGGGGCGGAGGCCGAGGCTCAAAGAAGCCAGTCACATGCCCAAGGCCACACAGCCTGGCAGCGGGGCAGCTGGGATGGGGCCCCAGAATCTGCTCTCTCTAAGGGGCTGGGGGGGGTTGGGGGGGCAGGGAGGTGGCGGCACGGAGAGGAGACCACTTCCTCCTCCGGTGGACAGTCCGCTTGCCAGGATAGCGTCTCGGGGGTCAGAGCCCCCAGACGAGCTGCGCCACGGCCCCGGGACACCCCCTCTTCCTGCTTCCCCGCGCCGCCGCCCCGCTCGTCCCCACACCCGCCGTTGTCGGGTCACAGAGCCACCGCACCTCCCCATCCCCCGCACCCCCTGCGTCCCTCGCATCCCGGAGCCCCAGGCTGCGGGCCTGGCCGTGGGGGCACAGCGCCGCCTGGTGGCCACACGGCAGATCTCCGCGCGGAGGGCGCACTCGGACCCCTGCCCACTGGCGAGGGTGGCGTGGTTTCCGTTCTGTTTGTGCCTTCGGCCGGTGGGCAGTGGCCGGACAGGCCCAGCGTCCCGGGGTCGGGGTGGCTCGCGGCCCGTGCTCCCCACATACCCCCACCACCCCCGCTGGGTGAGGGGCCGGGCCTGGGCCCAGACCCCCGCCCGCGGGCAGTTCCTAACGAGCTTCATCAGGAGCAATCAGCCGAAGCTGGGGCAAGGCGCGGTGTCACGTGACCCCGGCCTTAATTGTGAATCAGGCCTTGTCTCCCTCCACCTGCCTGATCCCCGTGGGGGTGGCCTCCGTGCACGCAGCGCGCTCGGGGCTGGCCGATGGCCTGGGGTCCCGGAGGCCCTGAGGCCCAGTGCCCTGGCCCCTGGCATTGGGGTCGGTTTTTTGGGGCCCTCCAGAAAGCGGACCAGGCCAAGGTCCACGTCCCTGAGCCGCGGCGGGTCGGCCAGGTCCTCGGTCAGGCTCCCGGCTGCACCTGGACCGCCGAGCTGGGGCCAGAGTCCGGCGCTCAGTGCCCAGCCTCGCGTCTGTAAGTCGGGGCACTGGACAGATATGACAGTCACGGTAGTCTTGTAACAATTACTGTTAGCGACACGAGCCTTCGGTCTCGGAGGAAAACGCTGCTTGAAACAGTGGGCCCATCTGTGGCGAGGGGACCAGTAAACTGGCCCTATCTAGGACAAATAAAAAACTGGTCTATGGACCAGAAGGCCGGGGGAGGGGCTTTTGTTATTAGTTTAGCTAAACGTTTGGGGGACAGAGCGACCCCCTAGCCTGGGCCTCAGGCCAGCGTAAGGCGGGGCGGGAGAATGATCTCCAGGCCCCCCTGGTGAGCAGCCACCAGCCCGCAGCTTGGACTCTGATTCCCCACGCAGAAGCCAGCAGAAACCCTCACTGTTTCTCTGGACAGAAAACTAAATTTCAGACATTAGAAATGTTGTCACATCCAGCACCTGGGCTGTTCCTCTCCCAGCAGAAGCCATCACAATCGAAGGGACCGTGCTGGCGTGTGCCCAGGCGGGGCCATGGGGCCCCTTCCCACTCCAAGGCCAGTGGGGCTCATCCTGGCACTGCCAGGGGCTTCCAGGACAGCCGGTCACAGCTCTGGTTCTCCCAGTGCTGGACCCCTGAGTCCCCAGCAGGGAGCACCAGTGAGCTCTCCTCAGCAACACTGGGGTCCAGGGCCTGGAGCGGGGAGGCAGGCGGGTGTCCTGTGCCTGGGAGAGGGGCAGCGGGGGGTCACGTCCTCCCCTGAGCCTCTAGGACTGGCGATAGGTCCGAGTATCCGGGGCAGAAGCGAAGCCGTGTCTGAGATCGTGGTGTTCGTACGGTGCAGACGCCGCAGGGCTGGGGGCTTGTGTGTGGACAGGCTGTCACTGTCAGGCCTCTTACCCAGCCGAGGGGCTTTGCCTGCTGCCTGCCTGGGCTCCCTGTTCTCACCCAGGTCTTCCTCTCTGTGGAAGTGGCCTTCCCCCGGGAGTCGCGCGGATTTCTGTGCCGGGTTGGGATTTGGCTGGAAGGGCCGCACTCGGTTATGAAATCCACCTGCCTCTGGGGACGGGGGACGACGTTTGGGTTCTGGATTACCAAGGCCATCTGTGCCCGCACGCCTAAGACGCTTCCTTCCCCCAAGTAGCTGCCTTTGCATCCCAGGGGGTCGAGGAGAGGCTGCCCCCGTGCCTGAAAACCTGGGAAATTAAACTGAAAACTCATTACGGCTGGAAGGAGGCTCACGTGAAAATCCTGCACAGGGTTTATCAGCTTAGGTGCTGCTCTCCAACTCTTTATTAAACTTGCTTGAATTAAAACACTCTCCCAGTGAACTTCACCCCGAAGTCGGGAAGGACTCGTTCTCTGGGACACGCAGCCTCACCCCTGCCGTGAAACCACAAGCCCGTGGTTTTCAGGGGCGGAAGCCTGCTTTGGAGGACTCGGGGTCCCCCCCTGGGGCCTCACCAGGCCTGGCACCCCTCCAGGCAGGGCTGAGGGGGGCTCTCTGGTGGCACCAGCAGAACCCACCCTGGTGGTTCAAGCAGAGACGGGAGCTGCCAGGCCCCGTGCGTGGTCACACGGTCGGAGGGCCAGGTGCGTCAGGTGCGAGGGCTGTGCCCAGGCCCTGGGCACAGAGACCTCGGCTCCCATTCCTGACGCTGGTGGGCGTGCTGCCCCCGGCCACTGCGGAAGCCTGGGCGGTGGGGGACAAGCAGCTGGCAGCCCACCACGCCCACCAGGCTGGGTCCTCGAGGACATGGGGAGGCTTTCCTTTGGCATCGAGTGTCACCGCGTCTGTTCTGGGGTGTGAGTGGGCGTGTTTGGGCCCCAGCCCCCATGTGGGCGCACCCAGTCATCTTGCTGTGACTGCCAGGACTCGCCACAGAGGGGCTGGCGGCCAGGAGCCTGTGAGGCTTGGGCGACTCGCTGGTGTCAGGCAGGTGTGAGGAATTCCGGGAGGACGAGGCCTGGGCCAGGCTGCCCCTGGGCCCTGCCCTTCCCCTCAGTGACCAGGCCGAGGCCGGCAGGTGCCTGGCAGTCAGGACTGACGCTCTGCCCCGCCCTTTGTGGCACCCCAGGGTCCACACCTCTCACTGCAGTAAACGGGGTCAAGATGAGGGCCCTCCCGCGGAACCAGCGAGAGTGGGCCTGGGCAGAGCAGGGCAGGGCACCCAGCGGGCACCACAAGGGCACCCAGCGGTTACTGCTGGGGCTGCACAGCTGGGAGGATGACCAGAAAGCCCTGTAGAAACTTCGACTCCGGGTTTTGTGGCTCAGAAGCACACGGCAGGGTGACAGGACTGGCCACACAATCTGCAGGGCCTGCTACACAGTAAGAACGCAGGCCCCTGGCTGGTCCACACATTTCAAGGCAGTGACAACGAGCATGAAACTGACCTCAGGGCCCTTGTGAGCTGGCCACTGTGGCGCAGGCCACACGCCCCTGCGGCCGGCTGAGCAGGGACTCTCTCTGGGTAGGGTTCTGTGACCACCCAGCACACACACACACGTCATCACATGTACCTGCCCTGCCAGGGGACCATGCTCACTGCTGGGTTTGGTCTCCTCGTCTGCAGCCTCCCTAAGCCCCGAGCCAGGGCTACCCCTCTGCTTGTTTATCCTGCAGGCCATGGCTCCCGTGTGCCTGAGGTGTTCCCATCGGTCCTCTGTAGACGGGGAAGGGACTCGGGGGACCTAGGGAGGTGTGGCATGCACACCTGTGTGTCCTCTGTAGATGGGGGACTCAGGGGACCTAGGGAGGCGTGGCATGCACACCTGTGTGTCCTCTGTAGATGGGGGACTCAGGGGACCTAGGGGGGTGTGGCATGCACACCTGTGTGTCCTCTGTAGATGGGGGACTCAGGGGACCTAGGGGGGTGTGGCATGCACACCTGTGTGTCCTCTGTAGATGGGGGACTCAGGGGACCTAGGGGGGTGTGGCATGCACACCTGTGTGTGTGCTGTAGACGGGGAAGGGACTCGGGGGACCTAGGGGGGTGTGGCATGCACACCTGTGTGTCCTCTGTAGACGGGGGACTCAGGGGACCTAGGGGGGTGTGGCATGCACACCTGTGTGTGCGCTGTAGACGGGGAAGGGACTCGGGGGACCTAGGGGGGTGTGGCATGCACACCTGTGTGTGCGCTGTAGACGGGGAAGGGACTCGGGGGACCTAGGGGGGTGTGGCATGCACACCTGTGTGTGCGCTGTAGACGGGGAAGGGACTCGGGGGACCTAGGGGGGTGTGGCATGCACACCTGTGTGTGCGCTGTAGACGGGGAAGGGACTCGGGGGACCTAGGGGGGTGTGGCATGCACACCTGTGTGTGTGTGTGTGCATGTATGCCAGCAAGGCTTAGTGTGGACATGCTGTGTGCCTGTGTGCTGACGTGAGCCTCAGGCCTTGCTGGGCTCCCGGGAGGAACCAGCGCCTTCCGGAGATACCACTGTGAACATCGGGGGCTCCCCCGCGGGAATCGGGGGTCTGTGAACGCCTGGCAGAGACCTCTCTGGGGGCTAAAGGGTCCGTGACAGTCTCTCCTCTCGCTCTGCAGTACGCAGGGGAAGTCCCAGAAAACCGGGTGGAGACGGTGGTCGCTAACCTCACGGTGATGGACCGGGACCAGCCCCACTCGCCCAACTGGAACGCGGTGTACCGCATCATCAGCGGGGACCCCTCGGGGCACTTCAGCGTCCGCACAGACCCCGTCACCAACGAGGGCCTGGTCACCGTGGTCAAGGTGGGCGCCCTCCTCTCTGCTGGCCAGGCACCCCTGGCGCAGACCCCACATGTCCCCCCAGGACACACTCGGTAGAAACGAGACTCGGGCGCGGCGTGTGCCACCCCACACGCCCAGGGACAGGACTGCACCCAGGCCGCCCTCACGACCTGGTCATGTGACCTCCAGGGAGTTGGCAGCCTGCCTTGCCACCCCCTCACCCCAAAAGTTACTCTCCCATCCCCTCCCCCCGAGCCACAGTCCCCTTGCACGGCTGGTGGGTGAGTCACGTCCAGACCCCGAGGTGCAGCCAGCCCGGTCAAGGAGGGTCGCTCCTGCCGCCGGCTGTAGGACGCGGTTTGCTGCTCCCTGAAGACTTTCTGCTGCATTTTCCTGATCAGTGTCGCCCACCTCTCTCCTCTCCCATGCCCCCTCTCTCCCTCTCTCTCTCTCTCCCCTCTCCCATGCCCTCTCTCTCTCTCTCTTTCTCTCTCTCTCTCCTCTCCCATGCCCTCTCTCTCTCTCTCTCTCCTCTCCCATGCCCTCTCTCTCTCTCTCTCTCTCCTCTCCCATGCCCTCTCTCTCTCTCTTTCTCTCTCTCTCTCCTCTCCCATGCCCTCTCTCTCTCTCTCTCTCTCCTCTCCCATGCCCTCTCTCTCTCTCTCCTCTCCCATGCCCTCTCTCTCTCTCTCTCTCTCCTCTCCCATGCCCTCTCTCTCTCTCTCTCTCCTCTCCCATGCCCTCTCTCTCTCTCTCTCTCCTCTCCCATGCCCTCTCTCTCTCTCTCTCTCTCCTCTCCCATGCCCTCTCTCTCTCTCTTTCTCTCTCTCTCTCCTCTCCCATGCCCTCTCTCTCTCTCTCTCCTCTCCCATGCCCTCTCTCTCTCTCTCTCTCCTCTCCCATGCCCTCTCTCTCTCTCTCTCTCTCTCCTCTCCCATGCCCTCTCTCTCTCTCTCTCTCCTCTCCCATGCCCTCTCTCTCTCTCTCTCTCCTCTCCCATGCCCTCTCTCTCTCTCTCTGTCTGAGTGCCAGCCGCAGACTGGTCTCCAGGAGCCTGCGGGAAGGGCCTGGCTGCACAGGCGCAGCAGGAGGGGACCTGGGTGGGCGCCCGCCTCGCTCTTGACCGCAGTGGTGGGCGTAGGACTAGGGCTGTGTCAGAATCCACGAGCGAACCTTCGTCTGTGCCATGTTAGAACCAAGTTTCAGGGTGCTTCCCCGAGAGCACGCCTCCGCCACCCCCACAGTCACGGTCAGGTGTCACCGGCTGAAACAGAAGTGGGCGCCCTGCCCTCCCCCACCCTTCTGTCCTGTTGGCAGCTACCTGCCCCCGGGCTGTTCTCGGGGGTCCCCGCGGGTCTGTGTAAGGTGGGATGGTCCGTCGGAGAAAGCGTTTTCAGTTTGGTCTGGCCCCTCCAGTAGGGACACTGTCCTTTCAGACCCTCTCCTCAGGGGGTGGCCAAACGGGGGTGGAGGGCAGTCAGGGGACCCGGGGGAAGTCTGTGCCCGGGATGGGGTTCCCTCACGGTCAGCCCCCTCTGGCCCACCCTTCCCACCAGCCCTCCATGTCCAGGCTTCCAGAACACAGTGGTGTGTACCCCGGTGTGCCCACGCTCAAGCCCCCTCCCCTGACCACACCCCAGCCTTTAAGCAAAGGGTCCCCGCCACGTGGCGGGGGGGGGGGCAGCTGAGGCCCGAGAGCAGCTCCCGCCACTAACTGAAACTGTTGGAGCAAATTGCCTATTGATTTCTCCATTGCTAATAGGCTTTATCACACCCTCCTGTGGATGCCTATTGACCCTGATAGTCTTTCTGGAAGGGGTCCCACTCAGACTGGTGACACGGCTTTCAATGCATCACATGCAGCATTTTCCATGTCCTCCAGGGACACAGACCCAGAAATACGAGAAGGATTTGTTCACAGACACGGTGGTTTTGTGTCCCAGGAACTCTGAACAGGAGCCCCGTCTCCAGCCAGTTCTCAAAGGGGGCGCTGCAGCCCCCGGTTCTGGGGCAGGTGAACCTGGACACAGCATGGGCAGAGGGGGAGCCTGGAGCTGTCTGAGGGCCAGGGCCAGGGGTTACCCCTGGGGGTCTGCGCCTGGCCGGAATCTTTCAGGCAGGGGCGACAGGTGATTTCTTCTACACTGAGCGCCTCAACAGGCTGGCAGCCAGCTCGGGCCACTGAGGGTCCTGCCAGGGCAACACCTGTGGCTGCAATGCCCCTCCATGACCCCAGACCTGGGCAGCACCCAGCACCGTGCGGGGCAGTGGGCAGGGGTGAGAAGGGGGATACTGGACCATCCCCCGGCCCCTGTGGGGTACAGGTGACCCAAGTGACAGCGTGCTGAGCACCAGGCCCTGTGCCTTGCTGTGAGGAGGGACATCAGCTGCAAGGACACATGTACCATGGAGGGAGGTGGTGGGGGGCACCCCACCCTTTGCAAACAAGGAGACCATGCCTGGGGAGGATGAGGGCTGCCCAAGGTCACCCAGGGCAGTGGGGGACAGTGGAGCTGTCAGCTGCAGCGCCCCCTACCGGGCAGCGCGGGGCTCCAACTCACATCTGTTTCCAAGCCCATCGGCACTTAGCACTTAATTTATTATTTTTATTTTTTTACAGAGACAGAGAGAGAGAGGGATAGAGAGGGACAGACAGGAACGGAGAGATGAGAAGCATCAATCATTAGTTTTTCGTTGTGACACCTTAGTTGTTCATTGATTGCTTTCCCATATGTGCCTTGACCGTGGGCCTTCAGCAGACCGAGTGACCCCTTGCTGGAGCCAGCAACCTTGGGTCCAAGCTGGTGAGCCTTGCTCAAACCAGATGAGCCCGCGCTCAAGCTGGCGACCTCGGGGTCTCGAACCTGGGTCCTCCGCATCCCAGTCTGACGCTCTATCCACTGCGCCACCACCCGGTCAGACAGCACTTAATTTTTAAATCCATTCTTTGTACTTAATTCCTTGGTTAGAAGACTGTAGGCCGGTCTGATATTAATCAGAGGGGGTCCCGGCACTCCCAAAGGGGGTGACTGTAAGTCCACCACACACACACACAGGGGCTTCAAACAGAAATGTATTCTTCCCGGTTCTGGAGGCCGGAGACCGAGGTGTAGACAGGGCGGCTCCCTCTGGCTGTCGGCAATCTTGGGCATCCCGTGGCTCGCAGCTGCCTCACTCTGGTCCCGGCCTGTCTCCACGTGGCCTGTCGCTCTGTCCCTGTGTCAGTCCCCCGCCCTCCCCTTCACCCTCATCCCGAGATCTGTAACAAAGACCCTGTTAACCAAGTAAGGTCACATTTGCAGGTGTCAGACAGATCTTTGGAGGACCACCGTCCCCCCCACACCTGGTGGCAGCCCTGGGCAGTCAGCAGTGGGGGCCTGACCACGCTCGACGGGAGGAGCAGGGCCGCCTTGGGGTGACACAGGACAGAAGGTCCTCCTCCCGCTGGCCACACCCGGCAGGAAAACAGAGGCCGGAGAGCCTGCGGGACGGCGTCCCTGGGACCAGCCTCCTGGGCACAGAGCAGGGTGGGCACAGACGGGGCAGTGAGTGCCGGCCATCCCCGCGTCCACCCCTGCAGCTCATCTCCTGCCCCCCTCGTTCCAGGCAGTGGACTATGAGCTGAACAGAGCCTTCATGCTGACGGTGATGGTGTCCAACCAGGCACCCCTGGCCAGTGGGATCCAGATGTCCTTCCAGTCCACCGCGGGGGTGACCATCTCGGTCATGGATGTCAACGAGGCCCCCTACTTCCCCTCCAACCGCAAGCTCATCCGCCTGGAGGAGGGCGTGCCCCCTGGCACCGTGCTGACCACGTTCCCGGCGGTGGACCCTGATCGCTTCATGCAGCAGGCCGTGAGGTGGGGCCCCGCCCCTGCGCCCCGCAGGCCCTCGGGGTGGGGGGCTCCTCACACCCAGGGAAACCTGCAACCACAAAGTGCCCCGGCCTGGGGGGTCTTTCCAGGAGGAAGGGAGGGAGGGGCAGCAGGGGCCGCCCGGCCCTCCTGACCCACGCAGACACAGGAAGCGATGCCACAGGCACCGTCCTGACTGACCCAGGACATCCGGAGTTGGACTGGGTCCCGCCCAGCTTGGCTCCACTCGCTGTGCAACTTTGCAGGATCCTCAGCTCTCTGCCTCAGTTTCCCCCCCTGTGAACAAGGGAGATGAGAGTATCTTCCCCTGCGGTCCTTGTGAGGACACGTAGCCCATCCATCTTGGTGACCATGAGTCACCATCCCACCATGGGAGGACCCTGCGTGGGGCTGGAGGAAGAGCCTCCCGGTGCACTCAGCGTTCAAGCCGGCCCCCAGGAGCAGGCTTGCAAGGCCGGGCCAACGGGCCCCCTGCACACCCCGCCGTCTGACCTCGCCGTCTGACCCGCCCACCCCGCCGTCTGACCCCGCCCAGCCCGCCGTCTGCCCCCCCCACCTCGCCGTCTGACCCCGCCCAGCCCGCCGTCTGCCCCCCCACCTCGCCGTCTGACCCCGCCCAGCCCGCCGTCTGACCCGCCCACCCCGCCGTCTGACCCGCCCACCTCGCCGTCTGCCCCCCCACCCCGCCGTCTGACCCGCCCACCTCACCGTCTGACCCGCCCACCCCGCCGTCTGACCCCGCCCAGCCCGCCGTCTGACCCCGCCCAGCCCGCCGTCTGCCCTCGCCCACCTTGCCGTCTGCCCTCCCAGGTACTCCAAGCTGTCGGACCCCGCCAGCTGGCTGCACATGAACGCCACCAACGGGCAGATCACCACAGCGGCCATCCTGGACCGCGAGTCCCTCTACATCAAAAACAACGTCTACGAGGCCACCTTCCTGGCAGCTGACAATGGTGCGTCCCCGCCCCCAGTGACTGGGTGCTCGCCCATGCCGCGGGCCCTGGCAGGGAGACTGAGGGCGGCCCGCCAGCACCCAGAGGTGACGCCAAGGGGGGGGCACAGTGCCAGGCGCCCTGTGCAGAGCCGGGCACAACCCAGCTTTCTCTCGCCCCTTCAGTCACCCACACGGCTGCTCACCATGGGCACCAGAGGGGGCCGAGTTTTGGTCCTGGTCCTGGTCCTGGTCCTGTCCGGGCTGAGCGGCGCCTCTGCTTCTCCACCTGTAAACTGAGGCGGTCAAACCACATGCACGTTCTAGCAGAGCCACACTCGCTGAGGACGCTGGGAACCGCCCTGGCTCATCCTCGCTGTAATGGCTGCTCTGGTCACCTCCCGAGCTCCAGCTGGGGGCCAGGAGCTACCCTCACTGAACAGGCAGAAGAGGCCACTCTCGGTGAAATGTCAGACAAAGGCTGACGTTCCAGAGGCCACTATGTCCACTAGAACAAGGGGCAGCTGCATCGTCAAGATTCTCCTTCATAGGGAATGCTGGAGGCCGGCAGCACAGGGTCTGGCCACTCCTGTGTCCCTGGCGAGCCACAGCATGGCCCAGGACGGCTGCCAGTGCTCAGCCATCACACCCACATCCTGGCAAACAGCAGGAGTGGGGAGGGCGGAGGCATCGCCCTGCCCGCCTTAGGACTTCCATCCACAGCGCCTGAAGACCAGAACTCTTGTCACAAAGCTGTGTGTCCCGAGAGACACACAGTCTGCAAGCAGTGCCGAGAGATGTAGTCGTCTAGTTGGTCAGGGATGATCCCAGATAAAACCAGGGGCTCTGGTTCTTTTCATGAAGGAAGAAGTGGGAAATGGGTATTGAGGGGCAACTCTACCATCTGTCCCATGGAGACGGGCAAGAACCAAGTCAACCAGATCATTCCAGAGGCAGGAAGTGCGGCAGGAAACCAGTGGGTGGGAGAGTGACCGGGGCCTCCAGTGGTGCTCACTGACGGTGGGGCCAAGATCTGCTGGACCAGGAGGAGCGAGCCAGTGGGAGACAGGCCAAGAGCAGGGGACCCGAGTTGGGAAAAGGCACGTGCAAGGGCCCCGAGGCAGGACATGCCTGCTGGATTCTGGGAGCAGCTGTGCAGCTGAAGCCCTTAAGACTTGTTCCTTAGCAAGTGACAGCTGTCCCCTTCCTGTCTCCTGACCTGCGGGGTCCGTATGTCGTGTGCAGCTGAGTGGGTGTCAGGGCAGGTTTGGGGCTATGGTCAAAGCTGTGGGGCTGTCCTGGGTGGGGCTACTGTCTGCCTTGTCACGGAGTATCAGGAGTGACTGACCCTGCATGGGCACCCCGTGTCCGTCCCTCAGGGATCCCCCCAGCCAGCGGCACCGGGACCCTCCAGCTCTACCTCATTGACATCAACGACAACGCCCCCGAGCTGCTCCCCAAGGAGGCGCAGATCTGCGAGAGGCCCGGCCTCAACGCCATCAACATCACAGCAGCTGACGCCGACATCGACCCCAACGTCGGCCCCTACGTCTTCGAGCTGCCCTTCGTCCCGGCGGCCGTGCGGAAGAACTGGACCATCACCCGCTTGAACGGTGAGCCCAGCCCAGGCCCCGGCAGAGTCGGATGATGTCTGGGGAGCAGCCCCCAGGGGCCGTCACCCTGGAAGAGTGGGCAGCAGGGAGGGGAGCCAGTCCCACAGAGGGAGGAGGCCCCGAGGCTAGGGGAGACCCCGCCGCGCTCCACAGCTCAGCCGTGACCACGCTTGCGGCTGATCCACTGACCGGCGTATTTCCTGGGGTACTTACTAGGAGTGGGCTCCCATTCAGGTTACACAAGTTCTGAAGTTCCGCTAGTGTTGTGAGGGTGTCTCTGGAAAGGGGGACCCCCTGCACTGGACGTGCCGGGGCGTGTCTGGCCCCCGGCCACACCCCCACGGAATGTCACTGTCTGGAAAGGCATCTCCCCGACCTCTCAGCCAACACAGTGGTTTCCCTTGTCTCTCAGCTGCTGGGGACTCGCTCTCATGTATCTATTGGCCACCTTTTGTTTCTTCTGTGCACTGTCTGTGTGACGCCCCGGCCTGTTTTTGAGGTTGTTTTGTAACTGACTTGGTAGAACTCTTCGTGTGACAGGAAACAGCTCCTCCACCCCACACGCCGCGGTGTCTCTCACCCCCGTGGGGAGCGGTGTGTGCGCGTGACCCAGACACCCGGAGGTCTGCGGGCGGCCAGAGCGGGCCCTTCCTTCAGGAGCGGTGCACTCCGGGGAGGAGGGCCGGTGTCCCCTGACGGCGCCCTGCTGTCTCCCTGCGCCAGGCGACTGCGCCCAGCTCAGCCTGCGCGTCCTGTACCTGGAGGCCGGGGTGTACGACGTGCCCGTCATCGTCACGGACTCCGGGAACCCCCCCCTGTCCAACATGTCCGTCATCAAGGTCAAGGTGTGCCCCTGCGACGAGAACGGCGACTGCACCACCGTCGGCGCGGTGGCGGCAGCGGGCCTGGGCACAGGGGCCATCGTGGCCATCCTCCTCTGCATCGTCATCCTGCTGAGTGAGTGCGCCGGCCCGGGGGCGTCACCGCGCGGGCACCACCCCCGAGGCTGGCCCATAGCGGGCGGGGCGGGCGTGCCCCTGCAGCCCCGGCTCCAGCCTCCCCCCCAATGGGCCTGGGGGAAGCCCCGCTGACCGAGTCCACAGTCACGGGCACAGAGGCTCCTGGACATGCATGTGCCCAGGCACGCCAACATAAGCTGTCCGTACACGGAGTGTGTACACGCCTGCACATGCACGCACACACGTGGACACGCACCCATGTGCAGCCTGCCGCCCCACCCCCACAGCCATGGTCCTGCTGTTCGTCCTGTGGATGCGGCGGAGGGAGAGGGAGCGTCACACGAAGCAGCTGCTCATTGACCCCGAGGATGACGTGCGCGACAACATCCTCAAGTACGACGAGGAGGGCGGCGGCGAGGAGGACCAGGTGAGGGTCCCCAGGAGGACGGAGCCTCCGGCACGGTGTGCGGGCAGCCCCCACCCAGTGAGGACAGCGGAGACGGAGGACCCTGGCCCTGGCCCCGGCCCCGGCTCACACCCCTGCACCTCCTCCTCCGTGGGGACCCAGCCTCAGCCCCTCACCCCCTCCTGTGCCCCAGCCGCTCAGGAGGACGGACACACAGGCTGGGCTGCCGGGGGCCCGGGAGACAGTGCCCCCGGTAGGGGTCTCGGGGCAGCTGGACGCTGGCTCCACGTGGCTATGGTGGGCGGGCAGGTCCTCCCCACCCCCAGTGGAGCTCATTGAACCGCCCCACTGGGAACAAGGGTGATGGCAGCCCTGGGGGCCGAGGGCCGTGTGAGGGGCTGGCAGCAAGGACTCGGGCTTCTCCTGGGGTAGGAAGGCCTGGGACAAGCGGAGCCGCTGGGCACTGTGGGAAGGCAGGCGGGGGTGGGCGGGGGCAGCGTGTCCTGCCTGCCGCCCGCTCTGCTGACCCTGCCCGCCTGCCCGCCCGCACGCCCGCCCAGGACTACGACCTCAGCCAGCTGCAGCAGCCGGAGGCCATGGAGCACGTGCTGGGCAAGGCAGCCGGGGTGCGGCGGGTGGACGAGCGGCCCGTGGGCGCCGAGCCCCAGTACCCGGTCAGGCCGGCGGTGCCCCACCCGGGGGACATCGGAGACTTCATCAGTGAGGTGGGTGCTCGGGCCGTGGGGAGCCCCGAGGGGCAAGCCCTCCCTCAGCGTGCCCCCTGCCCTCTGCGCGTCCGGGGCCAGCCACACCCCCAGCCCCACCTCTGTCAGCATCTACCTGCAGAGAACCAACCAGAACCCAGGACGGCTCAGCCCCAAAGCCGACTCAGAGCTGTGCTGCTTAGGAAGCGTTCCACACTGTTCTAAACCCCTGAGAGTACGCCCTTCCCAGTCCGTCATGAAAAAGCTCACTGGTGAATGATTTCAAGGCGGTAGACAGACAACAGTCAGGGGCCTGGGCAGCCAGCAGCCACCCTGGATCCCGGGGCCAGCCCACAGGAGACCACCCAGAACCCACGTAGGCCCTGCACCTCGGCTCTGTCCTGCCCACAGGCGGGGAGCGGGGTTGTGTCTCCACCTGTCCGTGGTCCCTGAGGTGGGGGCCTGCTCCCAGGGTCGCCGTCCCCGGCCACACTCAAGGACAGGGCAGCGTGTGGGCAGGGCTGCCCATCGCCAAACTGCACTGGCGACAGGTGACTTCAGAGCTCCGACCTCTGGCCACCTCAGATTCACACTCCACGTGGCCGTGATCATGGACTTGAGACCCGCTGGTCCCCAGGAGGGGCCCCGCCCAGCCCAGCCCCCCTGCCTTGTGCAGACATTGCACTGACTTCCGACCTCCAGCAGCTCCCACAGAGGCCCTTCCCCGCTCAGTGCCCAGGGACGCCCTCTGGGTGAATGCAGGGAGCCCTAACTGAGCACCGGGGTTTGCGGGGCCCTTAGCTGTGCCTCCCCGGGCTCCCTAACCGTCTCACTGCCCCCCAGGGACTCCCCCTAACCGTCTCACTGCCCCCCAGGGACTCCCCCTAACCGTCTCACTGCCCCCAGGGACTCCCCCTAACCGTCTCACTGCCCCCCAGGGACTCCCCCTAACCGTCTCACTGCCCCCAGGGACGCCCTCTGGGTGAATGCAGGGAGCCCTAACTGAGCACGGCGGTTTGCGGGGCCCTTAGCTGTGCCTCCCCGGGCTCCCTAACCGTCTCACTGCCCCCAGGGACTCCCCCTAACCGTCTCACTGCCCCCCAGGGACTCCCCCTAACCGTCTCACTGCCCCCAGGGACTTCGCGCAGCGGACAATGATCCCACGGCGCCCCCCTACGACTCCCTGCTGGTCTTCGACTACGAAGGCAGCGGCTCCACCGCGGGCTCTGTCAGCTCGCTCGACTCCTCCAGCTCCGGGGACCAGGACTACGAGTACCTGAACGACTGGGGGCCCCGGTTCAAGAAGCTGGCGGACATGTACGGCGGGGGCGAGGACTGACGCCCCCCCCCACCAAAGCGGGACCGGCGCTCGGACGGACGGACACCGGAGGAGCAGGGCGGTGGGAGCCGCTGCAGCACGCCCCTCAGAGGCCTGCCGGGGGGACCCCGCCCCACCCCCCGCCCCTGAGCTGTCGGCATGAGCACTCTGCCCACCGCCTGGCACGGTAGCTGACTTATCACTCAAGGACAGCGAGAGGCACTCTGTCTTAACTTGAATTTCGTAGAACAGAAGCACTGTTTAAAAAAAAAATGAAAAGTGCCTTTTGGTACACGTATCAGTTTCCGTCAAACTCAGGAGTGACTAGAGCAGACAGACCCAGTCCCCGGCCGGGCCCATCCCGGCTCTGAAGGCACGACGCAGACCTTTCAGTGAGGAAAAGAGCGGTGACTCGCTTGACAGGACTTACAAAGGAAAGAGTTTGGGGTCCAAATCACAAGAGCCCTCCAGCATCGAGATCTGCCGCACAGAGTTGGGGGGGGGGTCTCAGGGCCCCTTCAGGGTTCCCGGGGTCCACGGGGCGGCCCAGGCTTGGCTCCCACAGTGGAGCGTGCCCCTGGGGCCAGCCAAGCCCATGACCAAAGACCACCATGTGGCTCTGGCTTTCAAGGAGTTTTTGGCCAACCCCCACCCACGTCCAGATGCTTAAATAGCTGGGGTGGGCGGGGTCCCCTGGTCCCTCTCATCAACTATCAGGGCTCCCCCAGGGTCAACTCACCCTGAATGCCACGCACGCCCCCACTGCCCTTGGTCTGGGAAAGTATGGTGCCCCAGGAAACCACAGCCCAAACCAGCCAGCACCCCCACACCCTGGCCTGAGCACCCCCCGCCAGACCGAACCTCGCCACAGGCCCAGCCAGCCGCCCAGGACTGCGCAGCCACTGTGCCCACCCCACCCTGCTGGACCAGAGCCTTCCGACGCTGTGGACTGACGTGGAGGGCAGTGGTCTGCTGGCACGCCCCGGAGGGCCCCGTCCCTGCTGTCCGTCTGCACGACACCTGCCGGGAGCAGCCCACCTCCTCCTCTGGACCAGGTCTGCACTGGCCAGCTGCCGGGGGCTCAGCAGCCCAGACGCAGAACTGCCTGTGGGTGCCAGTCTGACTCCATCCAGAGGCCAGGGGGGCCGGGCCGGTTCTGCCAGATGGACAGCAGCGGGGCCGTGTCCCAGGGACCCTACCGCGACCGGGCACTGGGTGAGGGGCAGCACCTGCAGGAGGGACCTTGTGCTCGGCCCACCTCGGGCTCCCCGAGGAAGGGTGATGGTGCCACGGGCCCGGGCAGGACTTGGCATCAGAGCCCCGGGGAGAGGGCAGTCCCAGCTGACAGGACCGGGCCGCTGGCCCGCTCCTGGGCGGGGACGCCCCCGTCTGCCTCTGAGGGTCCCGAGCTGCTCCCCTCCTATGGCTTGTCCTGGTCTGTGGTCACCCTCTGAGCAGTCTTGGCCTTGAAGGTGAACCTGAGTGTGTGCGTGTGGGTGTGCAATGCACGTGGGCGTGACCCCCCTGGACATCAGGGTTCTTCCCCAAACCAAACTCCTCACCACTCCGTCCGCCCCAGAGCCGGGCTGGGCCGCAAGCCGTGGCATTGTCCCTGGGGGGGCCTGTCCACAGCTAGCCCAGGAGGGAGGGGCCGAGGACGCCCCCCCCCCGTCACAGGCTGGATGCCAGGGTATGACCTGCCAAGGGAAGGGGACCAGGACCCCCAGGCCAAAGCTGTGCAGCCAGTCGTCAGGGTCAGGCACAGAGCCGTCCTGGTGACCAGGGCATGACCGTCCGGGCTGGCAGGCTCTGTTCTGGTTCGTCTGGGCAGCGTCCCTCCTCTGGGCCAAGTTCCAGGAGAGAGCATGGCTCTGGGAGCTGAGGCAGCTGTGGACCCTCCCTCTGGAATCCTGAGGCCTCCTGGAGCCCCGGGGACCCCCTCAGGGACAGCTGTGCCCGGCCCGGACGCAGCACCAACCCCGAGTCCACCCTCCGGCTCCTTCCCCCGCGCCCCGCCTCTCATCACTGCCAGGCCCCCGGTTAACTTGCCTAAATCCTGCCGGCTGAGGCTGCAGCAGCCCGCTGGGGGGTCACTGACGGGCTGCTCACGCCTGTCCCCGCTCCCTGACAGCTGGACAGCTGTGCGCTCTTCCTCCCACCCTGCCAGCCCCTGGGGGCCAGAAAAAGATGGGTGCCCACCCCCTCCCAGATCCACGCCGGAACTCAGTTCCAAGGCCACCGAGTTAGCATTAGCTGAGCGTGCAGTCAGCGTCAGGCGTCTCTTACGTAGCTTGTAGATACGTGTCCACGCCCAGGGCACCGGCCGTGGAGGCCCGGACACAGCACCAGCAGGGCACCGGGGTGTGGGTCTCTCTGTGGGGAGTTTTGTTCCGTGAACAGGACGGCCCTGCACCACAGGGCACAGCGTCTACCCGCCCAGGGCCACCGTGTCTGCTGCCACAGGCCTCTCATGTCCTTCAGCACATCCACAGCGTCAGGGCAGCGGCCGCCTCTCAGGCCCCGAGAGGCCTCCGCGTCCCCGGAGGGCGCACGCTGCTCTCTCCACGGTCAGAGGCTGGGTGGGGAAGGGCGGGTCCCCGCTGCCGTCGGTGCTCCGAGGAGTCACCCTAGACACGCCAGAGGCTCGCACGGCGGGGTGTCCGCAGGACGCTGGCGAGGCCACGGACGCAGGGCATCTCTCGCTGTCGCCGGATGTGTCCTGCCCTTTCCTTTTTCTCCATCTAGATTTTTTTTTTTTTTGCATGTTTCTTTTGAAAATGGACAGACTGTGTAGCAGCCCGCATGACTGTGGTTGTTTCGGGAAAGATACCGAGAATGATGCATCACGCTGCACCTGAGCATTGCGCAGTTAGGCAAGCGTTCCAACGTCTTTTGTAATCGTCAACAGCACAACTATTTTGTATTGTTGTTTGTATCATTTTGTACCAAAAAAAAAAAAAAAAAAAAAACCCAGAAAAAAAGGGAAAGTTTGTCGATGTCGTCAGTTTTCAGTGCCAGGCGGTCGTCCAGGTTCCCGGGAGGGGTGGTCTTGTGGAGCGGAGTGCCCCTGGGGCGGGCTGGGCGCTGGCCCAGTGCTGCCCGGAGGAGTGAAATAAAGTCCCCTTGGAAACGGTCGGCCTCGCCTGGCGTGTCTCTGTCCCCGTGTTCACTACGCTGCCGGCGCTCAGGACAGGGGGCGGGCGAGCACGGTGGGACCCGCCGCTCAGCACCCGCTCTGTGAGGGCCAGCGCTGCCCCGGGCCAAAAGCCAGGCCCCACCCCACACCGAGGCCGCAGGAGTGCACCCAGGTCTCCTCCTGTCTCAGCCCAGCTCACACTAACAAACCATGAGACCACACGTCCCTCGCACACCTCGCAAGCAACCTTCCTGAGGCCATGGAAGCCTGGTTCATAGTTAAAATTCTCAGGCCCCTCTCCCCACGCCGTGAACCCCCAGACAGGCGGGCCCACCCCCGCCGCTCCGGGCTCAGCTGTCCTTGGAAGCTCTCCGACTGGCCCCACCTGGTCACGTGACCCAGCCTGCCCTAGACCCCAGATCTTTCTGGTCACACCTGCAGCGTCCAACCGCGGAGGCCACACTGCCCAGCCCAGCAGGAGGCTGCACCCACCGAGGCCCTGCCCTCCTCAGGGAAACCAGCGCAGGAAGGCTGAGTGCCTGCCCACTCACCCCCTAGGAAGTGGCACTGTCAGACCCAGAGCTGGTCCTGCTCCACCTCCACCCCCCACCCAGGCCATCCACAATGACAGGCACAACAGAAAGTCACTCCCAGGGCTGACTGCCGGTGCTCTTGGAAATTACAGGCACAATTAGTCACTTGCTAATTTTGAGAGTGCAGAGCAGCTAATTACCTCACAGTCAGGCAAGTGCAGGGCCTGCTCCTGTGAGGGGGACAAACACTCCTGTCATCAGGCCCCGGGGGGGTCTGCTCACAGACACCCCAGCTCCGCAGCTGAGGACTGGTTGTCCTAGAGGCTCAGGCCTGGCTGAAACTACCCCCGAGTCCAGCTGGGAAGCCCCTTCCCTGGCCAGAGGGTCCCTAGAGGACGTCCAGAGCTGTCAGGTGCTCGGCCACGTGACGGCCCGCCTTGCCAGCCGAGGAGGCCGGTCCAGCGGGCTGGGACGGCCATGCTGGGGGACGGGCAGCTGTCCAGGTGCTCAAGGAGCCCCCCAGGACAGTGCGATGCCATCTGCCAGGGGCACAGGGGTGGCCCCCTGCCATGAGTCCAGTGCCCGTCTCAAGAAGTCAAGGCCAACCTCGCCCAGGACCTGGGAGGACCACGGCCCCGTGAAGCTCCTGGACTCGGAGACATTTCGAGTAGATGAGGGGGAGCCCAGGCCCGGGGAGCGGACGGGGAGCAGAGGCGGAGGTGGGCAGGAAGACGCGGCCACCAGGGGAGGAGGGCAGCCGCCCAGTGGGATGCGGGTGGGAGTGGGGGACACCCAGGGAAGGGCGGGGCTCTGGAGCCCCCTCCGCCCTCGGCCCAGGCCGGGGAGAGCCTGCCCTTGGCTCCAGCCGTGTGGCTGGTCATGCCTACGACACCCTCATACAAACACCCACGGGACGGCAGTCCACAGTCTAGAGCTCAGGGCAGGGCTGGGCGGGGCCGGGCTCAGGGGTGGTCAGCCCTGTTCAAGGTGCCGCAGGGACCGCCCACTTCCCACAAGAAGCGGGTGGCTACTGCTGAGTGGACACCTCACCCCAGTCCTGGAGAGTGCACCTGGGAGCTATTTCACTTGAGAGAAGTGACCTTCTGTGCAACTCTAACTCTAACTGGCGCACGCAGCGTGGGCACCTGCCTCTCTCGGCACCGGCAGGGGCCCACCTCCTCGCCGTCTCGGCCCAGACCGAGCACTGCGCGGACAGCCACTGTCCCACACACGTCCCTCCCCACCCGGCCTCCCAACATGCTGAGCTCCCGGCCCGAGGACCCAAGGCCATGCAGGGGGGTGGTGACAGGCAGGCCGAGTGTGGAAAGTGTTCCTAAGCAGAGGTGACGCGGTGGGGCGAGGGCCTGGACACAGCCTCTCACAGTGAGACACACTGACTCCCACTGGGACTGGCGGGACACATCACCCCCAGGAGTGTGCCAGGCACTGACCCCACGGCTCCCTGGGCTCTCACGACAGCTGAGGGACACACACAGACCAAGGCTCCTGCCGCAGCAGGCTGGCTGACCTGGACCCGGCCCCACGGTGCCCAGGGCTGGACATCTCTGCCCACAACCCAGTCGCCGCACACCCAGGGTAGCTCGGGGCAGACGGTGGTGTCCCTCAGCCCCGCCGTGTTAAGCAGCCTCACGGGAGAGGGAAGGGGCCTCGGTTGGTCCCTTGGTCTGTGGCTGGAGGCAGGGTGAGCGGCCCTGCCAGCCCCTTCTGAAAGCAGGACAGGACCCAAACCCAGAGGAACCCAGAAACGGCCCATCCTGTGACACCGGAGAAAGACCCCACTCCCAGCCAGTGGCCTCCAGGGGCCCGGTCCCAACTCGCCCTGGGGGACTGTACTGGGGTGAGGGGCACTTTGGAGGCTGGTGGCCTCACAAGCATTAAGTCACCTGGACAACATCAGGCCTCACCAAAAGGGCCTCAAGGTTGACAGGGCACGAGGCCCTGGCCACCCACACTGAAGGGCAAGGGCCAGGTCCCCCAGGGGCCGGCTTCGGGCGGCTTCCCCCTCCCTGCACCCTCCCAGCCCACACGCCTCCTCACACCTCCCCAAGTGCCCCCCTGGCAACCCACCGCCTGGACCCTGCAGACGCAACGCGGCTCCAGGCAGACGTGGGGCGCTGTCCGTGGTGCTGACCCTCAGGCCTGGGCCCACGGCTGTGCGGCTCGGAACCTGCCCGCCAACGCTGCCGCCTGCTCTGGAATACACTGTCCGCGTGGACACTTACCTCCCAGGAGAGCGTGGGGCGGGCGGCGCGGAGGTCTGCCCTGAGCTCCAGGCACAGGGGCGTGGCTTCGTCCCGGAGGGGACACGCCCAGCGGCCGGCCCTGCAGCCGCCCCCGGGTCTCCACCGGGGCAGCCGCCCCTGGCCAGGCCGGAAGGCCCGCGGGGGCCGAGTCCTCCGCCCAGGAGTCTCCTGCGGTCCTCACGGCCTCCCCCGCACTGCACCCCGGAGGGCGGCCTCCCTGCTGGGTCCTCCCCGGAACCTCGCTGAATCTACACTTCAGAAAGAGACACGTGCACATCCATTCTTCTCAAAGAAGGAGAAATTCGGGCAGTTAGGACTTGGAGCCTCGTGAAGCAGCCTCAACAAGCAACCAGGTCTGCTTGGAACGAGAGGCATGACTGTGTCCAGCAAGTCTCTGTCCCTCCCCGGGGGGCAGGCCCAGTGCAGCCGACGGCCGGGCGGAGGGGGCAGCCAGCCTGTGGCTGCCGAAGGCTCCCTGGGGGCTGAGGACTCTCGCGCTGTATAATCTCCGTGTGAGTGCACACGCTGCTTGAGCGCTTGCTGTATGCGGGCCCCGGGGACGGAGGCCTCACGTGGGTCCCCAGAGCTGCGCAGGCGGACGGAGCACGAGACCAGCACAGCCGCCACCCAGGCTCGGCACGGGCGGGCTGGAAAAAGCTGTGGAAACCTTGTTTTCAGATAAACTTTTTCAGAGAATATTCAAGAGACCACGGTTTGACAGAAGGAAAAACCAGTTCATTAACCGGGTAACTCAGTGACAGCGTAATTACAACACTTGAAGTAATGACATTCCAACAAAAGATAAGTTGTCACCTATCAAAACTGCGTCTTGAGACCATCCGTCGCCTCCTCTCATTCGGCGCAAGGTCACGGAGGTGGGGCCGGCCACCTGCCCGGGCAGCACGGGGGACCTGACACTAAGCTCCTGTCTCCCACACTTTGCTGAGAAACACTTCGCACACCCTGAGGTGCACCGATCGCCCCTGTTCACACCTGTGCACGCCCGAGTGACCACCACCCCGGTGCCCCTCCTGCCAGCCTCCCCATCAGGGTAACCCCGCGGTGTCCGCCACCCACTGGGGCTCTGTGCTTGAGCCCCACAGTTGGAACAAGCAGCCGTGGGGGTGTGGGGGCGTCCTGTTCTGAGCGCGCTTGCTCGCAGACCCAGCTGCCTGAGCATCAGTCCCCACGCGGCCCCATCCCTGAGGGTAGTCCACTGAGCCAGCAGGCAGAGTGCGTCCACTGCCCGCGGGGCCCGTGCAGACAGAGCATCTCAGGAGGACAGAGGTCCGTTCTCCCAAGAGCAGGTGTGGCACTGTAAGGTCACAGGGCAGGTGACTGTGGCTGTGCCGGGAAGTACAGAACAGGTTACCACGGTGGCGGTGCCGTGGTACACACCAGCCCAAGAGGCAGCCGAGTCCAGTGGCCTCACGTCACCTCCACACTCGGCAGGTGGCCTTGTGACCTAGGCCAGCATGCAGGGACCTCGGGGTGGAGCAGCTGCCCGTCTGCGGCTCGCTGACCAGGCACAGATGCAGTCCCGCACACGCTCACCACCCACCCCTGCCCCCCCGGGCGGCGGCGTCCTCCTCCTGCGCTGCACACGGGTCCTCTCCCAGGCGCTGGCTCACCGTCCACCTCCGTAAGGGCGCCCTCGCCGGAGGTTCCCTCGTGATCACGGAGCCCAGTTCACCCACTCTTGGTGGTTTGTGCCTTCAGTGTCCTTAGAAAGCCCTGCCCAGTGCGAGGTCCTGAAGACCTTCCCCAGTTTTCCTGTGGAAGCCGTAGGCTGACCTTCCGTCCTCAGGCCTGTGAGCCGCCTCGTTCACCTGCGCACGTAGTGAACACGCGGTCCAGTTCTCCCCCAGAGACACCTGCAGCCCCTCCCTCGCTGTGACAGCGTCTCGGGCCAAAACCAAGTGACACGGCCACGGGATCCAGTTCTGGACTCTGCACTGTGCCCGGGCCGTCTACCCTCACACCGTCCCGGTCACCAGACTCGCAGCATGTCCCCTGAGATCAGTGTAGACCCTGCACCCTGGACCTGGGTGCCCGGGCCGTCTACCCTCTCACCGTCCCGGTCACCAGACTCGCAGCATGTCCCCAGAGATCAGTGTAGACCCTGCACCCTGGACCTGGGTGCCCGGGCCGTCTACCCTCACACCGTCCCGGTCACCAGACTCGCAGCATGTCCCCTGAGATCAGTGTAGACCCTGCACCCTGGACCTGGGTGCCCGGGCCGTCTACCCTCACACCGTCCCGGTCACCAGACTCGCAGCATGTCCCCTGAGATCAGTGTAGACCCTGCACCCTGGACCTGGGTGCCCGGGCCATCTACCCTCACACCATCCCGGTCACCAGACTCGCAGCATGTCCCCAGAGATCAGTGTAGACCCTGCACCCTGGACCTGGGTGCCCGGGCCGTCTACCCTCACACCGTCCCGGTCACCAGACTCGCAGCATGTCCCCTGAGATCAGCATAGACCCTGCACCCTGGACCTGGGTGCCCAGGCCGTCTACCCTCACACCGTCCCGGTCACCAGACTCGCAGCATGTCCCCTGAGGTCAGTGTAGACCCTGCACCCTGGTCCTGGGTGCCCGGGCCGTCTACCCTCTCACCGTCCCGGTCACCAGACTCGCAGCATGTCCCCAGAGATCAGTGTAGACCCTGCACCCTGGACCTGGGTGCCCGGGCCGTCTACCCTCACACCGTCCCGGTCACCAGACTCGCAGCATGTCCCCAGAGATCAGTGTAGACCCTGCACCCTGGACCTGGGTGCCCGGGCCGTCTACCCTCACACCGTCCCGGTCACCAGACTCACAGCATGTCCCCTGAGATCAGTGTAGACCCTGCACCCTGGTCCTGGGTGCCCGGGCCGTCTACCCTCTCACCGTCCCGGTCACCAGACTCGCAGCATGTCCCCTGAGGTCAGCGTAGACCCTGCACCCTGGACCTGGGTGCCCGGGCCGTCTACCCTCTCACCGTCCCGGTCACCAGACTCGCAGCATGTCCCCTGAGATCAGCGTAGACCCTGCACCCTGGACCTGGGTGCCCGGGCCGTCTACCCTCTCACCGTCCCGGTCACCAGACTCGCAGCATGTCCCCCGAGATCAGTGTAGACCCTGCACCCTGGACCTGGGTGCCCAGGCCGTCTACCCTCTCACCGTCCCGGTCACCAGACTCGCAGCATGTCCCCTGAGATCAGCGTAGACCCTGCACCCTGGACCTGGGTGCCCAGGCCGTCTACCCTCTCACCGTCCCGGTCACCAGACTCGCAGCATGTCCCCTGAGGTCAGTGTAGACCCTGCACCCTGGACCTGGGTGCCCGGGCCGTCTACCCTCTCACCATCCCGGTCACCAGACTCGCAGCATGTCCCCTGAGATCAGTGTAGACCCTGCACCCTGGACCTGGGTGCCCGGGCCATCTCCAGTCCTCTGCTGCATCCCCTGGGTTCTTGGAACCAGACTGTCGGTTTCTATGACAACACTGCTGTCACTGGGTGGGGATAGCACCGTCATCTGCGGTGAATGTCACGGCCCCGATACCGAGCCCCTCCGTGACTGTGCTCCGCAGGGGTGTCCATGAGGGTGCCCTGCGTTTGTTTCTGGGCAGGCTCTGGTCTGTCCCCGAGCGTGCCCCGTCTGCTGGCACTGTCAGCAACCCTCTTCTCTTCCCGGCCGCCCGCAGCTCCTACAGAACCGTGTTCGGTGGTGGAGGTGGACCTGTTCCTATGCCCGCAGGTTCTTCCGACTGTCTGTGAACACAACGTCACCTGTGAGTCCTCCACTCAGCTGTTCCTCCCGACTGGCCCAGCCGCACGCGGGCAATGGAGGTGGTGCGGCACTCCCGGCCCCACAGTGGGACCACGGTCACTGCCTCCCGCCCCCAAGCCCCCACCAGGGTCCACTCAGGACCCCTCCTGGCGTGTGGTGGTGGGGCAGAGGCTCTCGCGGGAACAGCAGACAAGCCCGCACCTCGCGTGCACGGGTCTCAGCCGGACCCTCCTCCTCACGCCACTGGGCCCGCAGAGGCTGAAATGAAGTCCGTGACACCTGCAGAAACCCAGGTGCAGTGTCCTTCGCCGGCCAACCTGACTCACCTCCGGCGGAGAGCACAGTGTGGACGAGGCCGTCACACTGACCGAGCACGGGCGTGGCGGCTGGGCCGCTTCCCTGCAGAGGGGAGACCAGACCTCGTGCCTCGTGCCTCCACTGCTCCTGCCGAGGGCTCGGCTCCACGTCCTCCTCCAACCTCGTCACATGCAGGGCTGACCTACGACCCCCACCCCAAGAAAGACCTGTTGGACTCCTGACCCGTAGGAGCTCCGACCGTGACCTTCCATGGAGAGAGTCTGCACAGAGGTCAACACGAGGTTGCTGCTGGGCCCGGGTGAGCTACAAAGAGGGGAGACTCAGACACAGACACGGAGACACCAACACGCAGGGCACAGGAGCGCCGCTTCCCAAGCCCAGGACGTCCAGGACGCCGGCGCGCCGGGGGGAGGGGCCTGGACAGACCAGCTCACGACCCTGCCGCTGCGGGACCTCGGACACGTGGTCCCCAGAGCCGGACGACCAGCGTCTTGCTGCACAGCCTGGGCTGCTGACTCAGCGGGCACCACACGGAACAGCGCCTCCCAGTGCCACCTGTACATAAACCCACCCTGCGCTGGAGATCCGCCACACTCGTGAAAACAAACCTCAACACGAGACCCCCACTCCAGCGACGCCGACGACCGGCTCCCTGCGGCACTCGGGGTGCAGCCACCGTGCAGGCGGTGGGGCCTCGGGGGCCCCCAGGAGCTGGGGTCCCTCGGGCCAACCTGAGCCCTCGCTGACAGGCGGCAGGCGGGGCCCCTGGAGACCCATCTTCCTTCGCTGTCCCGGGTCCACATCAGGGCTACGCCGCCCAGGCTGCCTGGTGCCGGATCTCTGGGTGCTCAGGTGTGGACCCACCAGGGCACACCCAGGGCCTTACCTGGCCTCTCCCAGCTGCGTCCAGGGCGTCTGCATGGACGGGAGGCCTGGCCCACACGGCACACGTCCATCTGTGTCCGGTGCGCCGGCCCGGAGTGGGGGCACACGCGAGCTGTGAGCTCAGCTCCGGCCCTCAGACCTGCCGCACACCGGGCCTGGTGCAGCAGAGCGGGCGTCCCGCCCCTGGAGGTGAGGACAGCCCACCGCAGCCAGTGGGTCTGGACACTGACTGACAAGTGGCTCAGACACAAGCCCCTCGGCAGAGCCAGAGCTGAGTCTCTGGCAGAAGGACCTGAAACCAGAAAACTGGGAAAAACAGGCAGAACAAATACAGATAAATTTGTTTTTAATAAAGAAGTTAATTTTCTTTCAACCCTATATAAAACAATAGCAATTAAAAACTTCATTTCTCGAAAGTAAAATATTTACATATGAACAAGTAACTGTGCAAAATTTACAAGAAAAAATGGAAAGACGGGATCTCCTAAAAGACAAAATAAAAGGTGTAACAGTTCTCGGGCATCAATAAAAAATACTGATCGTTCAGCTCACACGCGCGCGAATTAGAGTCTGCCGTGAGGGTTCCCACGGAGAAAGCCCAGGTATTTACAGTCATAAAAGTACTATCAATAGACAATTTAATACAATAACCTCTGAAAATATAAAGAACCAATTAGTATATTTGTAATAAAAAAATAGGTACAAAGAAGGGGCTTTGCTCTGGACATCTGTAAAGTGGGCCCACAGCTCGCACAGTCTCTTAGCAAAATAATTATAGTTTACATAGCCATTTTATGTTATGTGCCAAAATTATGTACAATTACTGACAAAATACACCGACCATTTTCCAACACTTGATTCACACTGAGAAACAGTCTTTTGATGATTCTTCTCAACTTTGATTTTATTTCATCTAAGTTTTTCACTTTTAGCTAAAAAACACAGTGCAAGTAAAATATATTTATGCTGAAAAGGTTTTCATTTCTCTTAACTTTACAGCTTTACAAACTATAGCAAATAAAATGCGTTTGTACAGATGCCGACCGCACACGGAGGAGCCGCCAGGCCAGCCGCAAAGCAGGAAGGTGACCGGGCCCGAGGAGCTGGGTGGATGTGTGTTCCTCGAGAACGCTGAACAAGGAGCAGGGGAGATAAATAGTCTAAAAAATCAGTTTGCTTTGCCAACTGACTGATACAAAAATAAAACATGAAATGAGGTCGTTGCCTGCAGACACACCTACCTGCGCAGGGGACGGGGCTGAACAGAACCGAATGCACAATCGTGTGAAACCACCAGGAGGTGACAGAGGGCAGCTAATTATTTGCTGAACGATTCCACCGGTTTTAATATATGGCTTGTTTGGCAAGAAGGCCACTCAATCAAAGATGAGTTAAGATTTAATTGTCCTTTAAGAGCGCCCACGGGCCTCTGTTTTCTCTGTGACACAAACATGTTTCTTCCAGACTGAAGAGCTGATTAGAAACAGGAATACAAAACGGTTCCATTGCAAAGAGGTGGTTGTTTTTTAAACAATATCCCATTTGCTTGTTACAAAAAGGCGTCATCTGCAAATATATAAAAACGTCCCCAGGCGTCCTGTGCTACTTGAGGAACGCTTTGTAGAGCAACAGTGAATGGCTTGTCTCGCGTTCGTTTTCTAAACAAAATATGAGGTCCCTGAGGTTGACCCGTGTGATCCTTTGCCGCGTGAACTGTCTGGGGGTTCCCACGCCGGAGCTGCCCGGGACCGCCGAGCCGGGGCCCGGCCCCTGGTGACGAGAAAGGAGAAGACAGCCGGTTAGTGGTGCCCAGAGGCGGGCGGGACCCAGGGCACAAGAAAGGGCAGCCCGGTGAGAGCCCCAGAGGGCTCCCCTGATGTCCCAGGGAACCCTGGCTGTGGAGGACACCAGGCCGGGACAGGCTCTGTCCTGCAGGCCCATTCCTTGGCTGAAGCGCTTTATGAGTGCCCACAGGAGGGCGAGGCAGGGGCACAAAGCCCCTAGAGCTGCGGGCCTGCACTCCCGGGCACACACTCCAGAACTGACCCTGCGCCCGTGGCAGAGAGAGGGGACACAGAGCAGCTCCTGCACTGGTAGTCAGAGTCCCCAACCTCCACGCATCCAGGGGCCAGCCATGCCATCCCCACTGCACAAGGGCACATTTCCAACGCCACGAGGTCTGAATTCCAGAACTGGACAGGGTGGTGGTCAGCTGGGTGGGCTGTAGCACTCCGTGGTCACCTCGGTTTTCCGTGGACAAAGGGGCACGCCCTCCTGGTCTGAGGGGAACGTGGCCTGCCCCTCCGCACCAGCGCTGGGTCTGAGGCTCGTGGAGACGGGGTCTAGGGAGGCTCCTCCCGGAAGCACCTGCGACACTCGGCTGGCACAGCGCCATCTCCACAGACGCTCTGGCACAAACCACAACTCCCCGCTGATGGCTCTCACTGTTCCAACTGGCGTGGAAACTTGTCTGATGGTTCATGTTGCTCGTTTATGTTTCCTTTTTCCCCCAATTAACAATAACTGTGCCTCGGACAAACATCATTGGCTACGCTACTGCCACTGCGCAAAGCTTCTGTATACTTCCAGCGCAAACCCACAGTGGTGTGTTCTCCTGGCGTTTTCTCAAGTTTACGGGGGACAAGACATGGCCGCAGCACTGCGAGCGGCCAGCAGGTGGCAGGCGAGTCTGCGCCAGGTCCCCCACCAGCCCCAGCGCGTCTCCCACATTCACTGCGTTCTCTGTGCGGCCCTGGGGACCCCCACCACCCCCGGCCTGGCAGCCCTCCAGTGACTGCTGGGTGGTTCCCCGAGTCCCCACCGCAGCCCAAAGGGGCAGTTCGTGTAGGAGCCAAGTGGTGCCCCTGAAAAGGCTGTGACAAGAACAAGCAGCTGTGAGGGGACAGGTCAGCCCACAGACGCTGGCCAGCGGGGAAGCTGAGGAGACCCCAGCCGGTGGCCTCTCCCCCACGTCCGGTACAGATATGGCCACCCTGGCCTGAGCTCACAGAGGCAGGAGGATGTCACACCTCACTCAGGGACCATGTGTCTCTGACACTGACACTCACAAGCAACCTGACCGTGTGTGATGTTTCTACTGGAGGGGGGTCCTCACTGCGGGCATAGGATTTTTTTTATTTTGATTTTAGTAAGAGGAAGAGAAAGAGAGAGAGAGAAACTTCAATCTGCTCTTGCATGTGCCCTGACCAGGGATCAAACTCCAACTTCTGTGCTTCAGGATGATGCTCCAACCCACTGAGCTATCCAGCTGGGAGCAGGCATAGGATTTAAAGGTAGTAAAAGTCAGAAGTAAAGATGAACAACACTCTCTTAAGCCAAAAAAAAGAAAACAACAGTCATAGACACAGAGATAAAACGTGGTGGCCAAGGGACGGGGAGCAGGTGACACCGTGAAGGTGCCTGTCACACGTGAGTCACACCGTGAAGGTGCCTGTCACACGTGAGTCACAGGACATGATGAACAGCCGGAGGATACTGTCCAGTGTCACAGCGTCTGCACGGTGACAGACAACCAGACAGTCCTACCGTGAGACCCTCGTGACGCAGAGACAGCAAACCACTGTGCCCACACCAGAACTGAAAGGGCCCTGAGCTTCTCCTGCCCCTCAGGAAGAAAACCAGGGAAGGAAACAGTTCCTGTCAAGGGCAGGCTCTCCAGTGTTGCAGCCGTCAGTCACCCTGCCGGGCAACATTCAATGTGAAATTACATGTCAGAAGCCACCCTGTGTCTACACCCACCTGGCAGTGGGGAGGCCACGCAATGCTGGAGGCGGCACACCTGCAGGGGAAACCCCTCCCTTGTCCACCTGGCCAAGAACATTGGACCCTTTCCTGGGGGCCCCAGGGCCTCCTGTCAGCCCCCACACACCCGCCCACCATGCTGAGAGCAAAGGCCACACCTGCCTGTGGCCCAGGCTGCTGCCAAGGGGCCTGCATGATGGGCACTTATAACCAGTGCCAGCACCCCAGGCTGACTGGGACCGGGACCTGGACCTGGACCAGGACCAGCAGTCTGGCCTGACCGCGTCCCACTGCACGGCCTCCACCGGCTCACCTGCCCCCCTCCACAACAACATGTGCCCCGTCTCCATGTCGTTACGCTGCAAGATGGCTCTCGTGCCAGGACAAGCACTGAGAACACTCTGAGAACAGCAGCTATGACGGAGACGGACACTCAGGACTCGGCTCGAGAAAATGACCACTGCTGCAGCAGGTACAGGTACTGTGGCTGCCGAGCTGGCCTCAGGGCCCCCTCTGTGTCCCCAAAACCAACGCAGAACAAGAGAAACACAAACCCACACAGACGCAGCTCCATCAGTGTCACGTGAGGACGGGTGGTGCCCACACTTCACAGGACAAGTGACAGAAGCCACATCCCCAGCAGGGGTCCTGCTAACCCATGCTACGCAGCAAAGACAGAGGAGAGACAGCAGGGGCGGGTACCAGTCAGAAAGTCTGGCCACCGGTCTCCACACCCTAAACCAGCCTGGTACCCACAGTGCAAACGTGGGGGGGCTGTGTGAGAAGGAAGGGGCGCTCAGAAGCTTGAGATTTGGGGACAGGTTAAGGTCCAAGACAACAGTGTCACTGTCGTCATGCGTAACCCTCTCTACATCCTAACTGAACCCAAATCCTGCCAGGCCGCCCTGACTTCACAATGCTGTCAGAAGAGGGCGCCATCTGACCACTAACGGGTAAAACAACAAAACCAGAGCTCAGCAAGGCCAGGAAGAATCAGACAGAATCCTACGTGTTGGAGACAGACTCAGTCTGGACAAACAGGAAAACTGTAAGGTTGCACTTGTAGTGTTAAAAAAAAAGAAAAAAATGTGAGAACAAGAAAACCACCTTGAATAAAAAACCTCAACTATTAGGGAAGAAACAAACTTAAAAACAGAAGGAACCGAGGACTGATGAAACACAAGGAAGAAGTGCAAAGAGCAGACAGCATCTCAGAAGCGAGCCCTCACTGCAGGGTGCCGGGAGACTCGGAGGACAGGCGTGGCAGGAGCGTGGCAGCCGGGAGTAGGGGAGGAAACACCAGAGGGCCCAGGAGGAACAAGACTCGTCAGTCCCTGAGGAAGAGCACAGACCAGACCTCACACTCTGCTGCAATCCAAGAAACGTCTCAGGTACAGACACAACACAAAATCTGCAAAGAAAGGGCCCTGGGAAAATTAACCCATCCTCACAAAACTACTGCTTCCGACACAAAGCTCAGTCCTCGGGCGAAAACACACCAGAGACAAGAGCGTTAACCTGGCATCGGGCTCCTTAAAACCAACACACAAAGCCAGACAGTCCCAGACCAGCACTGAGCCCCCAAGTGAAGCATGAGCCAGCACCTCTCACCGGCCTTCCCGTTCTCCACCGCAGGCCACACGTGCCCTGACGCTGCATGAAGGCTCTGCCACAGGACAGGCACCCCCAGACGGGAGGACAGCCCACGGCACAGACGGGTGGAAACGGGCACCTGCCCCATGTGAGTGTGCAGGACCGGGGGGGGGGGGGGCTGGAGGACTGTGACAAAGTGGACCATGAAAGAAGAGAAGGGAAAGGGAAGGGAAAGGGACAGAGGCCAAGCCCACTGACCGACCCACAACCAACAGGTGAGGCTGCAGGCCAAGGGAAACAAGTGAGCGGATTAGTAAGCGGTTAAGTGGGAACCAGGGGAATAAACACCTGGAAAAGGCTTAAATGAAAACGAACTACAGCACTGGAATGCAATTACAGACCTTTGTGATTGCAAACAGAACTGTTTATTCCAGAAAAGATCATTCACATCTCACAGAAAACATAAAAGGACCCGAAGTTATAAAACATGACCAGTCAAGACCAGGGCGTCAGGCATCCACAGAGGTGAGCAGACCTCCCTATGAGAAGAAAAGGCTTCTCAACTCAGCTCGCTAAGCGAGACCCTGGCTGCACATCAGACACCTCGGGCACCAGAGAAGCTGGGACAGTGAGGACAGATGCCTGGGCTGATGGTCCCAAATGAGGACGGGAACCTCCAGCCCACTGGACACAGACAGACACTTCACAATAAGGTATAAGCAGCTATGAACAGATGCACCACACAACAGGGCGACCCCGCCACAAGGCCAACACTGCAGGAGGAGCGAGGGGACGACGGACACACACTCCAGTGACAGGGCCTCAGAACCCCACAGCTGGCACCACACACAGCAACGCCCAAAGGCCAGCCAGGAGACAGGCCCTCTGCCGGAGCTCTGCCGTGCTCTCCACCCCATCCCGAGACTGGGCCTTGTTTTCAAGCACCCAGGGTACAGTCACCAGAACTGACTTTCCATACAGATCACTGTCATATCAGGAAATAAGGAACTGTGGCAACACATCGTGGGCAAGGCTGTGGGGACACAGGCCCTCTCCTCCACCACTGGACATGCCAACCGACCGTCTCTTAGGACAGGGGTGGTCAACCTTTCTATACCTACCACCCACTTCTGTATCTCTGTTAGCAGTAATGTTTTCTAACCACCCACTGGATTCCCAGTAATGGTAATTTATAAAGTAGGGAAGTAACTTTACTTTATAAAATTCATAAAGCAGAATTACATCAAGTTAAAGCATATAATAATAATTACTTACCAAGTACTTTATGTTGGACTTTTATTAAGTTTGGCAGAATAAGTCTTTATGAAACAACTTACTATACTTAAATCTATCTTTTTATTTATACTTTGGTTGCTCCGCTACTGCCCACCATGAAAGCTGGAATGCCCACTAGTGGGCGGTAGGGACCAGGTTGACTATCACTGGCTTAGGGGGACCTTGGCAATGCCTAGCAAAGCCACCTGTGCACTGACTTCACCCCAACACCACGAAGCCACCTGTGCACTGACTGCACCCCAACACCACGAAGATGTCTATGCACGAGCCTGCTGGGTACACGAGAGAGGTCAGCTGAGGCCAGTGAAGCTCCACAATCTGTGGGACACAAGAGAAGAACCTCTCTGAGGCGCTATCACGTGAGCCCAGTCTTTCATGGATCCCAGAAAACACAGAACGCCGACCAGAAACGAGGAACAAGGAGACAGAACAGGGAGCCAGCACCTGCGTGCGTACACCTATCAGATCACAACAGCGCTTTACTCCCCAAAACAAGCCATGAAAATCATCCTAGATGTGGGGAGTGCCAGCGGGATACAGACAGCAACCAGGAAACGTCACTGAACTCACCGAGCGAGAGCCACCGCGGGGGGGAGGGGGGGGACGAGCCCACCTACTAACTTCAGAACGAGGACCGTGCCTGACGCTGGCTGCCTAAGTATAAAATGAAGAGAGCCTTCCCCTGTACATCACACGTCTCCTTCTCACAGGGCTGAGAGGTTCTGAACCCCTCTATCTGCCACTAGGTCTGAACAAACCAGTCACCCCTTTGCATGCCAAGAACCCCGTTCCCACAGAGGAAGGAGAAGGGGCAGCGGGGTGGAGCCCCGTGGTCCCAGACGGAAACCTGAGGTCCAAGCGCAAACCCACTGTGCGCAGGGCAGGTGCGGAGAAACACCTGCGTACGGATGTGAACAGCAGCTTTATTCACAACTGACAACACCTGCGAGCCACCGAGCGGCCATCGCAGGTGAACGGGTCAGCTGTGGTGCAAGCAGACTGCGGAACGTTACTCAATGAAGTGAGCAAGTCACGAAATCACGTGGAGGGACCTGCAACGCATGCGATAAGGACAGATGCCAGTCTGAAAAGGCTACACGCTGTGATTCCCACTCTGATGTCCAGGACAAGGCAGTGCTGCGGAGACAGCGACCAGAGCCGCATGCTCGGGGCTGGAGAGGAGGGACGAGCGGGCGGCACACAGAGGACTGTTGAGGCCGTGAGACCGCTCCGTGTGCAGCCGCGACGGTGGACACGCACACCATCCGTCTGTGCAGACCCAGAGCCACAGCCCAAGTGACCCCGGGGGCCCCGCGAGGGGTTCGCAAGGAGCGGTGCGCGGGGCCGGGGTCTCCTTGCCCCTCTCTGCCATGCTGCGCCTGGAGCTGCTCCTAACAAGCGTGTCAGCTCAGGGAATGAAGTTCCACGACACACACGGGGTCCTCGGGAGCGGCATCCCAGGAGGACACGCGCCGGGGACGGGCACACAGCTGCCCACGCCCGAGAACGAAGTCCCCGTACAAACACGCCCCGAGAATCCTCCCGCACCCGGAGAACACAGGAGGACGCCGAGCGCGGTCTCCGACAAAGAAAGTGGACCAGGGACACCATAGAGCATGCACCCGGCCGCACACGACCCCGCGGGTCCGGGGACAGCCCGCCCGCCCCACACAGGAACCCCGCGCCCGCGGGGCAGAGCCAGCCCACTGCGCGGACCACGAGCACGACCAACAACAGAAAGCAGCTTCCTCACCGAGAGTGCTACCAGGTGACAGGGACTCGGCGGGGACACCGGGCGAGCAGAGAGCCGGGACCTGGGGCCAACCACGAGAGAACGGACGGGACACGCAGCACGCAAGCCCACGCACCTACGGCACGCACGCACACAGGCCGCGTCATCACACAGCACGTTCACACGGCAAGCGCGTACGTACGTACGCAAGCACGCACATGCCATGCCACACAGGGCAGGCACGTACGTACGCACGAAGGCACGCACAGGCCACGCCACACAGGGCAGGCACGTACGTACGTACGCACGAAGGCACGCACAGGCCGCGCCACACACGGCACGCACGTACGTACGTACGCACGAAGGCACGCACAGGCCGCGCCACACACGGCAGGCACGTACGTACGTACGCACGAAGGCACGCACAGGCCGCGCCACACACGGCAGGCACGTACGTACGTACGCACGAAGGCACGCACAGGCCGCGCCACACACGGCACGCACGTACGTATGCACGCAGATACATACGCAGGAACGCACATGTCTTCCTGGCGCGGGCTACAGAGGGGCTGCCGCAGCAATGGGGACACAACCCTACACTGAGGTCCCTGTGCGGGCGCGGCTGCCGTGGGGATGCGGAAGAGGGGCAGGAGCGCGGGCGCCCGGATGCCTCACATCCGCAGCAAAAACGGACAGTTCTTAAGCTACATTTCAAAAGGGTGTGGCGACGGGCCGGTTTGCTCAGTGGATAGAGGTCCGCCCAGCCTGCAGACGCCCGGGTTCGAGCCCCAGCCAGGACACACAGGAGAAGCGACCCTCTGCTTCTCCACCCTTCCCGCAGCCAGGGGCGGGGCACATGCAGGGGTCTCTCTCTCTCTTCCTCTCACTTAGAAAACATACAAACAAAAAAACCTAAAATGATCATCTCAAAAACAAAACAGGCGGAAGAGTGAGACATACAGGGAACAGGGATCAAAACATCCGTCATCTCTTCGGCTAGGACCCGAAAGACGATGGAGCAACAATTTTAACAAGTAGAAAGATGATTATACGTTTATCAGGTGGAGGAAGAAGAGTTTGCAAATCTGCAAAGCACCCTATTTGACCTGCCTTTTTTGTGATCTGGAACAGAAGACACAGCCTTAGAACGGGACTTCCTCAGAAATGGAAGGAGCCCGGTGGTAAAATAGGGGAGTTCAAGGAATAGCGGCTGGTTCCTGGACTCACTACCCCTTTTAGTCTGTTGTTCTATGAAATTAAATGACGCATGTCTGGGTTTGCTTCGCTTCTTCAAGAATGCAGGAGAAATTAAATCTTAAAAAAAGAGTAAAAAAAAAAAATGCTGTCGACCCAGGATCCTGTACTCAGGGAAAACACTCAAAACTGAAGGAGCCTGACCTGTGGTGGCGCAGTGGATAAAGCGTGGATCTGGAAAGCTGAGGTCGCTGGTTCAAAACCCTGGGCTTGCCCTGTCAAGGCACATGTGGGATTTTTTTTTTGGGGGGGGGGTATTTTTCCAAAGCTGGAAACAGAGAGGCAGTCAGACTCCCACATGCGCCTGACCGGGATCCACCTGGCATGCCCACCAGGGGGTGATGCTCTGCCCATCTAGGGTGTTGCTCTATTGCAACCAGGGCCATTCTAGCGCCTGAGGCAGAGGCCATGGAGCCATCCTCAGCACCCAGGCCAACTTTGCTCCAGTGGAGCCTTGGCTGCGGGAGGGGAAGAGACAGAGAGGAAGAGGGGGAAGGGGTGGAGAAGCAGATGGGCGCTTCTCCTGTGTGCCCTGGTCGGGAATCGAACCCGGACTCCTGCACACCAGGCCGACGCTCTACCACTGAGCCAACTGGCCAGGGCCCACATGTGGGATTTGATGCTTCCTGCTCCTCCCTTCTTGTGTCTTCTCTCTCTCTCTCTCTCTCTCTCTCTCTCTCTCATCTCAAATGAATAAAATCTTTAAAAAAAAAAAGAAAAACTGAGGGAGCCTGACCAGGCGGTGGCACAGTGGATAGAGCATCAGACTGGGATGCTGAGGACCCAGGTTCAAGACCGCGAGGTCGCCAGCTTGAGCGCGGGCTCATCTGGTTTGAGCAAAGCTCAGCAGCTTGGACCCAAGGTCGCTGGCTTGAGCAAGGGATTACTCAGTCTGCTGAAGGCCCGCAGTCAAGGTACATATGAGAAAGCAATCAATGAACATGTCGCAACAAAAAACTTATGATTAATGCTTCTCATCTCTCCGTTCCTGTCTGTCTATCCCTCTCTCTGACTCTGTGTAAAAAAAAAAAAAAAACTGAGGGAGAAATACAATACTTTTCAGCAACCGAAAGCGAGGACTGCCCTGCCGACAGCACAGCAGCCCCGACTATGTGCAGCCGGTGGAAACGGTCTCGAGGAGGGAACAGGACATGGACATGGTGCAGAAGAAGGAACCTGTCAGACGGTGTTTTCCCTTCCTGCCGTCTGGTTAAAAAAAAAAGGCCAGTTTGAAGCAAAGATAACGTCATTTAAGATTGGGCTTCTCACTATATATAAAGACATGCCCACAGAGCGGGAAACTGACAAGCTGGGACAGGTACGGGGCGCTGGGACTGACCGTTCCCCTCGCTGACCCCTGTCCCGTTCACTAGGAAGAGCTTCCCCGTGAAGCCCACTCTTCTGACAGCTGTTATCACCCACGTTCTTTTCACAGTCAGTCTGACTCTCTCTGTAGTAAACCACGGCAATTAAACCTCTTAGGGAAAGAACTCAGCCCGTGTGATGTCCACCAGTCAGTTGATTTGAGTGTGAAGTGTCAGCCACACATGTGAGAACGCCTGTTCTCCTACATGCGTCCGACGCCCCGAGGAAATGAGCTGCCAGGGGCCCCGCGGACCCCTCCAGCCCCCCAGCCCCGCAGGCTGCAGTACCTCTGTCCCCGAGCCCGGGCCCGGGGAGTCCACTTTCCGCTTCTTGCGGGGCCCGATGGCAGCCAGCGCAGTGAGGTTGGCGTCTCGCTGCCTCATTTGCGCCAGCTCCTGCTGCTGCATCTGTGAAAAGGGAGCAAGGACGATCATCTCGGGCGTGTCCCGCTGTCTACAAAGTGGCACGCACACACACCAAGAGGTTGGCAAGAGTGTTCTGAGTTAAAATCTCTTTCATGCTTGGGTTGTTAAAATAGGAAGCGCACTCGACAAAAATAAGGCAGCGAGATGCTCATCGTAAAAAGCTCAGAAGCTGAACAAATTTAATAAGTGTGGAAACTAAAAAATTGCCACGAAATTTAGGACACAAACAACCCTGGTAGACACCTGTGCCAACACGTGACGTAGTTACAGAAATGCCAGGCGCCACACTGCAGCCCCTCCCTCTCCTGCTGGATGGTCTGGTGGATCGCGCATGCGCACGCACCTCCCGCACGCGCACGCACCTCCCGCACGCGCACGCACCTCCCGCATGCTCGCCCGGCAGAGAAGGCTCTCCAACCACAGAAGCCCCTCACCTCTTTCGCCTTCTGTTTCAGCCTTAATTGTTCCGGATCCTCTTGTCTGGACCGAGACTGTTTTTCACAGAGGTAAAGAAGAAACAAAAGTTAAGGCTTAAATGTCCATCATCTGACAACCAAGTTATCTTATTCATGACACAGGAGCACCTAGATCGTGACAGAAGGCATATTAAATTGTTTAAATGCTTAAAGCCAAAAGATAACTTGTGTTTGGGGAATAAAAGCAAACAGAATTCATCAGAAAGCAATACCATTTGGGCACAGAGCTACAGGGACCCGACTGTATGGGCCAGGAGGGCGGGCGCTCCCCGAGCGTGGCTCCCCGAGCGTGGCTCCCCGAGCGTGGCTCCCCGAGCGTGGCTCCCCGAGCGTGGCTCCCGAGGCCTCGCACACCGGCCCCCCTCCAGCCCCTCAGGGCCCCCGGGAGCACCCGTGGTGCCCGGACAGCACTTGCCTTGGCTGCTCGCATTAAGATCTCTCTCTCCTGCTCGTCTTTCCTCTGCTTCTCAATTTGATCGAGCTGTTCAAAAAACTTGAGCTGTGCCCGGACATCGCTCGCCTGCTCGTATCTGTCGTCATCCTACAAGGAAGGGAGAAAATAGCATTTGTCATAAACTGGAAACCCAGCTGGACAGTCTGCGGCCATCCTGCGTGGGGCCAGTTCCCACGGCGCCCTCACAGCCGCGTCCCTGTGCACGCACACAGGAGAAGAGGCTCAGGCAGAGGTTCCACCTCATACACTTCGGTGTTTGGTCTGGGGTGGTTTTTTTTTTAAGATTTTACTTATTAACTTTACAGAGAGGAGAAGGGGAGGGGAATGAGAAGTATCCACTCAGAGTTGTTTCACTTTAGTTGTCCACTGATTGTCATATGTGCCCTGACTGGGTGAGTCCAGGGTTTTGAAATGGCAACCTCAGCATTCCAGGCCAACACTCCATCCACTGGGCCAGGCTGGTATTTGCTCTTTTTAAGTACCGTTTAAATACTTTCATAGTAACATTTTTAAAATAAAACAGCTCTGTTTCTTCTCACTGCTCCTCTGCAGGCACTGGGGCCTGGGCCCACCCTGCTCCGCAGCACCTGGGGACAGCACGCATGGCTAGAGAGCAACAGAGATGTGCTCTGACCCCAGGGTGGAGGCCAGGCCTCTGGTGCTGGTGACCCCTCCACAAAACACTGCGGGGATGTTCCAAGTCACCAGAGTGGGCCGGGACCCTCAGTCTGCAGCTTTAGCTGGGAGCCCCAAGGGGAACTCAGGCACAAGATCCCATCACATCCAAGCTGAAGGTCACCTCCACCTCTGCCCCCTCTGCCCTCCCAGCCCGGGGAGCTGAGCACCTGAGAGTACTGTGCGGCCGCAGACGCAGGATCTTCCCCAAACCTAGCTCTGCGGGAAACAGGACAAACAGGTCCGGAACACAGCTCGTTACCTTGTAAGAGAAGTTCTTCTGCTGAGCCGTCTCTGATATTTTCTCCACGAGGTTCTGCAGCCTCTGCTGTGTGGCGTGTGACACGTAGCTCACCACGTCAGGGTGCAGTTCCGTTATGCCGTGTTTCTTACCTGGGGATCAGCGACAGTTCAAGCATCTGAGGACTTCTTCCTCATACTCTGCGGCCCCCCACGGCCTTGGGGCAGCCCAGGTGGCCCGCGGCAGAGCGCCGTCACCACCAATGTGGAAAAGGTACAACATAGTCGAAACGGGTGGTGGGAGCTCCTGGCAGGGGCAGCTTGACCCTGGGCATTCAAGTCAGGGCGCCCACAAAGCCAGCACATGGGTGCGCGCCTCCTGGTGAAGCGAGAACGTACCTATTTCCAATATCCTTCTCTGCAGAGGCGCCGGGAGGAGGAAGGTCTCGTCTTTGCAGGAGCGCGTCAGCGTACCCACCAGCTCGGAGTTCGTGGCCAAGATCCTCGCGCTCTCTTCCGACAGGTTCACTCCGGCCATGGAAGCCACGTCATTGATGTCATCGTCATCCCTTAAGACAAGAAGACACGAGGACTGTAGCGAGCAAGGGCTGCAGCCGGGCACGCCCGGGGTCCTGACTCGGGCCGTGAGCGAGGGCGGAGGAGGCGGGAGGTCCCCTGCAGAAAGTACAGTGACACCTCCCCAGGCCTGCGTCCACCAGCCGCCTTGCACTGTGCCGTGTCCCCTGAACAGGAAGCCAGGGGCCTTCGACGGCGAGTCTGGTCTTTTACAGAAACATCCACTAGGGGTCAAGGCGACGTGAGTCTCTGCATATGGACAGACAGACAGACAGAGCTGTGAACAGGGCTCCCCCGCAGCCAGTGCCATGTTCAGACAGAAACACCTAATGACTCACGGCTCAAAGAGCTCCCCACTGGGATGCTTTTATAGAATCACAGAGGATTCATGACTGTAACACAGTCACAGACTCTCAGGAGTTAAAGCACAGGATGAGAAATGTCCTCCTGAACCACTGACGGTGCGCTGCGGACCTGACCCCTCACCCTGCAGTCCCCCACGGACGGGGCCTCCCCGACAGAACCAGGTGCTCTCGAAAGCAGCCCCGTTGCGATCCCGGACCACGGCCACGCTCAGACCTGCCCTCGCTGGGCCGACTGTCCCAGAGCGTCATCCACAGCAGAGGGTCCTGCTCAGTCACGTCCTGCGTTTTGCTCAGTGTCTCTCGAGCCTTCCCCAGCTAGCGTGTTCCACAGCCCTTCCTGGCCTCTCGTGCCTCCACACCCAGAAGGTCACAGGCCACTTGTCTTGCAGTTACGTCCTCGTCTTCTGTCTGACATCCCCTCGTGAAAAGATGCGAGAACGCACATTTGGCAGGAATTTCGCACAAGCCGCGCGTCCCTGTGCGCCGCCTCTGACTGGGTGTCGCTGATCCCTCACAGACGTGTCCTCGAGGGCCAGCCCCGTGGCCCTGCCCGGCTCCCCGCAGTCACGGTGCTCGGCCGCCTCGGGATCGGTCTCGAGGCCCTGGGTGAGCTGCGCGTGTGCACATGTACGCTCTGACACTGCGTGCGTCCTCTCCTCAGAAACTACCAGTTTATTCATTTCATGGGCTCGCAGCTTCCTGGCTTAGCCACGGGTATGGTCTATTCCTACAGCAGAGGAAGGCCACTCCATGACTGCTGTGAGCTCTGACCCACGCCCATCCACCCTGACCCTGCTCTCTGACCTCAGGCGCCGCGCCAGGGCAGCCCAGCCTCTGACCCCAGCCTCAGGGGTCACCTTTCCCAGGTGCCCTCGTCCCTCCAGGAAAACAGCCATCAGAGATGAGATCTGAGTGCCGGGTGCCGCTGCTCCCTCGCCCTCGGTGGGCAGAGCAAGGAGTTCCCCACCTGCCGTCCCTGCAGACCTGTCTACACAGAGCCACGAGCTGACATCGCCATGTCCCACTCCAGTCTGACAACATGGGGTGCACTCGGCTCACTGCAATCTGCCAGGGACGAGCTGAGCCTTCCACGGCCTCTGTCCACACACGGCTCTATCTGCAGGTGACTCCAGCTCCTGTCCCCAGCACCTGCCCTCCCACCACCCCAGCGCGGCCCCAAGCCAGGCTGACACGCCGGCCATGGGGAAGAAGTATCTGCAAAGAGAAGGTCCCACAAAAGCCTCCTGACGGTGATGCTTCTGCAGCTTCTTCCTAAAGAAAGCCGTCACCACAGCCCTCCCCCTGCCACGCCCGACAGGGCAGCTCCCCCTCCCACGAGGCTTAGGGCTGCTCATCGGGAGACCCCGCACACGTGCAGGCTCTGAGGTTGAGGGCAGTGCGATGTGGCACCCCACAGCAGGCCTGTGGAGCTCCCCGGCCACACAGACTTTCCTGCTGCTGCACACGGACAGTGCTTACCGGAACGAGCCTCCCCCAGGCTCCTTGAGTTTGTTTTTCTGTGCAGCAGCCGCTTGGGCCGAGACAGCAGAGAGGGTTTTGGTTCCAGGTAGCACAGCGGGCTTCACCACGGGGACTGCAAACAAGACGGGAAAACCCTGACGCAGGCGCCTGTGTGGTGCCTGTCCGCAGCCGGGACCCCAAGGAGCACCGCCCGCTGCCTGACGCACCAGGCAGGACTGTCCCCACCCAAAAGCAATGGACGCCCGGTTCTGAGTGACAGCTACAGGGTGAGAGACATGGACATAGCTCAGGCCTTTAACCGGGCAGGACTGTCCCCACCCAAGAGCAATGGGTGCCTGGTTCTAAGTGACAGCTACAGGGCGAGGGACTTGGACATAGCTCAGGCCTTTAACCAGGCAGGACTGTCCCCACCCAAAAGCAATGGGTGTCTGGTTCTAAGTGACAGCTACAGGGTGAGGGACGTGGACATAGCTCAGGCCTTTAACCGGGCAGGACTGTCCCCACCCAAAAGCAATGGGTGCCCGGTTCTGAGTGAGCTACAGGGTGAGGGACGTGGACATAGCTCAGGTCTTTAACCGGGCAGGACTGTCCCCACTCAAAAGCAATGGATGCCCGGTTCTAAGTGACAGCTACAGGGTGAGGGACGTGGACATAGCTCAGGCCTTTAACCGGGCAGGACTGTCCCCACCCAAAAGCAATGGATGCCCGGTTCTAAGTGACAGCTACAGGGCGAGGGACGTGGACATAGCTCAGGCCTTTAACCAGGCAGGACTGTCCCCACCCAAAAGCAATGGGTGTCTGGTTCTAAGTGACAGCTACAGGGTGAGGGACGTGGACATAGCTCAGGCCTTTAACCGGGCAGGATGTCCCCACCCAAAAGCAATGGGTGCCCGGTTCTAAGTGACAGCTACAGGGCGAGGGACGTGGACATAGCTCAGGCCTTTACTTCCCTGTGTCACACTGACTCCTGTAAGCAGTGAATGCCACCAGCTGTGCCTTCAATGGCTAAGACAGTCAGCGTTGCAGTGTGTGCCCCAGACAGTGAGGAACCGGGAGGCAGGACCTCGGGGAGTGGCCCTGCGGCTGCGGCCTCACCTGGCTGCAGCGGGTTCAGCTGGATCTGCTGGGGCGTGGTCAGCACAATGCGGTTGTGAGGCTGCCGGAGGGCCACCATGGGCGTCTGCGTCAGAGTCACCTGCGGGGGCCGGATCAGAGCTCCGGGCTTGGGTGGCTGCTGGATCACCTGAGGCAGAGCCACAGCCCAGTGAGCACTGACCGCAGCCAGCACCCCGTCCCAGCCCCGTCCCCAGCCCTGTCCTGCTGCTGCGGCCCAGGCCAGGGCAGCGTCACACCAGCATAGGAGCACTCCAAGGAAGATCTGCCACCTGGACACTGCATGGGACCCAGCCGAAGAGGCCACTTCTCTCTACATGTCCATGGAGGCAGTATGGCCGCCTGGGGCTACAGGGCAGGTTTTTGTTCCTCCTCCCCCCTCCTCTGAGAGGCAAACGAACTGGTGCTCATGCTGTGGGTCAGGTTTCCTATGTCCTGCCCTGAACTTGACCCTCCAAAAAAGGCCACTCCTACTGTCCCCTAGACACGGCCCGAGCCCGGGCTGGCTGTGTGCCCACTGCCCCCTTGTGCTGGGCCTGACCCTAGCCTAGACGCTGGGCACGCGTGGCCCCGTCTGCCCTCCCGTCTCCTGTCCAGCCAGCCCAGCCCCTCTGCGCCAGCCTAGGTCCCCGCCCCACACGCAGCAGCACTCCTAATCCTGGCAGAACTGTGCACCCCCCACAGGGCCAGAGGCACCGAGGCCCCTTCTGAAGCCACACAGCTGCCACCCATACGGGCTTTACCCAGACCTCTCGACCAGGGGTCTGAGTCGTTTCTGAATCTACGAAGGGAACTTGGTGGGTGTGTCACAGGACATGTGCAGGATGTATAAAGACAACAGCGTGTCAGGAGCTTCAGGTCAGGGTTGGCCACAAACCCAGGGACCAGCTTCCAGTTCTCACGTCTCCACGGGCTCAGGGAAAGAGGGAACCAGTCTGACTCGGGTCTGGCTGCTCACTGCTGAACACGTGTGCACGTGCACACACACAGAGCCGCAGGCCCCGGGCAGCCACACGCAGGAGGGACCCTGCTGGTCAACACGGCCTCCGTCTACAACCAGGGAACGCTGATGATGTCACACCACACACCAGAGGTCAACCTCCAGGAAATAATGGCTTCACACAGGCACCTCCAGCCCCGACCCTGCTCACCACCTCACCACCGCCCCGGCCAGCCTGCTTCCTCCCACGGGCCAGGCACCATCCACGCAGGTTCTGGCCAGCGCAGAGAAGAGCGCCCATGTGGAATCCATCACCCGCTGGGTTCCAATGTTGCACCGTCATAAAATACACTCCAGCCTGACCAGGTGACGGCACAGTGGATAGAGTGTCGGACTGAGACACGGAGGACCCAGGTTTGGTACCCTGAGGTTTGAGCAAAGGTCACCAGCTTGAGCCCAAGGTCACTGACTTGAGAAAGGGGTCACTGGCTCTGCTGTAGCCCCCCCCCCCAGTTCCAGGCACAGAAGAGAAAGCAATCAATGAACAACTAAGGTGCCGCAACGAAGAATTGATGCTTCTCTTCTCTCTCCCTTTCTGTCTGTCCCTATCTGTCCCTCTCTCTGTCTCTGTTGAAACATAAATTAAAAAATGGCATTTATAAAATACATTCCACAGCTACTATTAAGCGCTGGGAGCCTGTGTTGTTGCGTTTTGCAGTAACTGGTTTTAGAGGAACAAAATCTCTTTGAAATTTCTTTTTGAAAAGGCCCCCAATCTGCCGATGGGAGCAGGGCAGGCTTTCTCCAGCCACAGAGCACAGAAAACGGGATCCAAACCATCACTGAGTGAGTGGCAGCAGCCCCACGAGGCCCAGGCTCACCGCAGAGCGGGACCAACACCGTGACAGAGGCTCTTGCGGCCCCTGTGCACCCAGCACCTGGCGGGTGCTGTTCTGTGATCTGGCTGCTGCTCTTGATCAAAGGTGACACCCAGCCAAGAGTCGCTACAAACGCACTGTGCCCTTTAACCGGAATCCCCAGCGGCACAGGTGACGGCTGGGTCGGGGGGGAAAGCCATGCTGACTTCACGTGACTGAGGACTGACCTACAAAGGACGGCGCCTGGGCCACCAGCCCGGCCCTACACTGACACCCAGGCTGTCCCACAGGCTCCCCGAGCCGAGAGGCAGGCAGACGGGCAGGGGCGAGGGCTGTCGCCTGCATACCAGTGGCGTGGGCTGCCCCTGCTTGCCAACGCCAACCTGTGTGGGCTGCGTGAGGCTGATGACAGGGGGCTGGAGGGCGCTGGTCACGGCGGCCGCCGTCTTCCCGGCCGTGCGCTGGACGGAGCTGCTGAGCACCACGGCCGTGAGCGCGGTGGTGGCCTGTGGGGCGGGCGGCTGCTGCTGCTGGCTCTGCTGGATGAAGGCTGCGGAGTCAGGGGTCAGCTGTCGCAAGGCGGGCAAACTCCTCTGGGCGGAAGCAGACACGGTGTCAGTGGGCAGCAACGCAGGGTCCCCGATCCCAGACTCAGAAGCACCCCACTCGGGCAGAGTTTTTGGGCCTGATGGAGCCTGAGGCAGACACCACCGCTGCTGGAGTTGGCGCCTGACCCCTGAGCCCCGGAGCACCACAGCACCATCCTGAGCGAGCCAGAGCAGCACTTCTGAGAGGCTCTGAAGCACATCCTGGCCCCAGACTATCTAAGGGACAACCGACCCTGCTGAACCCTGGGTCCCCACGGGGTGGGTGCCCCACAGCCCTCACACACGTGGAGCACCGAGGGGTCAGCCGTGTGCTCAGAGCACAACACCCCAGAATGCCCACAGCAAGCGCTGAGGTCTCAGACTCCCGGGAAAGCTTCTGGAAGGGCACTAGACACTCTGCCCCGGGCACTTTCCTCTCAGCACATGAACGCCACCACGCGGCCCGCTCCTCCCCGGGACAGGGACACCGCGCGGCCTACTCCTCCCCGGGACAGGGACACCGTGCAGCCCACCCCTCCCCGGGACAGGGACACCGCGCGGCCTACTCCTCCCCGGGACAGGGACACCGTGCAGCCCGCCCCTCCCCAGGACAGGGACACCGCGCGGCCTACTCCTCCCCAGGACAGGGACACCGCGCAGCCCGCCCCTCCCCGGGACAGGGACACCGCGCAGCCCGCCCCTCCCCGGGACAGGGACACCGCGCGGCCCGCTCCTCCCCGGGACAGGGACACCGCGCGGCCCGCCCCTCCCCGGGACAGGGACACCGCGCGGCCTGCCCCTCCCCGGGACAGGGACACCGCGCGGCCTACTCCTCCCCGGGACAGGGACACCGCGCGGCCTACTCCTCCCCGGGACAGGGACACCGCGCGGCCTACTCCTCCCCGGGACAGGGACACCGCGCGGCCTACTCCTCCCCGGGACAGGGACACCGCGCAGCCCGCTCCTCCCCGGGACAGGGACACCGCGCGGCCCGCTCCTCCCCGGGACAGGGACACCGCGCGGCCTACTCCTCCCCGGGACAGGGACACCGCGCAGCCCGCCCCTCCCCGGGACAGGGACACCGCGCGGCCCGCTCCTCCCCGGGACAGGGACACCGCGCGGCCCGCTCCTCCCCGGGACAGGGACACCGCGCGGCCTACTCCTCCCCGGGACAGGGACACCGCGCGGCCCGCTCCTCCCTGGGGACAGGGACACCGCGCGGCCCGCTCCTCCCCGGGACAGGGACACCGCGCGGCCTACTCCTCCCCGGGACAGGGACACCGCGCAGCCTACTCCTCCCCGGGACAGGGACACCGTGCAGCCCGCTCCTCCCCAGGACAGGGACACCGCGCGGCCTACTCCTCCCCGGGACAGGGACACCGCGCGGCCTGCTCCTCCCCGGGACAGGGACACCGTGCGGCCTACTCCTCCCCGGGACAGGGACACCGCGCGGCCTACTCCTCCCCGGGACAGGGACACCGCGCGGCCTACTCCTCCCCGGGACAGGGACACCGCGCAGCCTACTCCTCCCCGGGACAGGGACACCGTGCAGCCTACTCCTCCCCGGGACAGGGACACCGCGCAGCCTACTCCTCCCCAGGACAGGGACACCGTGCGGCCCGCTCCTCCCTGGGGACAGGACGGTGATGGACGAGGGCTTCGCTGTTACCTTCAGGAAAGGCACAAGGTAAGGTTGAGGTGAAGAATTAAGTTCTCGGTAGAGCCGACTGGTGAAATCTTCTGCTTCGATTTTTCCATCCTTAAAAATAAGATTCATGTGAAATTCCTGCAAGAGGAGCAGCTCATACACATCTGCTCGTGCAGCGTTGCTGTGGCCTCCTGGTCTCTGGTCCTGTCCTCTGCCAGGTCTGGGCTGGACAGAGGCGACAGGAGAGTCGGCCACTGTGTGCCCCAGCTGACCTGGATGTTCCAGGTGTGCACTGGGCGCTCACCGGGCCCTTCCTGTGGAGCCGGCTGGAGGCCGACTAGCCCGCTGCTGGCCTCCCTCAGCAGCTGTCACTCAGCACTGCCCGCACCCACCACGTGCCAGCACCCCGCCCGGAGGCGGACCAGCCAGAAGGAGCCTCAGTCGCAGCTGCCAGCACGGGTGCAGGGCTCAGGGACCCCCTTCTTCAGAGACGCCGCCTCCACGAGGCCCTGAGCCCCAGGGAGGAAGCTCTGCACTGGAGGCTGGCGGGCTGTCCCCGCCCAGGGGTCCTGGCTGTCACACGCAGGACAGGCCGGCGGTGACGCACTCACCAGCAGGTGCTGCACCAGCTCCTTCACATTCGCCGCGGTCTCTGTGGACTGTTTACCGGATGAGGCCAGCTTGATTAACGTAGACAGAAAGTTCTTACACTTCTTTACGTTCTCCATGGTTTCCTGCATGCGAGTCGAAAAGACACCAGTGAGAAGTGTTAAAAACAGGTGTTCACCAGCGTCCCGGTTTAGCGACACATTTATGAGACGTGTATTTCTTCTCTAAACGTCTCTGGAGAAGGTGCAGTTACTCCCCGGCCTGCTGACAGGGGCATCCACCGGACGTGTGCCCAAGGACACTGGCAAGTCCGTTCCAGGAAAGTCACCAAGTCAAAACCGTGAGGTCAGAAGATGATCCTAAGACGGTCACCACAGCGCATTTACCGTAAAGGAAGCCGCCCCTATCCAAACGCACAGTAAGGGACTGAGCGTGCTCAGCAAACAACGCTGACGGGAAATACTCAGCAAAGAGGGATAAGTCGTAGCCTGTGACCCGCAGCGGAGGGAGCGCGCAGGGCAACCACCGGAGGGGTGGGAAGCAGACGCTCTTCTGTTCTGCACCCCCGACTTCACACCGTCCACGCGGACTGCCCCCGCCACTGCCCAGCCCGTCGCCGTGGGAGCCCCGCACACCGTCAGCCTGAGGGCGCAAGGCAGCACTCACCGTGGCAGCCGTTGAGGTGGTGCTGGCCCCAGGGACGGTCCGCTGAGGTGTTCCCGTCTGAAGTGCCGTCGTCGTCCCGAGGGAAGCTGTCTGGGCAGCGCCACCCAGAACAAGCTGAGGCTGCAAGAATCCAAAACACAAGGTAAACAGAGGCTACGGGCAGTGCCCCACATCCGAGAAGGGGGCTTCCTGCAGCACTGGGGCCCCGCTAGCCGTGCGTGCTGGGGACATGCACCCTGGGACCTGCGGACACGGCAGCAGGCCACACCCGCACACTGCGGTCCTCGGCACCCAAGAGGCAGGATTTTGAACTTGCAGCAAAAACTGACAGAATCAAAGCCCATCGCTGGAAAGAGCCTGGCTCTCAGGCATCGAGCAGCACAAACTACCTGCAGTATGCAAGCCAGACCCCGTCCTCAGAAAGGGCAAAACTAAACAGACAAACTAGAGCCAAAGGCCACCGTCCGGCCTGCACAGCGCCCGGTGACGAGGCAAGGTCCTCACGGTCAGCCCTCCGCGGGCGGGGGCGGTGTGGGTGGGTGGCCCTGGCCCCTCGCAGCCAGACCGGCCTTTCCCTGCTCTGCCAGTGTCACCGAGAGGCAGCACGGAAGAGCTCTGTGCAGCAGGAGGAAGGGTGGGAGGCAGTCAAGAGGGCTACTTGCTGGGCCAGTGGACGGCCAGACGCACCGCCGTGGCCAGGCCCCTGAGGGTGGTCTGCAGCACACCCACAACGCAGTTCCTGGTGTTCTGAACTGGTCCTCCGCACCGCCGTGGCCAGGCCCCTGAGGGTGGTCTGCAGCACACCCACAACGCAGTTCCTGGTGTTCTGAACTGGTCCTCCGCACCGCCGTGGCCAGGCCCCTGAGGGTGGTCTGCAGCACACCCACAACGCAGTTCCTGGTGTTCTGAACTGGTCCTCCGCACCGCCGTGGCCAGGCCCCTGAGGGTGGTCTGCAGCACACCCACAACGCAGTTCCTGGTGTTCTGAACTGGTCCTCCGGTTTACAGTCCAGCCTCCAGTGTTTTCAACGCTCCCTTCTTACGACGTCTGAAAGCAGAGGCAGGGCCGCCCTCACGTGCCTCGGGCGGTGGCCCTGGTGCTCGGCATCTGGTGTCCAAGCGAGGAGAAGCGGCCACCCTGCAGGGTGGACCCGACAGGCTCGCGGGTACGCGGTGGCCCAGGCTCGGACACTAGCTTCAGGGGAAGCCTGGGGCTCAGGTGCCGACGGGCTTCTTCACAGTTCGTCTTCTTGCACATGAATATGGAGCATGCTTCGTTCGTTCGTCACCCTTGTTACCGGCAAACACCAAACTCACACTCGGAGAAGATGCAAAGAGCACTCCTCGCGGCCATCTCCGGGCAGCGGGGGGCAGCGGAGAGCCAGCAGAGTGCGCCTCACCCAGAGTTTCCTTCAGAGACCTGTCCCCACGCCTGCTCCTGCTGCTGACCACTTCCCGTCGCCGTGGAGACCCACGGCCCCTGCCCTGCAGCGGGGCAGGGCAGACTGTGCTTCACTGGCCCCTAGAAACGCCACTCATGGCAGCCAGGATGCGGAGCAGACTGCACGTGAGGCTGACGCCCGCGTCCCGGAAGCTTCTGGCACCTGGGTGCACCTTCCCGAGTGTGCACAGCCCTGACTCCACGGCGACCCCAAGGAGAAGGACGCCGGGCGGGACACAGAGGGACAGAGCCTGGGGCTGGGCCCCTGCAGACCCCCTTCCCAGCACGCCCCAGCCCCTGGGCCCTCAGATCGGAGACGCGACGATGCACAGCCCTGGTCCACGCAGACGCCCGGTGAAACCTGCACTTGCTTCGCGCGCTCGCCCATCCTGCACCTCAGCTCGAGCCCCGGCCTCTGCTGCCCCGCCCGGCTCTCCTCCACTGTGACGAGGGCGCCGGACTGGCCGGACGCGGCCTCTCCTGGGCCGGGCGGCTGGAGGCTGAGCACAGCAGCCCGCTGCTGTGAGAGTCACGCGCACAGGAGCCCGGGGATGTGGCAGCAGCGTGACCACAGCCGTGCGTTCATGGGCACCGGGCTCACGCCAGCTCTGCACCAGGCCTCCCACCTCAGAGCTGCCTCGAAAGGCAACACTTCAATCATCCTTCTGGGACACTGGGAAGCGTGAACAGTGCTGCTGGTGCTCCCGTCTGTGTGGCTCAAGGAGCAGGACACTGCCCCGGCCTGTGTGGCTCGTCAGAGGAAAACCCCTGTCCAAGGGGACGCCCTCCTCCCAGGACGCTGCTCCGCAGCCCACACCCGTGCGGGCGCCCAGCCCGTGACCAGGACCCCGCCTCACCTGCACCCCGGGCGAACGCTGCAGCGCAGCAGTGGGCTGAACCGTCGTCTGGGCCTGAGACACCTGCTTGATTATGGTCGTTGGGGTCACCTGCCGGGCAATAATAGGGGTCCCAGGTGCCTGGAAAACAAGCAACACTCATCTGAAAGGAGCCACAGTGTGAGTGACTTCCCCACCCCTGAGCACCCACACTGACCCCGAACAGAGGGCCGGACTGAGTGTCCACAGACAACTGCATCACTTCCCCACCAGCCACCCAACTCAGTGCCACCAAAGTGAGCGTGCAGGCTCTCAACATCCGCAGTCTATGATGACAATGCCACAGACTTCCTTATCAAACCTACTGGCATGGTCCTTAAAGAACCCATGTGTCTGGGAACTGGGTCCCCTGAGGACTTCCTGTGACCTTGTTCACAAGCACTGAAAGTAACAAAGGCAGTAAGAGCACCTGTCCCTGTTTCTGAGGACTGGCCACAGGGCTGTGGAACAGGGAAGAAAGGAGACAGTGGTCCAGGTGGCCCACAGACACCTTAGCCCCGACGGGAAGACAGCTCTAGTCCTGAGCAAGGTGACAGTGACACTGATTTGAAAGGAGAATGGCAGCAAATGCTGACGGTCAGACGAAGACACGCACAGCCAACAGCTGTGAGCCGAGGACCCTCCCGTCTGCTCACACTGAACCGAACAGTCTGGGACACGGAGCTGGTTGACCTTCAGGAACGGGCACTGAGTCTACCAGCTACAGGGCCCCCCACAGGGCAGGGCATCGCCACAGGGAGCAGCTGAAACCACGGAGATGGGAGCGTTCAAGCCCCCCAGTCTCTGCTCCGGTCACTCGCCAGCCCCCCAGTCTCTGCTCCGGTCACTCGCCAGCCCCCCAGTCTCTGCTCCGGTCACTCGCCAGCCCCCCATTCTCTGCTCCGGTCACTCGCCAGCCCCCCAGTCTCTGCTCCGGTCACTCGCCAGCCCCCCAGTCTCTGCTCCGGTCACTCGCCAGCCCCCCAGTCTCTGCTCCGGTCACTCGCCAGCCCCCCAGTCTCTGCTCCGGTCACTCGCCAACCCCCCAGTCTCTGCTCCGGTCACTCGCCAGCCCCCCAGTCTCTGCTCCGGTCACTCGCCAGCCCCCCAGTCTCTGCTCCGGTCACTCGCCAGCCCCCCAGCTGGGCCCAGGGAATGACGCAGCACAGGCAGACACCACGGACAGTGGCCCTGGCCCGGGCCCGGACCCTGGGGACAAGCCGCACAGCTTCAGCATCAGATTCTGTCCTCCCCGCACAGGCCCCGGTGCTTGTGTGTGTGTGGGGGGGGGGGTGAGGACACAGCCTGTCCAGCTCTGTCTGCCCCCAATGAGCAGTGAACACTCAGTGTCCGCGCTATCCACTCCTCTCAGCACGTCGGGTCTTAGCTCGGTCCCTGAGCTGCCCTGTGGCGTGAGCACTGGCTCCCTGTGCAGAAGAGGAGACTGAGGCACAGGATGGTGTGGTCACAGAGAGAAGGGTGGGGCTGGGCCAAGGGCCACTGCACATGGGCTCAGAGATGGCCCACCCAAGCAGGGCCGCCCTGGACGCCGGCATCGCCCACCCTACGATGGGGCAGGACGCCCACCAGACAGCCCTGGGCAGGCGCACGCACTCACCTGGACAGTGGAGATCTGGACAGGTGGGGCACTTGTGGGGGTTGCAGGGCGGGGCGCCATGGCGGTCTGAGGCTGGGCCTGGGCGTGGGCCTGGGCCTGCATCTGGGCCAGGGCCTGCTGAGGGATCATTAACAGCTGCCCATTCTCACTGCGCACGAGGACCATACCTAGGGATCAAGGACACCTGCATCAGAGCCCCAGAGCCATGGCTCTGCGGACAGACGGGGCCGCAGTGCCTGACACACCTGCTGCGGACGGTGGCCGGGATAGGGCCCCACACGGGTTCTGTCCCACGGGACTCCAGGGGCAGCCAGCCTCCCCACTGGGGGCACCACACGGGTTCTGTCCCACGGGACTCCAGGGGCAGCCAGCCTCCCCACTGGGGGCACCACACGGGTTCTGTCCCACGGGACTCCAGGGGCAGCCAGCCTCCCCACTGGGGGCACCACACGGGTCTGTCCCACGGGATTCCAGGGGCAGCCAGCCTCCCCGCTGGGGGCACCACACGGGTTCTGTCCCACGGGACTCCAGGGGCAGCCAGCCTCCCCACTGGGGGCACCACACGGGTCTGTCCCACGGGATTCCAGGGGCAGCCAGCCTCCCCGCTGGGGGCACCGCACGGGTTCTGTCCCACGGGATTCCAGGGGCAGCCAGCCTCCCCACTGGGGGCACCACACGGGTTCTGTCCCACGGGATTCCAGGGGCAGCCAGCCTCCCCGCTGGGGGCACCACACGGGTCTGTCCCACGGGATTCCAGGGGCAGCCAGCCTCCCCGCTGGGGGCACCACACGGGTTCTGTCCCACGGGATTCCAGGGGCAGCCAGCCTCCCCACTGGGGGCACCACACGGGTTCTGTCCCACGGGATTCCAGGGGCAGTCAGCCTCCCCGCTGCAGGACACTCCGCCTGCCGCGCTGCGGCCCGCAGCCACCCTGCTGGCCCACAGGACACGCACCCACTCCAGAGGAGGAAGAGAGGCCCAGGGCCACCAGAGGTCTGGCAGAGTCCCCACGGGCACACACGCTCCGCCACACAGCTGGCCCAGGGCTCACAAAGCAGCAGGTACAGGAAAGAGTTCCCAGGTCCAGCTGGAGCCTCAGAGCCAGCTCTGCCCGAGACCTGCAGCCACACCCTGAGCTCTCCAGCCACTGTCCTGGGAAACCCCAGACCTGCCTCCAGCAGCTGCCCCTCTGGGTGTGGGAGGGCAGAGCCCAGGTGGACGGGGAGCCTCCGCAGCACCCACAGACAAGGAGAAGCACCCACACTCACGGGCCTGAGTTACATCACACAAACGCTAATCCAGTCACACACGCTTGGCATCAATTTTACCTCCAAAACCTAGCGTGCGAGCACAGCACAGCTGCAGTGCCCACGGGAGCACAGGGTCTCGCTCCGCCTTAATTCCCGTGGGAGTCCGTGGCTGAGCTGCAGGCGGGGTCCACACTCCCCTCCGGTGAGACCTCCCGGCCCAGCAGGGGGCGTCACACTCCCACACCGGCCAAGCCTCTGTGCTCCCCTCGGGCACAGCTGAAAATGCTGCCCTCAGGAAAGAAAAGCCACCGCCACCCCATCCCGAGAGCCAGACAGGAGTCTGGGAAGACCTGTGCTGCTCCGGCCCTGCCTCTTCTGCACCCAGCACCACACAGAGAAACAGCCTCCCCAGCTCACACCTACAATTCTCGATCCAAAAGAATCCCATTTATGCCCATTAACATCCCTTTTAAAATAAACCACGCGTAAATTACAAAATTTCCGCAAACCAGAAACGAGGCTGCTGAAATCCCCACACCAGGAGCGTGTGGGGCAGGCAAGGAGGCAGCTGGAGATGGCGTGCAGTCACCAGCACTGCTGTGGACACTGGGGGACAGCAGTCACCAGCGCTGCTGTGGACACTGGGGGACGGCAGTCACCAGCGCTGCTGTGGACACTGGGGTACGGCACAGCCCCGATAGCCGTGCAGTCACCAACGCTGCTGTGGACACAGGGGGACGGCACAGCCCCCACCCCGGCCCATGCTGCGCTGGAGACCACCGAAGAGCAAGCCTGGTCGCAGCCCACGCCGCCCGCTCCAGCCGCATCCATTCATGGCTCTCCCTCGTCCGTCCACGCGGGACCCCTGCTCCTTCCTAGTCAGAACTCTGGATGCCAAGAGCCACGCCAGCAGGACAAGGGCCGAATGAGGCTGCAGTACCTCCACTTCCCACCTCCACGTCACCCGGCGAACAGGGCACCCCACTGTATACACACTAACTACCAGATGCTGTGCTGCCTAAAAGCTACACCCACAGAAAGCTAAGTATTCGTGGGGCTGCAGAGCGGTTAGGATACTACTGAAGCAAAAGAGCACAGATGCTGTTCACAACTCGCCTGCGGTCAGACCAGAAGTTGGGGAAATCACAGGTCCCGCCAGAGTGACCACGTGACTTAGCCTCTCAGGCATCAGAAGTATCCCTGAGCCCCGAGCGGGTACACAAGTGAGCAGGAGAGATGACGGCTCCAGCCCCAACGCAAAGGCAAACGCGGCCGACACACACACGCGCGCACATGCACACATACGGAAAGGAAGTTTGTCTGCACAGGGGTGGGCAGGCTGGAGCTGCACTGGGGATGTGCTTTCCTCTGCCCTCCCTGGTTACAATGTATCACAATCAGGACAAGAGTCAGACACACATGGTGGCCCAGGGAGCACAGAACACCAACAGCAGCATCAGACGCCTTGCTTTGATGACAGTATCAGAGTTCTGGATCTTGTAAACTGGTTATAATCACTCATTTCGAAAAGACACATAACTATACAGTATCTATTCATGCAAAAGCAAAGAGACGCAACTTTGTCTCAAAATGTGTCTGAAGAATTTTGGATAAATGTTGTGAAGAGTAACTTGCACTTGTAGGCAGCGCCCCCTCCTGGGAACGTTTGTCCCTCCTAACTCCATTAGGGAAGGGACTCTACAGGCGTGTGCCACTGCCCCTCACAGGCCACCAAGGCCGGCGGACATGTGCCTCCCACACCACACACCCTCTGTTGGCTTCATCTCAGCAGTGACCAGGGAAGGCTGCACCACAGGCCTTTAAACCAGGGTAGGAAAAGGTCGCACCTGACAGACCCTTCAGGGTCACCTTCCCACCAACATGGTCGACTCCCAAAGGCAAGTAACGAATGCCCAGAGCCACGCCCCAGGGCTTTGCCTCCCACTCCGCCTGGGGGCAGCCTCCCGATGCCCCAGGCACTGGGCGCCCTCAGCCCACAGGCCACTGTCCCCGCCCCCCTCCTCTGCCCTCGGGCCACCTGGAACCAGAGCCAGCCAGCCCACACAGGGGTCCCTGTGACGCCCCTGAGCGAGCGGACAGGACATAGCTGAGTTTCCTCTCAGTTCACGACAGAAAGCTTGGGCCACGAGGAGAATGGAGCCTCCTGGGCCACGAGGAGAACGAGCCTCCTGGGCCACGAGGAGAACGAGCCTCCTGGAAGTCCAGGCGTCGGGTCCCGGGGCTGCCTAGGTCCCTGTCTCCACTCTGCCCCACACGCGTGTGCACCGTGGAAGCCCAGGTGTCGGGTCCCAGGGCTGCCCAGGTCCCTGTCTCCACTCTGTCCCACACGCGTGTGCACCGTGGAAGCCCAGGCGTCGGGTCCCGGGGCTGCCCAGGTCCCTGTCTCCACTCTGTCCCACACGCGTGTGCACCGTGGAAGCCCAGGCGTCGGGTCCCGGGGCTGCCCAGGTCCCTGTCTCCACTCTGTCCCACACGCGTGTGCACCGTGGAAGCCCAGGCGTCGGGTCCCGGGGCTGCCCAGGTCCCTGTCTCCACTCTGCCCCACACGCGTGTGCACCGTGGAAGCCCAGGCGTCGGGTCCCGGGGCTGCCCAGGTCCCTGTCTCCACTCTGCCCCACACGCGTGTGCACCGTGGAAGCCCAGGCGTCGGGTCCCGGGGCTGCCCAGGTCCCTGTCTCCACTCTGCCCCACACGCGTGTGCACCGTGGAAGCCCAGGCGTCGGGTCCCGGGGCTGCCCAGGTCCCTGTCTCCACTCTGCCCCACACGCGTGTGCACCGTGGAAGCCCAGGCGTCGGGTCCCGGGGCTGCCCAGGTCCCTGTCTCCACTCTGTCCCACACGCGTGTGCACCGTGGAAGCCCAGGCGTCGGGTCCCGGGGCTGCCCAGGTCCCTGTCTCCACTCTGCCCCACACGCGTGTGCACCGTGGAAGCCCGGGTGTCGGGTCCCGGGGCTGCCCAGGTCCCTGTCTCCACTCTGCCCCACACGCGTGTGCACCGTGGAAGCCCGGGTGTCGGGTCCCGGGGCTGCCCAGGTCCCTGTCTCCACTCTGCCCCACACGCGTGTGCACCGTGGAAGCCCAGGCGTTGGGTCCCGGGGCTGCCCAGGTCCCTGTCTCCACTCTGCCCCACACACGTGTGCACCGTGGAAGCCCAGGCGTTGGGTCCCGGGGCTGCCCAGGTCCCTGTCTCCACTCTGCCCCACACGCGTGTGCACCACGTGCATGCTGCAGGCTGTAAGGACTGAGGTCGTTTTGTTTGTGTTCAGTTTTGTATTTTCCTCTTTAAACTTCTTATATCACAAGCATTTTCATGTCATTCAACATTCTTCAAAGACAACTTTTGATGCCCTGGCCAGGCAGCTCCGGTGGTTAGAGCATCATCCCGATGACACATTGAGGTTGCAGGTTTGATTCCCAGAGAGGGCACATACAAGACTCAACCAACGAATGAATGAGTGTATGAATGAGTGGAACAAGCCAGTGTTTCCCTCCCTCTCTCTCTAAAAAGCAATAAAAAATTTTTAAAAAACGTTTTTTGATGGCTACACAATATTTCACCGAAAATGTATTTGTAATTCCTTTACTGGTGGGATTTGGGCTGTCTCTAGTTTCCACCATCAGGAAAGCTCAGGTCTGAAGTGTGCTGTGCAGCACGAGCTCTCCGCCCGCAGTCAGCACGGCCACGCTGCCAGCGGACAGAGCCGGCCCTGACAGCTGCCCGCTCGTGTGGGAGGCTGGCCCAGCCGCGGCCTACGCGGACGCAGAGCCAGCAGCAGCCCTCGGAGAGGCCACGGCCCCAGGCCTTGAGGACTGAGTGCATCCTCCCCTCCCTGATACACCGAGTGCAGGGTGGACTCAGGAGCTTGTCGGTCTCTGCCCCCTCACACCAGCCTCCTGCGTGCGTCCAGAAGGAAGATGTGCTCAGGCACTTCCACACTCGCCTGGGGCCCTCCACCGAAGAGTCCTGCTGGGTATGCACTTCAGCACAGCTGGCCCCCCACAGCCCCACACACGCTGTTCTCACACACGGCTCAGGGGCTCCTCCCACCCTGGGAGAGCACATCACCCGCAAAAATGGCTCAGGCCATAATGGCAGGAGCAGGGACCAGACCCCAGCCATCCACTCACCCCCCACAAGGGTCCCGAGTACTGTCAGACAGCAGAGAACCTGAAAAGACCATGGTACAAAGGCAATCACACATGTGCACAATTACACGTGTGCAAAAGGAAGCTGTCCTCGAACCTTGACCCTGACACTGAAGACGCCGGAAGAGGGGCCAGGGCAGAGACCACCAGGCCCCGTGGAAAACGCGGAGGAGAATCCACCCTGGCCACCCCGGAGCGCCCTGCCTGCACGTGTCAGCGTGCACTACTACACAAGTGTGTGTGTGTGACTGTGTGACGGTACGCGTAAGTGGGTGAGTGTGTGTGTCAGCTGCTGCTGGAAGCAGAGCTGCTCTGAACGGAGCCCCAAAGCTCCCGGCACCCCAGATGCCCCCCCACCGCACACAGAGGCACAGGCTGCCACCCGCACACACCAACCCCGTGCCAGCTGCAGACCAAACAGCTCTGACAAAGTGGTCACAACAGGTGACTTGGGAGAGGGCAGAGCTGTCCACGGGATGTCTTTCTACAAAGTTGAAATTTTGTCAAAATAAAAACCGGAGTCGGGGCACACTTTGCTCTCGAGAGACGCAGAGTCGAGGGGTATGAATGACCTCGGTTAGTGGGGTGGGGGGCGGAGAGGCACAGGCATGTGAACAGGTGCCGTGCCAGCTCCCTGCCTTACACTGGAGCTTGGGGATGAGCCCGTGGCGATGGGACCCCTGCTATCAACGTACCCCAGGGCCTCGCGCCCACAGACCCACACGTTCTTGGGCATTCAGTCCTGGCCACCAGGGTCTACCAGGCGTCCCCAAACTACGGCCGCGGGCCGCAATGCGGCCCCCTGAGGCCATTTATCCAGCCCCCACTGCACTTCTGGAAGGGGCACCTCTTTCATTGGTGGTCAGTGAGAGGACCACTGTATTTGGCAGCCCTCCAATGGTCTGAGGGACAGTGAACTGGCCCCCTGTGTAAAAAGTTTGGAGACCCCTGGTCTAGACAGTGGGAAGGACACAGCACTGCGGGTCGCGTGAATATGCCGTGGGCGTGTGCAGCTGGCCAGGCAGAGGGCAAGACAAGACACCCGGGAGGTGACAGGGCGCACGGACACCAAGCAGGCAGTGAGCAGGGTTACGGCGAGGACCCTCAGCGAACACGCCCACACCCCCAAGAGCTAGAGGACAGTGGCCTGTGTGCCCCTCAGTGCAGATGCAGTCAAGGGCCCTGACGCCCCAGGTGGTACGTCACCAGAAAAGGGCACACGTGGCCTCCTCACACAGAAGTCTAAGACGAACTCAGACGTGCCTTAGGTGTAAGGAGACCCATAATAACTTAACCCCAAAGTTAACATGACTCTCCCGTCCTACGATAACACTGGTGATAAACTCTCCCCTCCCGGCAGGGGGCATGACAACCTTTCATTACAATCGCCCTCCGGTGGCCCTGGCTCCGTGGGCGTGGGCTGGAGAGCCTCCCCTGGGGCACACACCCCAGTACTGCCCCGGGAGGCCTGGGCAGGCCGTCTTCACAGACAGTGCCCAAGTCAGTCACCAGCACACCTCTTTTATCTGATGTTCAGAGGAGAGAAAATTATTTAAAACCACACCCCTCAGGCCAGCGACAAACACAACCAACCAGGGTAAGTGAGGCCAACAGCCAAGTTAAACAAAACAAGAGGCTCTCGTCAGCCTGGCCGGAGTGCCCATGAGGGTCGTCTGTGCTGCCCGGGCTGTCGAATGCCAGAGATCAGGAGAGAGATCACAAATTGCTGATTACAGCACAACACAACAAACAAGAAATGCACCCTCCCCCCCCCTTCCTTTGACCTTCAGTTGGGGGCCCCGCCCCCCACACACCCCAGGGAAGGAGTCAAAGGTGAGGACAGCTTGAGAGTCAGGACGGACACCCCTTCTTCGTCTCCTAATTCACAGACGACACTCGGTCTTGATGAGACCAGGGGGCCACAGCGGTTCAGAGCAGCACATCCCGGGTCCCGCCTGGATGCTGTGTTTATGAGCCTCACTAACGTGCACACAGACGCGCACACACAGGCCCCACCAGAGAACGGAAGCGAGGGTGGGAGGAGGGCTTTGCTGACATCACACCCTTCTGTACAGGCCAACATTCTCGATGGGCAGGTCTAGAGCTCAGTTTCTGAAAACTCACCCATCGGACTACGAGGAAACCGCATGAGCACCAGCACAGGAAGAACGGCATGTGACAAGATCACAGGTCCCCCATGACAGAAATCACCACCAACCCGCAAGAGAAGGGCACCCCTGGACCTCGCTAACAAAGGGCATCTCTGGCCAGACAGCCCAGAGCCACCATCCGACAGGGACAGAAAGACCTGGCGGCCCCCAGGTGGGGCAGGAGGCCCGCGTACCTCCCCACGGCTCCCACTCCACGTGCCGGCGCGCCGGCTGGCGCAGTGCGGGCGGCAGGCACAGGCGGGGTATGAAGGTTGGGAGTGGTGAGGTGTGGTGGTGGAGACGCCACCCTCGTCTTCACAGAAAACCCTGCCGCCCTCAGAACAGCTACAGTAACTACTGGGTGGGTTAAGCAAGGCCGCAACATCCAAGGTCAACACCTAAAGAGCTACTGTGTTTCGAATGTTAACAAATAACAAAATTGCAATGTTTAAAAACACCTTAATGCCTGACCTGTGGTGGCGCAGTGGATAAAGGGTAAACCTGTAATGCTGAGGTCACCAGTTCAAAACCCTGGGCTTGCCTGGTCAGAGCACATATGGGAACTGATGCTTCCTGCTCCTCCCCGCCTCTCTGAAATGAATCGTCTTTAAAATATTTCTTTTTAAAGTGCTGGTGATTTCCACACAGAATGACCCTTGCCATCCTAATTGCTTTATGGCAGTGCTGGTCAACCTATTCCCTACCACCCCCTAGCGCTGGTCAACCTGCTCCCTACCGCCCCCTAGCGCTGGTCAGCCTGCTCCCTACCGCCCCCTAGCGCTGGTCAGCCTGCTCCCTACCGCCCCCTAGCGGCGGTCAGCCTGCTCCCTACCGCCCCCTAGCGGCGGTCAGCCTGCTCCCTACCGCCCCCTAGCGCTGGTCAGCCTGCTCCCTACCGCCCCCTAGCGCTGGTCAACCTGCTCCCTACCGCCCCCTAGCGGCGGTCAGCCTGGTCCCTACCGCCCCCTAGTGGCGGTCAGCCTGGTCCCTCCCGCCCCCTAGTGGCGGTCAACCTGCTCCCTACCGCCCTCTAGTGGTGGTCAACCTGCTCCCTACCGCCCCCTAGCGCTGGTCAACCTGCTCCCTACAGCCCCCTAGTGCTGGTCAACCTGCTCCCTACCGCCCTCTAGTGGTGGTCAACCTGCTCCCTACCGCCCCCTAGCGCTGGTCAACCTGCTCCCTACCGCCCCCTAGCGCTGGTCAACCTGCTCCCTACAGCCCCCTAGTGGCGGTCAACCTGCTCCCTACCGCCCTCTAGTGGTGGTCAACTGCTCCCTACCGCCCCCTACTGGGCACTCCAGCTTTCATGGTGGGCAGTAGCAGAGCAACCAAAGTATAAATAAAAAGATAGATTTAACTATAGAAAGTTGTTTTTAAAAGATTTATTCTGCCAAACTTAGTGAAAATCCGACATAAAGTACTTGGTAAGTAATTATTAATTTTTTTAAAGATTTTATTTATTCATTATAGAGAGGGGAGAGAGAGAGAGAAGGGGGGAGGAGCAGGAAGCATCAACTCCCATATGTGCTTTGACCAGGCAAGTCCAGGGTTTTGAACCGGCAACCTCAGCATTCCAGGTTGACGCTTTATCCATTGCGCCACCACAGATAATTATTATTATATGCTTTAACTTGCTGTAACTCTGCTTTATAAATTTTATAAAGTTACTTCCCTACTTTATAAATCACCATCACTGTGGAACCGGTGGACGGTTAAAAAATTTTACTACTAACAGAGATACAAAAGTGGGCGGTGGGTATAAAATGGTTGACTACCCCTGCTTTATGGTTACAAATATACTTTTAAAAAAATAAATAAAAATAGAAATATTTATGTAACAAAAATATGACTGTTTTCACATAACAAGTTAGAGACAAACACTGAAAACTATAAAACAATACTGCAAGAACTCTGAGAGACTTAAATCAATGGAGAAGTGTACCATGTTCATGGAACAAAAAATTCAATATTGTTTGTTTGCTTGCCTTTTTCTTTTAATTACATGAGAGAAGGGGAGGCAGAGACAGACTCCCACACGTGCCCCAACTGGGACCTACTCAAGCCTCCTACAAAGTGATGCTCTGCCAGTCTAGGGCCAACTGCTCCATTGCTCAGCAACTGAACTATTTTAGCGCCTGAGGCGAGGCCATGGAGCCATCCTCAGCACCCAGGGCCAACTTGCTCAAACCATTCAAGCCATGGCTGTGGAAGGGAACGAGAGAGAGAGAAAGAGAAGGGGAGGGATAGAGAAGCAGATGGTCACTTCTCCTCTGTGCCCTGACCAGGAATCAAACCTGGGACATCCACACGCTGGGCTGACGCTCTACCACTGAGCCAACTGGCCAGAACCTCAATATTGTTAAGATGTCAGTATCATAAATCTGACTTACAGATTCAACATGATCCCAGGCAAGAAAGATAACAAAAGACTTTTTTGTAGAAATTGACGCGATGATTCTATAACTTATATAGAAATACAAGGACCCAACTAGCCCCAAACACTTCTGAAAAAGAAGAGTGGAGAAAGGGTCCAGTCTAATTCCAGGCCTTCTGGTGAACTACACTGATCAAGGACTGTTCTGCCCCCCTGGGGACAGGACATAGTCCACACACACACACACACACACACACAAACACACAGTACACACACACAGGGTACACTGATTGTCAATGAACATGGCAGAAGTCAACAGAGACAGGAAGATCTTTTCAACAAACAGAGCTAGAACAACTGGATATTCTATAGGGAATAAAAATAAATCTCAACTCTGTACCTTACAACTATTCCAAAATTAACTCAAACTGAATTGAGTGTGTGCTAAAACCATAAAAATTCTAGAAGAAAAGGGGGGGGGGGGGCTTTGCCTGGGGTTAGGCAAAATTTTCTTTGACGAGACACAGCATGAACCCTGAAGCAAGAAAGTTAACAACACTCTCTGAAATGCACTGTGGGGTGAAGGAAAGGCCACAGGCCAAGAGAAAATATTTATAAAACACCCGTATCTGATAAAGGACTTGTAGCTAGAATACATTTTTAAAACTCTTACCAAATCAATAACAAGAAAACAAACAGCCCAATTAAAAACAGAGGCAGAAGATTTGAATAGACTATTTCACAAAAGATATGCAAATGCAAGTAAGCACATGAAAAGATACTCATCAGTCAGTCACTGGAGTAACGCAAATTAAGACCTCAATGGGCTAGCTAGCAATACACCCACGAAATGGCTAAAACTCAAGACTGACCACCATGACCACAGGCGAGGGTCTGGAGCAGCTATCGCCCACGCTGGTGGGAAGAGCCCAGCGACTCTGCACGGTCGACAGATTACACAGGGAAATATTCACTTCCCATTTAGGACAATCCCACGCCTGGGTGGCTACCCAAAAGCAGTCAAAACTGATGTCCCCACAAGAGGCATGGGGACATTTCTCAGAAGCGTTCCACACTCGTCAGAGCTGGAGAGATGCAGCTGGTCACTGGATGGATCAGGGCAGGCCACCGCAGCAGAAACTCCACTCCCTGCTGAGGGCAGAACTCGGACACCCGCAACCCTGCTCGGTGCAAGAAGCCAGACACTCGGGACAGTTCCACTTGCACAGAACCCCAGAGGGGGCACAGCCCCGTGGGGGCAGCCAGCAGGTGCGGGTGAGGATGAGGGAGGAGACCCATGGGGGCAGCCAGCAGGTGCAGGTGAGGGAGGAGCCCCATGGGGGCAGCCAGCAGGTGCAGGTGAGGGTGGAGACCACTTCGCAGGCGGGAGGATCCCTGGGGCTCTGCGTCTCCTGTGGGAAGGCCCACAGTTCATGTGCTCGCTATTCTGAGAAGGGTGAGTGCAACTGGGTGTGGACCGTGCCCTGTTCCAGGGAGGGACACGCACACACTGGCAGATGGGGGCGAGGGGACCTGCGGCTGGAAAGGCGAAACCAAACTGCTGGGCAGAGGCAATGAGGTCTGCGGCCGGAGCACTGCCAGTCAGGGTCACATGGGGCCTCCCGGGGAGAGGACCGCCATACCTGATGGTGACAGTAGGGAGACACACTTCTCAAAACTCAACTGGGAGGATCGCAATCTGTACACGTCGTCGAGTGTAAGTATGACTGCCAAAGAGGTGGACGTGCTGACCTACAGTTTACAAGGGAGCCCCCAACACCCTCGGATGCCATGGACCTGGTTCTCACATCACCTGGGAAGCTGACTGGGCAGGAGCTGCACCAGCCTTCAGAGCCATAGGAAGGGCACCCACACCCAGCGTGGCACCCAGCACATGTGTGCCCGGCACAGGAGGGCATGTGCACCCACACCCAGCATAGCACCCAGCACATGTGTGCCTGGCACAGGAGGGCATGTGCACCCACACCCCCAGCGTGGCACCCAGCACATGTGTGCCCGGCACAGGAGGGCATGTGCACCCACACCCAGCATAGCACCCAGCACATGTGTGCCTGGCACAGGAGGGCATGTGCACCCACACCCCCAGCGTGGCACCCAGCACATGTGTGCCCAGCACAGGAGGGCATGTGCACCCACACCCAGCACGTGTGCCTGGCACAGAAGGGCATGTGCACCCACCCCCAGCATGGCACCCAGCACATGTGTGCCTGGCACAGGAGGGCATGTGCACCCACACCCCCAGTGTGGCACCCAGCATGTGTGTGCCCGGCACAGGAGGGCATGTGCACCCACACCCAGCATAGCACCCAGCACATGTGTGCCTGGCACAGGAGGGCATGTGCACCCACACCCCCAGCGTGGCACCCAGCACATGTGTGCCCAGCACAGGAGGGCATGTGCACCCACACCCAGCACGTGTGCCTGGCACAGAAGGGCATGTGCACCCACCCCCAGCATGGCACCCAGCACATGTGTGCCTGGCACAGGAGGGCATGTGCACCCACACCCCCAGTGTGGCACCCAGCATGTGTGTGCCCGGCACAGGAGGGCATGTGCACCCACACCCAGCATAGCACCCAACACATGTGTGCCCGGCACAGGAGGGCATGTGCACCCACACCCAGCATAGCACCCAGCACATGTGTGCCCGGCACAGGAGGGCATGTGCACCCACACCCAGCATAGCACCCAGCACGTGTGTGCCCGGCACAGGAGGGCATGTGCACCCACACCCCCGGCGTGGCACCCAGCACACGCTGGCACCGTGCACAGAGGTAGCTGTCTGACTCAATCCTTCCTAAACTTTGCAGCCTCGTGCTGGAGCCACGCGGGAAAGCACCACCACCAGAAGTCACGTCTCCTCTGTGGGGAGCTCTCAGAGGGCCAGTGGATGCTGTCCTGAGCGAGTGCCACCAGAAGATGAAGCGGGTAGAACTCCGAGGTGCACGGGTGCCCGGGCCACTGCTGCTGAGGAGCAGAGCCCTGCGTGTGTCCGCACCTGCTCCCTCCACAGCAAACACGGAAGCAGTGGCCCAGAAACCCGGGAAAAGAACAGCTGGAAAGGTGCCCCGAGGGGGGTAACAGAGACAAAGCTGCACTCAGAAAACGGCACCAGAAACGCTTCACAGGCTCAACACATGAAATCGCTATTTTTAATCTTCACTGAACGTTTTGGGGTGACGCTGGTTAATAAAATGATACAGGTCTCAGGTATGGAATTCTGTAACCCGTCATCTGTATGCAGCACTGTGTGCTCCCCACCCCACCCCAGGTCTCCTCCCCTCACCACTGACCCCTCACCCCCCTCCCCACCCCCTTTCCCTCACCCCTGACCCCTCACCCCCCACCTCCCCACCCCCTTTCCCTCACCACTGACCCCTCACCCCCCTCCCCACCCCCTTTCCCTCACCACTGACCCCTCACCCCCCACCTCCCCACCCCCTTTCCCTCACCACTGACCCCTCACCCCCTCCCCACCCCCTTTCCCTCACCACTGACCCCTCACCCCCTTTCCCTCACCACTGACCCCTCACCCCCCTCCCCACTCCCTTTCCCTCACCACTGACCCCTCACCCCCTCCCCACCCCCTTTCCCTCACCACTGACCCCTCACCCCCCACCTCCCCACCCCCTTTCCCTCGGGCAATCACAAGTTGTCCGTGTCTGGTTTTTTTACTTTTGTTTAATCCCTTCACCTTAAAAAAAAAAAAAAGACCTGAAGTTGAAAACAAGCTAAAACAAAAATAAACTATATCAAATTGGTAACACAGGATGATTTCAATGGCTGTGAACACACGAAATGCAAAGAAAGCTCGCACTGAGCTGTAACCAAGCACACATGAGCACAGCCAGGTAAGTGAACACTTCCTGCTGTCAGGACCCAAGGCTTTCTGCGCAAGGGGAGCAGCGTGAACAACAGGTCAAAGCCTTTACGGAGACACCTGCCACGTTAGACACTGAATCAGAACCGCCTGGCTCACGTGTGCGTCTGTCATGCACTTCCCGGACGCCTGCACTCAGACCCCAGGAGTGACATGTCACAGAGACCCCAGCTCCGTCACTGGCTTCCCGAGAGCGGGTCTTCCACTCACCACTCTTTGGGGACAGTCCCCTCTGGGCCAGAGCAAGGAGAACACAGGTGCCCAGAGCTCTCCTGCCTCAGTGAGGGAACGCTCCCTGCCAACCAGGACAGAGCTGTGAAGGGAGCCCCCACAGATGACTCACTTCTGATACACAAAAATTAATCCCAGGAGTGTTTAACACGAAAAGGAAAAGGACATTCAGGACACGACATGAAGACACAGGTAGGACATCTACTAAGGCCCAGGCAGGGAGAAACGGCACACTGTGAGCCCCCGCCACTGTCCCACCACACACCACACTCCCACCCACCACTAACACCTACCACACACACCCACCACGCTCACACCCACCGCTCACACCCACCACTCACACCCACCACGCTCACACCCACCACGCTCACACCCACCACACACCACGCTCCCACCCACCACTCACACCTACCACACACACCTACCACGCTCACACCCACCACGCTCACACCCACCACACACCACGCTCCCACCCACCACTCACACCCACTGCTCACACCTCGCTCACACCCACCACTCACACCCACCACTCACACCCACCACACACCACGCTCCCACCCACCACTCACACCTTCTACACACACCCACCACGCTCACACCCACCACGCTCACACCCACCACTCACACCCACCACGCTCACACCCACCACTCACACCCACCACACCACACTCCCACCCACCACACACCTTCCACACACACCCACCACTCACACCTACCACACACACACCACGCTCACACCCACCACGTATTCATACCCACCACTCACACCTACCACACACACACCACGCTCACACCCACCACGTATTCATACCCACCACTCACACCCACCACTCACACCCACCACGCTCACACCCACCACTCACACCCACCACACCACACTCCCACCCACCACACACCTTCCACACACACCCACCACTCACACCTACCACACACACACCACGCTCACACCCACCACGTATTCATACCCACCACTCACACCTACTGCACACACCCACCACGCTCCCACCCACCACTCACACCCACCACACACCACGCTCCCACCCACCACTCACACCTTCCACACACACACACCACGCTCACACCCACCACGTATTCATACCCACCACTCACACCTACTGCACACACCCACCACACTCCCACCCACCACTCACACCTTCCACACACACCCACCACTCACACCTACCACACACACACCACGCTCACACCCACCACGTATTCATACCCACCACTCACACCCACCACTCACACCCACCACGCTCCCACCCACCACTCACACCTTCTACACACACCCACCACGCTCACACCCACCACTTACACCCACCACGCTCACACCCACCACTCACACCCACCACGCTCACACCCACCACTCACACCCACCACACCACACTCCCACCCACCACACACCTTCCACACACACACCACTCACACCTACCACACACACACCACGCTCACACCCACCACGTATTCATACCCACCACTCACACCTACTGCACACACCCACCACGCTCACACCCCACTCACACCCACCACACACCACGCTCACACCCACCACGTATTCATACCCACCACTCACACCTACTGCACACACCCACCACGCTCACACCCCACTCACACCCACCACACACCACGCTCACACCCACCACGTATTCATACCCACCACTCACACCTACTGCACACACCCACCACGCTCACACCCCACTCACACCCACCACACACCACGCTCACACCCACCACGTATTCATACCCACCACTCACACCCACCACTCACACCCACCACTCACACCCACCACTTACACCCACCACGCTCACACCCACCACTCACACCCACCACGCTCACACCCACCACTCACACCCACCACACCACACTCCCACCCACCACACACCTTCCACACACACCCACCACTCACACCTACCACACACACACCACGCTCACACCCACCACGTATTCATACCCACCACTCACACCTACTGCACACACCCACCACGCTCACACCCCACTCACACCCACCACACACCACGCTCACACCCACCACGTATTCATACCCACCACTCACACCTACTGCACACACCCACCACGCTCACACCCCACTCACACCCACCACACACCACGCTCACACCCACCACGTATTCATACCCACCACTCACACCCACCACTCACACCCACCACTCACACCCACCACGCTCCCACCCACCACTCACACCCACCACGCTCACACCCACCACTCCCACCACGCTCACACCCACCACTCACACCCACCACACACCATGCTCCCACCCACCACACACCTTCCACACACACCCACCACTCACACCCACCACACCACACTCCCACCCACCACACACCTTCCACACACACCCACCACTCACACCTACCACACACACACCACGCTCACACCCACCACGTATTCATACCCACCACTCACACCTACTGCACACACCCACCACGCTCACACCCCACTCACACCTACCACACACCCACTACGCTCACACCCACCACTCACACCTACCACACACACCCACCACGCTCACACCCACCACTCACACCTACCACACACACACCACGCTCACCCACCACTCACACCCACCGCTCACACCCACCACGCTCACACCCACCACTCACACCTACCACACACACCCACCACGCTCACACCCACCACTCACACCTACCACACACACACCACGCTCACCCACCACTCACACCCACCGCTCACACCCACCACGCTCACACCCACCACTCACACCTACCACACACACCCACCACGCTCACACCCACCACTCACACCTACCACACACACACCACGCTCACCCACCACTCACACCTACTGCACACACCCACCACGCTCACACCCCACTCACACCTACCACACACACCCACTACGCTCACACCCACCACTCACACCTACCACACACCCACCACGCTCACACCCCACTCACACCCACCACCCACCACGCTCCCACCCACCACGCTCACACCCACCACGCTCCCACCCACCACGCTCACACCCACCACGCTCACACCCACCACTCACACCTACCACACACACCCACCACTCACACCTACCACACACACCACGCTCACACCCACCACTCACACCTACCACTCACACCTACCACAAACACCCACCACGCTCACACCCACCACTCATACCCACCACTCACACCTACTGCACACACCCACCACTCACACCTACCACACACACCACGCTCACACCCACCACTCACACCTACCACTCACACCTACCACAAACACCCACCACGCTCACACCCACCACTCATACCCACCACTCACACCTACCACACACACACCACGCTCACACCCACCACGTATTCATACCCACCACTCACACCTACTGCACACACCCACCACGCTCACACCCCACTCACACCTACCACACACACACACCACGCTCACACCCACCACGCTCACACCTACCACTCACACCCACCACGCTCCCACCCACCACACTCATACCCACCACGCTCACACCCACCACGCTCACACCCACCACTCACACCTACCACACACACCCACCACACTCACATACACCACACCACACTCACGTTCTCACCCACACCACTCACACCCACCACACCACACTCACACCCACCACACTCACAACAGACCTGCCGTCTCTTCTTCCTGTCCAACTACTCTCCCCACCAGCTGCTCCCAGACCACAGCTCACCCACTGTCTGAAGGTTCCTCTGCTGGCACTGGGGGCTCCCCGCCCTGCCATCCTCAGAGAGCCCTTCCTGCCCCCCAAACATCCTGCTCCACCCTGCGCCCTGCCCTGCCTGTGTCTGAGCTTCACGGGATATGCTCCCCACTCACAGGTGACAGTGCCCAGCGCAGAGCTGGCCCTCGACAGCCCTGGAGGATGAATGCATGAATGGGACCTCCCTACACAGCCAGCAAAGTCACACTGGCCACAGAACAGCTGAGGACCTGGGACATGGGGGACTCGGGACAATGTCGGGTAATTATAAAGTCTTCTTGGGGACAAGGATAATACAGAGACTACTCATTTCTTTCCCACACGTTTTGTCTTTAACGGTCTCTGATGATCATGTCTTACTTGGGAAAAAACCAGCTATTTAAAACTTGTAACTACAGACTATGGACACTGCTCCTTCCCATGAACCCAAAGGGAAACTCAACAGACCTGGGGTTCAGTACATGGCAGCCACCGGACACCAGGCCCTCTGCAGTGCAGACAGGACGGAGGCTGCCGGACACCAGGCCCTCTGCAGTGCAGACAGGACGGAGGCCGCCGGACACCAGGCCCTCTGCAGTGCAGACAGGACGGAGGCCGCCGGACACCAGGCCCTCTGCAGTGCAGACAGGACGGAGGCCGCCGGACACCAGGCCCTCTGCAGTGCAGACAGGACGGAGGCCGCCGGACACCAGGCCCTCTGCAGTGCAGACAGGACGGAGGCCGCCAGACACCAGGCCCTCTGCAGTGCAGTGGGCAGACAGAGGGCAGTGACAGGGGTTCCTGCAGCCCCCACCACACTGCTCCCCACCCCCTGGGGCCACACAAAGACTAGCAGAGCTCTTGCTCAGGCGCGTTAAAAACCAGAGGGGGGTTAAGCCGCCAGAATCACCCAACGGGCAGTGAGTGGGCCATTCCCAGCACGCCCACAGGCCGCCCGAGGCCTCGCTCTGCTGACCTGGTTACAAGGGACGGCAGACCTGGCACTTGATGCCGATAAACAGAGCACAAGTCACAGCCCCCAGGGCAGCTCTTTCCCTGAAACGCTGCACAACACCGACCGGGCGGGCGGGGCAGAGGGAGCCGCCCCAGCCGTCTCTGTGCAGCTTTGCCGAAAGGTAGCCGCGGCACAGTGAAATGCACCCATTTTGTTTCAAGCGCCCAAGCTGATGGGTCTGGGTGAATGTGCACAGCCACGGCCGCCGTCGGGACTGGACACACTGCTGTCGGCTTAGAGAGCTGCCCGGTGGGGCCGCACCGGCCACAGCTGAGCCTCCGCCGCACCACGCTCGGCAGCACATCCCGGAGGCCGCGCCCCTGGCACAGTGTTCTCAGACCCCCCCCGTCACGGTGGCAGCCAGGGCTCTGCTCCAGGGTGCCCTGAGTCGTGTCCCATGGCACGGCGGGCCACCTGACCATCCCTGAGACTCTCTGCACTCTGGCCTGTTATCAACAGAGCCGTGACGGGTCCCACCAGGTGTCACACGGACGCTTCCCTTCTCCTAGGGCAGGACTGCTGGACGTGTGCGGTACAGGGCAAAGCTACTGCCTGCCCTCCACAACCTCCGCCAGGTGCACTGGTAGGTCCCTCAATGCCCGCGTGCTGGAGGGGGAGGCAGCTGGCTGTGCCCTGGGCCCCCACCTACACGGCCCTTTGGGAAGTAGGCACCTTTCAGATGCTTCTGCTGGCCCTTTCTGTATGTCCTCCTGTCCGCTCAGACCTTCTGCCGTTCTTACAGAGCTGTGTGTCCCACCAGGACTGCGGGACCCTCCTTCCTGGGCCCCAGACACCGGTCCTCTGCCAGCTGCACCCCCCTCCACGGCCCGTTCCCAAGTTCTGAACAGTGTCCGTCACCAGCGCGAGTCTCCGGTCCACTCTGAAGTTCAATCCATCCCCTCTCCCCCCTCGCCCGTGCTGTCCCTGTCCTACAGGACCCTTACACACGGCCAGAAGGTCAGCAGGCTTCCCACAGTCACCTCTTCTTTTATACAGCGAGAGGGGGGACAGACAGACAGGACGGAGAGACAAGAAGCGTCCCACTTGTAGTCTTGGTTCCTAGTTGTTCACTGCTTCCTCATGTGGGCCTTCACTGGGGGGCTCCAGCCAAGCCAGTGACCTTGGGGTCATGTCCACGATCCCGCGCTCAAGCCAGCGACCTCAAACCTGGGTCCTCGGCGTCCCAGGCTGGCGCTCTATCCACTGCGCCACCGCCTGATCCGGCTCACAGTTACTCTTTCTTTAGGATGGGACTTCAGTGTCGCTGCCTGTGGAACACACTTCCACCCCCGGGACGCTGCGGTCCTGAGGCGGAGGGGAGGCCGCCAGCAGCCCAGGCTGCAGCCCGGACACACGTCCCACCCCACCCCCGAGAGGCCGTCACCGCAGCGAGGGGGCCCTGGCAGCGTGGGCTCGGTTAGGCTGATGAGGGGTCACAGCTCCGTCACGGGGGGAGAGAGCCAGCGGGCAGCACAGGGAGACCCACAGAGCGTCCACTAGCCCTCAACACACGGCAGCAAGGTCGCTGGCTCGGCTGGAGCCCCGTCACGGCCCAGAGGAGAAAGCAGTCAGGGACCCGGAGGCCTCCGCGGAGGGCGTGCAGCTCATGAGCCAGCTGTGCGGAGGCCTCGCCGGAGCAGCACGAGGGCCAGTGCGAGCACAGCGCAGGGAGGGCTTCCGGGACACCATCTCGTCCACAGAATCAGACTGATCAGTGGCTGACGACATCGGACGAGATGCTGCAACAGTCCCCCCGCCCCACCCCACGGCGAGGGCAGCGCTCCATCCGCTCCAGAGCCTGGCCGCCTTTACCACTGAGTGACCCTGGTCTCCTCAGCTCCATCCGCTCCAGAGCACGGCCGCCTTTACCATTGAGTGACCCTGGTCTCCTCAGCTCCATCCGCTCCAGAGCACGGCCGCCTTTACCACTGAGTGACCCTGGTCTCCTCAGCTCCATCCGCTCCAGAGCACGGCCGCCTTTACCACTGAGTGACCCTGGTCTCCTCAGCTCCATCCGCTCCAGAGCCTGGCCGCCTTTACCACTGAGTGACCCTGGTCTCCTCAGCTCCATCCGCTCCAGAGCCAGGCCGCCTGTACCACAGAGAGACCCTGGTCTCCTCAGCTCCATCCGCTCCAGAGCACGGCCGCCTTTACCACTGAGTGACCCTGGTCTCCTCAGCTCCATCCGCTCCAGAGCACGGCCGCCTTTACCATTGAGTGACCCTGGTCTCCTCAGCTCCATCCGCTCCAGAGCCTGGCCGCCTTTACCACTGAGTGACCCTGGTCTCCTCAGCTCCATCCGCTCCAGAGCACGGCCGCCTTTACCACTGAGTGACCCTGGTCTCCTCAGCTCCATCCGCTCCAGAGCCTGGCCGCCTTTACCACTGAGTGACCCTGGTCTCCTCAGCTCCATCCGCTCCAGAGCCTGGCCGCCTTTACCACTGAGTGACCCTGGTCTCCTCAGCTCCATCCGCTCCAGAGCACGGCCGCCTTTACCACTGAGTGACCCTGGTCTCCTCAGCTCCATCCGCTCCAGAGCACGGCCGCCTTTACCACTGAGTGACCCTGGTCTCCTCAGCTCCATCCGCTCCAGAGCACGGCCGCCTTTACCACTGAGTGACCCTGGTCTCCTCAGCTCCATCCGCTCCAGAGCCTGGCCGCCTTTACCACTGAGTGACCCTGGTCTCCTCAGCTCCATCCGCTCCAGAGCCTGGCCGCCTTTACCACTGAGTGACCCTGGTCTCCTCAGCTCCATCCACTCCAGAGCCTGGCTGCCTTTACCACTGAGCGACCCTGGTCTCCTCAGTCAGGGCACAGAGGATAGAAACACAGATGGCCGAGTTCCAGTCACGGAAAGTGGCGTCCAGGGAGCCAGAGGCCTGCCGTCGCTGCCTGCTCCCTGGCCAGGACACACACCCAGGGCTGCCGGCCAGCAGCATCACCCAGGACCCTGCTCCCCGGGGCCCACGTCCAGGGCCGCCCGGGCCTTCTCCCTCCGGCCTCAGCTCATCCACCCCCAGGCCACCGCGCCCACCCTGTCCCACCACCGGTAGGCCTGGCTGTCACTGCAGAGGGTCGCTTTCTAATACGAGGACCAAAACCGCCCCTGAACACCCCTCAGGCCCTCGAGAGCTCAGGCTGGGCCAGCCACCACCCCCCCGACCCTGGGGCACTGTGCTCACTGAGCCCCAGAGCAGGGAGGAGGCCGCCCTCTCAGGGACTGTGGTCACCAGAACACTTTCCTGAAAGCACAGGCCCCCGGTCAGGGGCTGACAGTGTGAACGTGACAGCCAATCCCTGCACGGAGTCCCGGGCACGCCTCCTCGTCCTCCCTCCGAGAGCCCCGCTCACTGCCCAGTCATGGCTGAGACAGCTGACAGTCTGAGGGCTGAGGGGACCGGCTCAGCTGGTCAGCAGCGGAACCTGGCTCTCTGGGGAGCCCCTCCTGACCACGGCCGTGAGGACCCAGACAAGCAGGACCCCCTGCGGAGAGGGAACTGGACTTCCCCCCTCCCCCGGGCAGCCCCTCTCCTGCCTGGCACAGGCCTGGAGCTGGTACACGGTACAGCAGGATGCAGGGTGTGATCAGCATACACATCAATCACTTTCCCGCACAGCAGCAGGGAACAGGGGAATCCAGACTTACACACCCAGCACCACTCACAGCACCAGACGAACTGCTTAGCACAAACCTAACAAGACACACACAAGGTCCACTTGAGGCCAACTACAAAACTCTGAGACTCAATCAAAGAAAAATCATATAAATGGAGACATCGCCCATGTTCATGAACAGGAAAAATAAACATAGTCAAAATGACAGTTCTTCCCAACTCAATCTGTAGATTCAACACAACCCCCATCTGGACCCCAGCACGTTACTTCGTGGACACGGACAAACCGACTCTGAAGTCTCTGTGGAGGCGGAGGACCCAGAACAGCCAGCTGAGTGCGGAGGAGAAGGACAGAGGCGGGGTCTGCCGCCACCCGCCCTCAAGACGTCAGAGATCCAGACAGAGCGGTGCTGACGGAAGAACAGACACACAGGTCAACGGAGCGGAACACAGAGCCCAGAAACAGACCCCCGGAAATACGGTGGACTGACTTTGACAATGGAGAAAGGACAGTCTCCTCCGTAAACGGTGTTGGACCACTGGGCATCCCCAGGCAAGGTAATGAGTCGACACACAGACCTCACCCTTCACAGAATTAACTCAGGGTGGATCAGGACAGAAATGTGGAACGCAAGCTAGGAAACTCCTAGAAGATAACACGGGAGAAAACCCAGCTGACCTGGGGTTCGGCGGCGACTCTTCAGATGCAACACCAAAGGCACCGCCCACGAAAGAGAAAATGGATGAGCTGAACTTATTTAAAAGTTAAAAACTTCTGCTCTACGAAGGACAATATAGAGAGAACGAGAAGACCAGCCTCAGAGGGGAGAGATATTCACAAAAGACACATCTTTTTGATACAGGACTGTTTTTTTTTCCAAATATACACAAAGAATTCTTAAAACCGGTAAGAAAACAAACAACCCCATTAAAAATGGGCCAAAGACCCTCACAGACGGCTCACTGAAGTCCACAGGCGGCAGATAAGCAAGTGCGACGATGCCCCCCGTCCTGCGTCATCGGGGAACTGCACGTGTGACAGTGAAGAGACACCACTGCGCACCGATCAGAACGGCCAAAACCCAGAGCTCTGACAACACCAAGTGCTGGCGAGGACGTGGAGCAGCCGGGACTCTCGGTTGCTGCTGGTGGGAACGCAGACGGGCGGCCACTTCGGAAGACAGTCGGTGCTTTCTTACAAAGCAAAGCTGACTCATGACCCAGAGGTCACACTCCTTGGTGTTTACTTGAAGGAGTTAAAACTATGTCTACGCAGAAACCTGCACACGGATGTTTACTGAAGCTTTGTTCACAACTGACAGAACGGGAAGCCACCAAGACGTCCCTCAGCAGGTGACGGACAAATAAACTGTGGAGCTGAAGCTGCTCTAGACAAACTGGCTTAACTTAAAAATAAAAACATTTAAACATGACGTTGCTGGTATTGGATCCTCCAGGGAGGTGGCCCCAAACCTCCTAAGAGAAGTAGGCTCTGGGTAACTGGCTGACTGGCAAAATCATCTCCTGTCCCTTCTCCACACCCCTCTCCGCCAAGACGCCACTAATCCACCCGTAAGAGAATTGAAATGGTGCTGACCCCCAGCGGGAGAGCGGGAGAGGGAACAGAGATCTCCACAGACGCAGGAAAGGGGGACGGAGACGCCAGGAAGAAGGGGGGTGCTCGCTGCAGACAGAGACCGTGGGCGGACTGGGGACGTTGGACAGCACACAGCAGCCAACTGCCCAGGCTCTCGGCAGAGAAGTAAGAGCAGGAAGGTCCTTTCCTCAGAAACTGCGGGACCCTGGCCAGTTGGCTCAGTGGTAGAGCGTCAGCCCAGCATGTGGATGTCCCGGGTTCGATTCCCCATCTGGGCACACAGGAGAGACACCCATCTGCTTCTCCACCCTTCCCCCTCCCACTTCTCTCTCTCTCTCTCTCTCTCTCTCTCTCTCCTGCAGCCAGGGTTCCATTGGAGTGAGTTGGCCCCAGGTGCTGAGGACAGCTCCATGGCCTCTCCCTCTAGCGCTAGGAAGACCTCGGTTGCTAAGCATGGCCCTAGATGGGCAGAGCATCACCCCCTGGTGGGCATGCCTGGTAGATCCTGGTCAGGGCACATGCAGGAGTCTGTCTCTCTCCTCCCTGCTTCTCACTGAATAATAAAAAAAAAGGAACTGCGGGCTAGCTGGCACCAGGAGGCCACCTGACCACCTGGCCTGAGGGTGTCCGGCTCCACCATGGCTCTCGGCACGTCTCTGCCAACTCAGACCAGCCAACACCACCAGACATTTCAAGAAAGGCCCCAGCCAGCCCTGGCCAGGTGGCTTAGCTGGTTAGAGCACGGCCCCAGCCAGCCCTGGCCAGGTGGCTTAGCTGGTTAGAGCACGGCCCCAGCCAGCCCTGGCCAGGTGGCTTAGCTGGTTAGAGCACGGCCCCAGCCAGCCCTGGCCAGGTGGCTTAGCTGGTTAGAGCACGGCCCCAGCCAGCCCTGGCCAGGTGGCTTAGCTGGTTAGAGCATGGCCCCAGCCAGCCCTGGCCAGGTGGCTTAGCTGGTTAGAGCATGGCCCCAGCCAGCCCTGGCCAGATGGCTTAGCTGGTTAGAGCATGGCCCAAAGCACAGAGGTTGCCATTTCAGTCCCCAATCAAATCACAGACAGGAGCAGATCAATGTTCCTGTCTCCTTCTCTTTCTCTTTCTCTCCCTCTCTCTCTCTAAAAGTCAATAAACAAATATCTAAAAGAAAGAAAGAAAGAAAGAAGAAAGAAAGAAAGAAAAGAAAAAAAGAGAAGAGAAAAGAAAAGAAAAGAAGGAAAGAAGGAAAGGCCCCAACATGACAGGGGCCTGCGGACCCGTGGGCTCCGGGCTCAGAGCCACTTGGAGCTGGGGGCACCGGCACCAGGAAGAGGGGAGAGCGTGCAGGGTCTCCGGGCGGAGGGAGGGTCTCGGGAAGAGGGGAGAGCGTGCAGGGTCTCCGGGCGGAGGGAGGGTCTCGGGAAGAGGGGAGAGTGTGCAGGGTCTCCAGGGGGAGGGAGGGTCTCAGGAAGAGGGGAGAGCGTGCAGGGTCTCCAGGTGGAAGGAGGGTCCTGGGAAGAGGGGAGAGTGTGCAGGGTCTCCAGGCGGAGGGAGGGTCTCGGGAAGAGGGGAGAGTGTGCAGAGTCTCCAGGTGGAGGGAGGGTCTCAGGAAGAGGGGAGAGCGTGCAGGGTCTCCAGGTGGAGGGAGGGTCCTGGGAAGAGGGGAGAGTGTGCAGGGTCTCCAGGCAGAGGGAGGTCTCAGGAAGAGGGGAGAGCGTGCAGGGTCTCCGGGCGGAGGGAGGGTCTCAGGAAGAGGGGAGAGCGTGCAGGGTCTCCGGGCGGAGGGAGGGTCCTGGGAAGAGGGGAGAGCGTGCAGGGTCTCCGGGCGGAGGGAGGGTCTCAGGAAGAGGGGAGAGCGTGCAGGGTCTCCGGGCGGAGGGAGGGTCTCAGGAAGAGGGGAGAGCGTGCAGGGTCTCCGGGCGGAGGGAGGGTCCTGGGAAGAGGGGAGAGCGTGCAGGGTCTCCGGGCGGAGGGAGTTCTCGGGAAGAGGGACAGAGATTATTCAGGCAGGACGGGAATCCCCACAGAAACGACAGCGGGCATCATTCTCAACCTGGACAACTGGGTTCTCTGGGCCCCGTCTGATGGCAAACCCACGGGGAGGGGGCCCGGGAGCCTGCACACATCATGGGGACAGGACATGGGACCCCACCTCAATCCCAGGTGCTCAGGCCCCCAGGGCACAGACCTGCTCACCTGCAGCCTCCTCCACGAGTGACTTGGGGCCAGCCTGAGCAGGACGTCGGCGTCCAGGAGCAGGACAGACGCCCCTGAGACACCTGGCCGGGACAACCCGTGGGCACCTCCTGTCTGGGCTCCATTGTCAACAGTGTCCTCCTTCCACAATCAGTAACACCCAGCAAACAATCGCCATCACACCGGTGTGACGCAGTAACACCTGACCCCAGCCACCTCTGGTTGGCTCTGCACTCGCCAAACAAACCCCCTGGCGTGGTGACCTGCTCTCCAACCAGACCGAACTCTGTTCAGCTCTGGATGACCCGGGGGCCTGATTTCAGGGCGACACCGCGCCTTGCTGCGGTCAGGCCACCCCCACAAAGCCCGGGACTGCTGCCGCCCCTGCTCCTTCCAGGGAGGGAGGCAGGAGTGCCCACAGCCTCTTGTCCCCAAGTCCTGCCCTGCCGTCCAGCCCAGAGTCAGCCAGGTGCCCCCGCACACCTGACCACCCCATCTGTGCTTGTCCACTCCTGCTGCCCTCACCAGGGCACGCCCCTCGCCCGCCACCACCCCCGCACCCAGCTCCCCACCGTCCTCATCCAAGAGGCCAGCTCCAGGCGGCCACACTGCTCTCAGTCTCAGTGACCCTCCCACCCAGTTCCAGCCCCCGCCCTCTCACCCACTGACCTCCTCCGAGGAGCCGGACCACACACCTCATGTCCTACAGCCTGGGAACTGCTCTGTCCCATGAGCCAGGGGGCCCCTGGCTCGGGCCCCCACGTTCTGTTCTCTCAGACCCTGTGGTCATCGCTGACTCATCCTATGGGTGCACCCGGGACCCGCCACGAGCCGCCCAGGGCACAGACACACGGGGTCCCACGTGCCCAAGGCACAGACGCACGGGGTCCCGGGTGCAGCACAGAGCGAGGGCCAGCGGGCGGCGGCAGCCCTGATGGTGACACAGGGACACAGGGACACGGCAGCACCATGGACTCGGCGGACCAAGTAAAATACGCCACACTCGAGTCACATCAGCTTCTCACACGCCACGGATTCTGTACTAACAGGCGACAGAAACTTCAGGCTTCGTGTGTGGCCGCATTTCACTCCTGCCGGACTGCTCTGCCCTGTGAGCTCCAGTCCCCGAGACGCACCCAGAAACAAGAGAAGGCTCTTCAGACCCACCTCGCATCGCTGCCCCCCTCAGAACAGGGTCCCCAGGTCACTGTCAGGATGCCCAGGCAGCTGCCTCACCTTCCACTCAGGACCAGCCTGTCCAGCTTCCAAGGGCCAAACCCAAAGGCAGCCCTGTCCCTACCTCCCCTACTGGCCACCAACACACGGCGGGTCAAGACCTCTCAGTGTCACACTCCTGACCCCGTGACTTGGCCCCCTGCTGACCCCGCTGTCCCACCTCTGGCCGCAGCATGTCCCAGGTCTCCGAGCCGGCCTCTCTGCCCCACCACCCTGTCCTGCCCCTCCCCAGAACCAGCTGACACACCGCCACGTGACTTAAAATATCGTCCATCTTTTCAGGAGCCCCCCTGGTCCTGAGCCCACCTCTGAATCTCAGCCTCGCATCTCGGTCCCCGGACCCGCCTCTCGGAAGTCAGGTGAACGGCCCATCAATGCACCTGGAAGCAGCACCTGAGTTTCCTAACAGTCACGAGCGGTGCCCAGAACCTCCCTTCTCTGCAGGAGTGGAGATCCGCATGGCCCGGGGGACACCCGCCAGGCAGCATGGGGGGGGGGGGGGGGCTTTCCACAAACGAGGGAACGCTGCACAGCACAGGTCAGAGGGTCTCAGCAACGTGACACTTAAGTGGCCCAAGTCCCGGTAGGTGGCCCACAACTTGGTCCTCCTACTACATTAACACTCAAATCAAGCACGTGTGTTTTGTCACGTCTAGGAAGAGGCTCTGAGCAGGCGGCAGAGAGGAACCAAGGTGTGTAGTGACCCCGGGTGAGCAGTGTCTGCCCACGGTGGGGGGGGGCCGACAGCCACAGGACGCTGGCCGGGCCCCAGCTCTTCTGGGTGCTGCTTGCGGGTGTTTATTAACCTGTTTAAGTGACACAAATAAGGAAGGCCATGCGGGACCAAAGGCAGACTGTGAGTAATCCAGTTCCACGCATCTGACCTCTAAACATGAACCCTCTCCTCACCCAGCCCCCCCCTCAGTTAAAGGCCTGCAAAGCTCCGGCCTGTCTGCCCAGGGGACAGACCACAGACAGCTCTGGGAGACTCCCTGACTCAGGCACGGACACGCCCACCACACGAGCTCCCTCCACACACACACACACCGCCAGCCACGCCCTCTGCCCTCAGGTGAACCCACAGAGCCTCCCCTGCACGGCTCAGGACTGCCGGCCCCACCGCGGAACCCACAGACAGGCCTCAGGGAGACACCACGTCCTAGGGAAGCGCCTCGTGTCCAGCAGGCTGTGGGACCTGGGGCCCAGGCAATGAGCGGGGTGTCCAGAAAGCCATGTTCTGAGCAGAGGGGCCAGCAGCTGCAAAGGGCAGCTGTGGCCTGCTGACCAGTGAGGGAGAAGGCGGCCTGTGCCGGACCGGGGACAAGACTGTGAGACACACGCGCAGGGTCAGGCCGCTGTCAGAAGGCTGGGCTTCGTTCTAGAAGCAACAGGAACTGCAAGACCCGGGAGGTCCCAAGTAACGCCGCCCCAGCAGGAGGAAGAGTGGGGAGCAGCCAGAGTGAGCGTGGCCTGCGAACTGGACGGGGAGGCCAGGTTCCCAGACCGTGCCTCCCTGTCGGGAGCCATCGGGCACTGCCCACCAGCCTGCACAGAGCGTCCAGGGCAGGGGTCAGGAACCTATGGCTCGCAAGCCAGATGTGGCTCTTTTTTTTTTTTTTTTTTTTCTTGTATTTTTCTGAAGCTGGAAACAGGGAGAGACAGTCAGACAGACTCCCGCATGCGCCCGACCGGGATCCACCCGGCACGCCCACCAGGGGCGACGCTCTGCCCACCAGGGGGCGATGCTCTGCCCCTACGGGGCGTCGCCATGTTGCGACCAGAGCCACTCTAGCGCCTGGGGCAGAGGCCACAGAGCCATCCCCAGCGCCCGGGCCATCTTTGCTCCAATGGAGCCTTGGCTGCGGGAGGGGAAGAGAGAGACAGAGAGGGAAAGCGCGGCGGAGGGGTGGAGAAGCAAATGGGCGCTTCTCCTGTGTGCCCTGGCCGGGAATCGAACCCGGGTCCTCTGCACGCTAGGCCGACGCTCTACCGCTGAGCCAACCGGCCAGGGCCTGATGTGGCTCTTTTGATGGCTGCATCTGGCTCGCAGACAAATCTTTAATAAAAAAATAACATTAGATATATAAAACATTCTCATGTATTGCAATCCATTCATTTCCTACCATTCATGTTCATGGTTGCGGGTGGCTGGAGCCAATCACAGCTGTCCTCTAGGACAACACCAAATTTTTATTGGATAATGAGTAACCTACACGGGTCATTGTATGGCTCTCACGGAATTACATTTTAAAATATGTGGCATTCATGGCTCTCTCAGCCAAGGTTCCCGCCCCTGATCCAGGGGCTGGCTTAATGAAGTCTCAAAAATGCACACAATCCCAAGAACGACTACTCCAGGGACCTCCCACCAGAACCGATGGCTGTGAGGTCACCCCACATCTCAGCTCTTCCAGAGAAAGACTCTCAGAGACGAAGTTAAGGTCCTGTCTCAGGCCCAAACCCGGCCCAGCCCCCAGAAGCGGCCAGCTGCAGGGAGGGTGTCCTTGGTCTGACACGCGCTGACACCCAGGGTGCACACAGACCCCACCAGTGTGTGGTTCTTCAAAGCCACGGAAATGAAGTCACACAGGACACTGTGCTCCCCACGTCCTGCGACAGGCCCCCCACCGCCTCGCACGCAGACACAGAACAGAGTTTGGGGACTTCACTCCGTCTGCGCTTCCACGGTCACCCCTGCATGACTGCACCCTCACAAGGCGGTGACAACGCTGTCTGTGTAGCCAAGGCCGGGCCCTGGGCTCTCCCAACTGGGGACACAGTGTTTTCTAGAGCAGCAGCCCAGGCAGGCTGGCAGCCCACGGTCTCGGAACCAACACCGTGCTGGCGCCCAGCCTCAGGGACCCGCGCAGAGGCGCGTCTGGGCTGGGAGCCCCAACACTGGCCGAGGGCAGCCTCCACCGTGGGTTCAGGGTCAGCACCGGGGGGCACCGTGGATGACTCCCACACACCGTGGTGTGTCATGAAAGCAGGGGTCGCCGCAGAGTGCCAGGGACCCGCCCGGGCACAGGACCCCGCCGCTGCCCGCCGGGCGTCCTCACCACATCACCCAGAGCTGTCCCAGCAGTCGGCCTGGGCTGAGCCTCCCAACTGCTGAGTGCACAACAAAGTGGCACCAACCCTGACTGGTTATCTAATCAGCCAAGAGCAGCAGAGAGACCGCGGTGCCCACGACAACCGGGACAGACGGCATGCCGCCCTGCGTGCCCTGGGGGCAGGTGGCTGAGGAGGCTCCACCTCAGAAACGACACGACAAACCGGACGCCCCCCTGTCCACTGACCTACTACTGTCCCCACACAAGCCCCTCAGAGGACAGTACACAGGTCGGACCTGAGCTGGTACTCCATCAGTGTTTGCTGATCGACTGACCAAACTCACAAACAGGCCCCCAGCCGCAAGGCCACAAACAGGGCTGCTGGTCGACCCCCAATGCAGCCCCGGGCACCGTGGCCCCTGCAGCTCGCTGTGCAGGAAAAAGGGACCCGCACCCCAGACCAGGGTGCCTCCTGACCACACCCCTCCAGCTGGCCTGATCGCCACAGAGCCCACGGGACCATGAAGGACAAGTCCCCGCTAACCTGGGAAGTCCAGGGGCGACCAGACACGTCCTTGCCACCTACACCTGTGTCTCTGGCATAACCGTGTAGCTCCTGGCGACAGGCACGCAAACACTTCACTCCGTGAGCTTTCTCTCTAAAAGGCCTGGTCCCTCTGCATCTGCTGCTTCATGTGGGCACAACCTCGAAAGACGCCACGAGAAGGAGCTAAGGCAGCTGGCACTGCCAGCCCGTGGGCCTCTCTGGGCCCAGCACCTCCGTAAGTGGCTGCACGGTTCTGCGGCGTCCGTTCCTCCACGGGACCACGCAGCCCCAGGACTCCAGGTTCTGAACCACTCATCAGCGCAGGGCAGCAGTCTGGGACCACACACGACCACACACACAAAACCACCTGAGCTCAGCAACTCAAGCATCGGTCAACAGGAGTTAACGTCCACTCTAAGCCGTTTCCACAGACAAAAAGACAGAGAAGCCAGAAGATACTTGTTACCTTCATGACAAACATTCCTACGTCATAAAGAACTCTTTAAAACAAGAAGTGGCCCACGCCTTTCTTCCCCAAAGCCCTGGCAGCGTGCAGGGCAGGCTGCCTGCCCCACTGGCCGCCCACTCCCTGACAGCCACCCCGCCCCGTGCCAGCGTCAACGCCGCGGGAGAGCCCACCTGGGACACTGCACTCCTCTTCCAGACAGAAGTCCTCAGGGGTCTCATCCCCCACAGCCGAAATCCCATCCCACGCTGTGCCTCCTGAGCTCTGGCCTCGCCTGGCCTTCCCCGGGGCCGTGCCTTACAGCCAGTGCCTCGTACACACACCTCTGACGCTGGGAAACCATCTCAAACTCCACTCGTCCGGACAGGGATGTCGGTCCTCCGCCCCTCCCCCACAGTCCATCCGGAACGGCAGTGCCGACCTCAGTCACCCCGGGGACGCCCGTCCTCGCCCCACACCTCAGATCTGGCCGCACATCCCGTGGGGATGTCCACAGCTCTCCACCAGCACAGCGGTGCCCGGGCCCGGCCACCTCCCACCCCTGGACGCTGCCGCCCCGGCCACTTCCCACACCTGGACGCTGCCGCCAGCCGCCACTGCCCCTGCATTCCACGGCCCACAGATACAAAAGTGATCGCAACACATAATTAGATTCTGTGGCTGCCCTGCCTAAAAGCCTCCGACTGCTTCCCGAAGCAGCCGAGGTCAGCTCACTCCTGCGGCACACCCGGGAGCGACGGCTCTGCGACCTGGCCAACCTCACCCGTCTCCCACAGCCCCTCACTCACCCACCCCAGCCAGGACCAGCTCTCTGGCCCCCACTGGGCGCTCCGCCTGGAACCCAGGTCCCAGACGGCACAGAGCCAGCTCCCTGCCCCACCACCAGGTCTCAGCGCCGTCACCTGCTCAGAGAGCCTTTCCCACCCTCCAGCAGCACCCTCTCGGTCACTCGGTTTGCAACACTGCGTACTCCTCCGTGGCACTCGGCGGGAAAACGGCCACGGCCCTGGCCCTTGCTAACTGCCTGGACACCAGCCCGCCACCAGCCACGCTCAGGCTGAGACGCACCCTGGGAGGCACACAGGACAGCAGCCCACCTGGCACCCTGGAACTGGCCGGAGTAACACGGCTACAGCTTCCTAGAGGAAGCGTTCAGAACGCGTCGATTTCTAAAGGTCCTTGGAGCCAGAGGGTCTCAAATCCATGGTATTAAAATTGTAAATGGCCGTGCCCTTCTGGAAGGCAATTTGTATCAAAGCCTCGAAAATGCTCACCCACCAGACACACACAGAGCGGTGCACGAAGATGCTCAGCCGTGGGTCACTCGTCACAGATGAGGGGACATCAGTCACAGCAGGGTCACAGGGCCTGTGCCGGCGGAGAACCAGGCAGAACCAGGGAGCTCCGAAGACCACCGCGGGGTGGGATGCCCTTCCCACACGGGGGCCCAGGAGGGGCACACTGGCGGGACCAAGGGTGACCTGACTGTCAAAGGCAGGCACAGCTGCCTCCAACAGGGGCTGGGATGCAGAAGCCAAACACCAGCAGTCTAGGCGAGGGAAGGGCCCACAGTGGCCACACCCACAGCTCTCCTTTCCTGCCCTCTTTCCTACAATGAATAAAAAACCTAAGTTTGTAATTTAAAAAAGGTGGAAAAGGTACTTTCAAATAGCTAATAACTTTTACTAACACAGTGACATAAAAAAAAAAAGAAAAAAGGTCCTGGCCGGTTGGCTCAGTGGTAGAGCGTCGGCCTGGCGTGCAGAGGTCCCGGGTTCAATTCCCAGTCTGGGCACACAGGAGGGGCGCCCATCTGCCTCTCCACCCCTCCTCCTCTCCTTCCTCTCTCTCTCTTCCCCTCCCGCTGCGAGGCTCCATTGGAGCAAAGATGGACCGGGCGCTGGGGATGGCTCCTTGGCCTCTGCCCCAGGCGCTAGAGTGGCTCTGGTCGCAGCAGAGCGACGCCCCGGAGGGGCAGAGCATCGCCCCCTGGTGGGCAGAGCATCGCCCCCTGGTGGGCGTGCCGGGTGGATCCTGGTCGGGCGCATGCGGGAGTCTGACTGTCTCTCCCTGTTTCCAGCTTCAGAAAAATACCAAAAAAAAAAAAAAAGAAAAAGAAAAAAGAAATTAAGGTCCTGGCCAGGTAGCTCAGTGGATAGAGCGCCATCCTGGCAGGCTGAGGCCGCGGGCTCCATCCTGGATCAGGGCACGCATGAGAAGCGACCGAGGGGTGTTCGACTAAATGGAACAAGAAGTTGATGCTTCTCTCTCCCTCTCCCTGCCCCCACTCCCTTCCCCCCACAATCATTGGAAAGTTTTTTTTTTAATTGATCAAAAAAATAAAATTAAATTTAAAAACGTTAATCATAAAGACTTTCCTTTTTCACCCTTAAACAGTCACAATACTTAGGACACTGCACCGTGACCAGGGCAAGCGCCACGGGGGGCCTGCTCAGAGACGCGTGTGCACCCACACCAGGGACAGTCGGCTGACAGTTGTGGGGAGTCGTGCTCAGGCCAGAGAGAAAGGCCCCGAGGAAACTCCTCTGAAACCTTTTCCTGACAGCTGCCTGGCCCACGGACTTTAGCAAAGACTTAAAGTGGACAGAACTTCCCCTCTCAGCCACGACGCCACGGGGTCTGAGCGGCACAGCCGCCCCCCACCGGCACCCCTCCCCCCAAGGAGCGCAGTCCTCCGCTGCCTACCACGGCCGCGCCGTCCTGTGCAGACTGTTCTAGTCCAGTGGCCGCCGCGCTGACCGCCGGGATGCACACACAGCGCTTGGGAGGCAGGACTTAGCTGTCTTGGCTCCTGCTGTCCTGATCGGCCCACTCAGACCACTGACCCCACCACCACCAAATCAAGTCACGTCAGGCTAGAGAACCTTCTAGCACTTGCCACTTAGGCTCTGAACCGGGACATCCACCCGACGTCATTCATCATAATGAGCTATCTCAGTGTCTTCCCGACCTCTACGCTAGGAACCACGTAGAACGTGGCTCTCTGGAACGCTCGCTCCCCAGTGTCATGGGGTACCCCCACCCCCTCACCTGGGCACACTGCCCCTCACGAGCGTAGAGGTCAAGATAAGCACGGTATCCCTTCCTCCTGGGCCCCATGAAAGGAGCAGAAAGGCCCATCAGGGTCCAGCTACCGATGGGAGAGAAGGTCCAGCCCGGCACCTCAGGCCGCAGAGCTGCAGAGGGCTGAACTCACCACACCCCGGGGGAGGGAGGGAGCTCTCAGGCCGCCAGCCCCAGCCCCAGCCCCAGCCCCCGTCCACTGTCTCTGTCCCCAGCCTCCGTCCCTGCCCTCCACCCCTGCCCTCCACCCCTGCCTCAATGCCCCAGCCCCCGTCCACTGTCTCTGTCCCCAGCCTCCGTCCCTGCCCTCCACCCCTGCCTCAATTCCCCAGCCCCCGTCCACTGTCTCTGTCCTCAGCCTCCGTCCCTGCCCTCCACCCCTGCCCTCCACCCCTGCCTCAATTCCCCAGCCCCAGCCCCCGTCCACTGTCTCTGTCCCCAGCCTCCGTCCCTGCCCTCCACCCCTGCCTCAATTCCCCAGCCCCAGCCCCCGTCCACTGTCTCTGTCCCCAGCCTCCGTCCCTGCCCTCCACCCCTGCCTCAATTCCCCAGCCCCCAGCCTAGATTTCAGTCTCCTCACACCCAGCAGTGGACAGCTATGTAGGTGGGCAGCCACATAACTGGGACAGAAGCAGGACATTTATGCTCTTTTCAAATTTGGGCAAGTTTTATATTTCCGCTTTCTGAACATTTTAATTACTTGGACCAGACAGTGAGGACATATAAAAATCAGAAGTTCTACTCCAAAGCGTTCATGCCCCACAGAGACAGCAGTCTCTAACAGAACTTCACAAACCACTCATCTCCTCTTCAGGGGTTAAAGGTCAATCATTCTAAGGCCTGCTGAGGGGACGTTTGTAAGTCAGCATGCCACCCCGGAAACAGACAGTCCCCGCCACCCGCCAGGTGCATGGCACCCAGGATGAGGGTCCTGCTGCGAAAGGCCCCTGCCCTCTGGCTTTCTCACTTAATTTAACTGGTGCCCACCAGCCTCCAGCCTGAGGCGGGTTTCAGAGCTGAGAGCCCAGAGCGGTCATTGGCCCCAGGACCAGGGACCAAACCTGAGACTCAGGCTTCCCTCAACACGTCAACACTGAGGACAAGGAAGGGTTCTTCTGAGAACTGAGCAAATTACCCCAAGTCAGAGCCAGCTTTCTCCAGAGTCCTTTTAAATCTCTGCTTCAAGATCTTCAAAACCAGTTGTCAGACTTTGAAACTCATACCTGACTAGCTACTTACAGAAACAAGCTTTCTTTACATGTTGTGTTTAAAAGGAGGGACACTTACAGCTATGTACTGAAAGGGACTTGGGAGGCAGGTCAGCAGCTGCCCCAGACGGGTGGCTGCGTCATTTCTGGAGCAGGGTCTGACCTGTGTCCACCCCCTTCTGATTAAACACCACTGCAGGGGGTGGGGGCACCCACTGGTCAGAAACTCTGGACAGGTGCTGCAGAGTAAGTCCCGCAGCACCCCTGGGGGCCAGGCACGGGCCTCCAGCGGTGACAGCACCTCCTGGGGCCGGCCTTCCAGCCTCGAGTCCATCGACCACCCCCCGAGGCCAGGATTCCACTTTCCTAACTGCTTCCTCATGGGGCCCAAACACCCAGGGGCCTGCCCACACGTGGCAAACTGTAAAGGGCAGAAGGCCGCCCACTTTTCAAACTTCAGTCATTCTGCCCTCAGCCCTCAGCACAGGCAGCCAGCACCCTTCAGGTAAACACCCTGGGGGGGGGGGCTATTCCTACTGCTGCTCAGGACACCCACCACGCATGAAACATCATCCCAACCCCGGTACCCAGACGGCTCTGTCCACCCTGAAGACGATGGGGACAACCAGGGGTGAACCCGGACAGATGCTGAGGAAGAGTGACCACCAGCGGACCCCCAGGGCCTCCCCTCCGCGCTAGCAGTGTGGAAGGTTCTACAGTGAGGAGAGCTGTCCAGTGCTGGCCCCGGACAGCTCCCAGAGAGTTTGTCTTTCTCCTTTTCTAACGCCACTGCTACCTAAGTATACTGCAGGAGGGAGGTTAAGGCCTCTGACCTAAAGTGAGACCCAGGCCCAGGTCCCCTCTCTCCGCAGGCAGCTGCACCCCGCCCCCACGTGCAGGACAGACGGGTCCTCCATGCCTGTGACCCAGCCTGAGACCAGCTCGGCAGGGTCCTCGCTTCCAGAACCAGCGTCACCCCCACCAGGGCTCCGGGGTCTCAGCGAACACAGGCGTCTGGACACGCTGGGCGGGACGAAGTGGTCTGCAGTCTGTGGGGCTCTGCAGCCACACGCTGGTGAAAACAGAGGCCTGGACAGCGTGTGCCTAATGAAGGCTCCTCCACAGCAGCGTGAGCGGCTCACCCGACGCGCCACCGCCTTACGACAGCCGCCCCCCTTCCAGCTGGGGAACCGGGGCTCCCGGGAAGCGGCTGTTCTGTCCCAGGTCAGAAAGCAAGCGTGCCCTCCAGTAACAAAATCTCAACTTCTAAGAATGTCCCTCATGCCAAAGCACTTGCTGCCAAAAGGGGCCACCAGAATGTCCAGTTCTCGCCACTTCAGTGCCGGGCACTTCAACCAGGGATGACCCCTACCTCAGCCGTGCCCCAGCAGCATCCCGGGCCAGCACTGTCCAGTCTTTCCCTACCAACAAATCATTCAATTCACACCCCTGGCGAAGTTAAGTCACATGCAAATGTGCCCGAGGCCCAGTGGAGGGAGCAGTACTTTCCTGGAATGAGAGCCTGCACTCTGGCCAAGGCTTAGAACCACAGGAGGGCAAATCCTGTGCAGAAGCAGGGTAGACAGACAGACAGACAGGCAGAGTGTGAGAGGGGAGAGAGACAGGTGCCACCATCCCTTGGGGACCAGCCTGGGGTCTCGGGTGCTTCAGTGTCCCAGCCCATGGGTAGGCTCATGCTGACTTTAGGTTTAGCAAACTCAGTCTTGGTACTTGACCCACCAACCCAGACTGACCCCAGGAAGGGAGGGTTCTGGGAGGGCCTGCCTCCTTCACACACTCCAATTGTCCACAAGTGACTTTTATGTCACTTGACACCTGTGTGTGGCTTTGACAACCCTAATACCTCTTGTGCTTTCCCAAGTGTTTGTATCACATCTATAATGAGAATGAACTATTAGCCAAGCAAGTTATCTGTTACTTCTACCTCTCCTTTATACCTTTTTATGATGAAAGACTTGAATGGAAAGGAAATATCAAATGAAAGAATTTTTTTTAATTAGTTTTAGTGACAGAGATAGGAACAAAGGGAGGGAGAGGAAGAGAGAGTTAGAGAAAGAGAGAGAGAGAGAGAAGCATTCATTTGTTCTTCCACTTAGCTGTGTATGCGCACTGGTCACTTTTCACACGTGCCCTGACCTGGGATCAAACCCACAACCTTAGTGTTTCCAGACAACACCACTCTAACCAACTGAGCTACCCAACCAGGATCTAAAATTTTCTGACCAATCAATTACGTGCCGTAAGCAGAATATTCACATTTGTCAATTCGAATTATAGAATAAAATTGTACCATTGAAAAAGGACACTGTTTTTGGTGCACCGGGAGTAGTTGCAACTATACTTTTTTTGCTTCCCCAGTTATTAAAATAAAGTTACATCATTCGAGTTTCCAATCAGAACATCAAGCCCGGGGAGGGGTGATGAAAAGATGGCTGTAAACCTCGTGTTTTCTAGAAAGCATCTGGCCCCTTTAAAGCACAGCTCTCAGCGTTCATCACCGAGAGTCAACACGCACCGTTCTCTGCTCCCTGCCCCGCACGGGGACTCGGGAAAGACCTACGAGACCGCAGGCAGCGTCACTGTCCTCCCGGTTTTTACCAAGTTGTCTGTCCACCTGTCACATGAAGACACCCCTGACACTGGCACTAGAACAGAAAATGAGAGTGACCCTTTCCACACTACAGCTTCCTCCCCCAGAAAGAAGCAAAGAGGGGTGGCCCCACACTCGGACTGACACCAAGGGGATCCTGCGAACCCCAAACACCACACCTCTGGCGGCCCCTGCAGGCCAGGCCCAGAGCCCACCTCACATACTTCATTGACAAGCTCAGACCAGGTTTAAGAAGTGAAAGTACAAGGTGGGGGACTGTCCCAGCTAAGGGCAAGCCCAGGACTGAAGCCAGGAGGACCAGTGAAAGGACACTTTCGTGGACAAGTAAACAACCTCCTGACAGTTTACACCACGTACGAGGACCAAGAGTTCACGTTTGTAAAACCACACTAACGATCAGCCATACTTTACCCTGGAAGGTCAAAATACACCTAACGAACAAAACAGAGCCAGCAGTAAAACACCCCTGCAGACTCAGAAAACAAACACAGCGCACAGGTAACTCACCCTCACAGGGCCTTCCTCCCCTGGCACACAGCCCCACCACCACCCGCGGCACCGGCCCTGCCTCCTGCCGTCACAGTCATCATCATCAAAACAAACACCTGGCCAAGCTCTGCCCAGGACCACACTCCCCCCTGCGGCAGGAAGCCCTTCCCTCCTAACACACTGGACTTCTTTCTCAGAGGGACCCAGGCTCTTTCCCACCAAACACGAGAGGACACGGGAGGTGCTGTTTCTACTACTTCTGCCACCGCGGCAGCTGCTACCCCAGCACATGTTACTACACGGCAAGGGAGGGGCTCCCCAGAAGCTCGCACTCCGTCCACGCTGGGGAGGCGGAGCGGACGCACAGAAAGCAGGCGCCGCGAGTGCAAAGTTTCTCTGCCGAGAATCCCCAAGCAAAGCGGCAGGACGCGGCAGGCTGTGGGGACCTTGCACTGTCACACCCGAGGAACCCAGGGGGACGGCGAGATGACAGGGAACCGAGGGCAGAGGACGCAGAGCGGTCCAACTGCACCTCGGAGAGAGAGCCCCTGACCTGCAGACCACATGCCCACCGCTGCTGTCACCAGACGGGAATAACCAATGAAACCAGGGTCCTGTCAGGGATCACGCTGTACTCAACAGCACAGTGGCACCAAGGAGAGCTGGAACACTACCACAGCCCAGGGAGGGTGTGTGCCCAGAACTCCCCCAAGGCCGCCTTGGGGTCTGTCATCCTGATGTTAGCAGGGAACCACAGGCTCTCCAGACAGACCTGCCAGCCCCAAAGCGGGGGCGTGTCTCTGCCAGACCCAGCATCAGGGGACAGCGACAGGACCCCCATACAAAAGCAGCAGGAAAGCTCAGTGAGAACACACACCACATATACTTTATCCCAGAAACAGAAAGAGAAATCACCTGTTGTGGGAAAACCATGGACCCAGCTATCTCCATGCTCTAAATAACCTAAGTAAGGTGTCCCCGGAGTACCCCGCTGCTGCTGCTGCTGTGCTGCTCTCTACAGAGAGGACGCCAAGCAGGGGCACACAGGGCCAGCACAAAAACGGTGAGCACGGGCACAGAAACTTTGCGTGCAAAGATCCCAGCTGGAACCAACCCCTCACTGCACAAGGTAACAAACCCTGGCTGCCACATTATACTGGGTGTGCAAGAACTGCACACACACACACACACACATACACACGCACACCGGGCAACTCTCCCACACTTGGGCAAAGGTGCACCGTGGCTCCCTGCAGGCCCCTGCAAGACCCATGACCTTAGGTCCTCCAGTCCTACAACTTCCTGGGCTCCCGGCTGGGGCAGCAGAGACACACCCAGCGGTCACTCACCTGGGGGCAGCTGGAAGTTCTGGATGTTGGTCGGATTCTGGGGCGGCTGTGGCAGGCGAGGGGCCAGGACCGTGGGCGTCAGTGTGGCCCGGATCCCACTCGTGGTGACTGACGGCGTCCTGGGCAGGCTCTGGGTGACCGTGCTGGCCGAGCCCTTGGGCAGCCCGGTGGGGGTGCCGGGGGCGGGCGGCGGGAGGCCCGTGGCGGCGGGCAGCGCCCCTTGCATAGTTGGCCCGAGGATCATGCCGGCCCCCGCACCGGCCGGGCAGCTGGCCGTCAGGGTCTGCGGCGGCGGGGGCGCCGGCTGCACCGCAGTCTTGGGCGAGTCGGCCTTGGCCACCTGCGCGGGCGCGGCGGCGGGCCCGGGCTGACTGTTGGCGGCGGGGACAGGGACGGGGACGGGGGCGGGCGCGGGGCCCGGGACGGGCGCGGGGGTGGGGGCGGGGGCCGGGACCGGGGCCGGGGAGGGCACAGGGGCCGGGGAGGGCGCGGGCGCGGCGCTGCCCCCGTTCTGCGCGGCCGCCGGGGGTCCCGCCGGGTGGCCGGGCGGCCGAGCCAGGCTGGCAGCGGCGGGAGGCGGCGGGGCGACGGCGGGCGCGGCGGGGGGCGCGGGGGGCGTAGGGGGCGAGGGGGCGCGGGGCGCGGGCGCGGCGGGGGCGCCGCGGAAGGGCGGCGTCTGGATGACAGTGGCGGCGGCGGGCTTGGGCGGCGGCGCGGGCGGGGGCCCGTTGTGCAGCAGGCTGACAGCAGGTGCGGCGGCGGCGGGGCGCAGCGAGTTCCCCAGCGCGGCGCTCCCATTCAAAGTTTGCGCGGCGCCGGGGCCGCCGGGCGGGCCGTTGCGGGCGGCGGGCTTGGCGGCGGGCGCGGCCCCCGGCCCCGCGCAGGCCCCGGCTCCGGGCCCCGGCGGCGCGCCGGCCTCGAGTGCGCTCAGCTTGGCGGCCGGCCCTGCGGGGACAAGCGGCGGCGCGGTGAGGACGCGGGCCCGGCGGCTTCCGCCCGCCCCAGGCCGCGCCGCGCTCTACCTGCGGGGGGCGGCTCCGGCGCCGCGGCGGGCGCGCCCTCGGCCGCTCCGGCTCCGGCTCCGGCGTGGTTCCCGAGCGCGGCGGCGGCGGCGGGCGCGCGGGACGGGAGGTGGTGGTGGTGGGCCGCGCTGGCCGCCAGCTGCGACTCGAGCGAGCCCACCAGGTCGCTCACCACTTTCTCGTCCACCTCGCTGTTGAAGAAGACCTCGTCCAGCAGATCCGAGCCCGCCGCCATCTTTCCTCCTCGGCCCGCCGCCGCCGCCGCTCGGCCGGCGCTGGGCGGGGAGGCGGCTCCGCGCGGGCGGGCGGGCGGGCAGGCGGGCGGCCGGCGGGGGCGGGCGGGGGGCGGCGCGCGCCGGGCGGGGCGGGGGCGGCGGCCGGGCGGGGGGCGCGGGCGGCCGGCGCGGGGGGGGAGGGCCGCGACGGCGCAATGCGCAGGCGCGGCGGCGCGCTCGCCCCCGCCCGCTGTTCAGCGCCTTCCCATTGGCCGCGGTGGCCCCCCGCCCGGCCTCCCGGCGCCTCGCGATTGGTCGCGGCGTGCCCTTAAAAGGCGCGGCCAATGGCTGCGAGCGGCAGAGGCCGGGGTGCGGGCGGGCTGCCGGGCGCGGCGGACTGAGAGCGGGCGGTGGGCACCCGGGGGCCGGGGGCTGGTGGGGGTGCGAGCCGCGGGGCGAGCCGGGACGGGCGGTGTGCTAGGACCGCGGCCGGGGCCTGTAGGGGCGGTGTCGGGGCTCGCTCTTTGTCTGTTCTCGCTCCAAAATGGCTGCGGCCGGAGAGGACGGGAGCGGTCGCGGTGCTGGACGGGCGAGGGAAGTGCGGCGCCGTTCTCCACGGCCCCGAAGCTCCCCGCGCCGCTGCCCCTTGAGCGCCGTGCGCCCAGGAAGGACGTGGGTCAGGGCAGGGAGGCGGCCGGCGTCGGCGCCATTGGTCCGGGCGGGGGTGGCTAGTCGGAGTCCGCGCACCGGGCGGGGCGAGCGCGGGCCTGCCCCCGGCCACGCGGGGTGTCCCCGGCTCCGCGGAGCCCGTGTACGGGGCGCGACGGGAAGACAGTGTCCCCGAGTGCAGCCCGTCCCTGCCGAGTCCCCCGAGGCCTCTCTGGGGTGAGCGTGCAGGGATCTGGCCGCTGGGTCCCTAGACACGTGGGATAGATGGTTAGGGGGCCGGCCGCGCCGCGGGGAGTCGACCCATCTGGAGGCCCTTTCGGTCCCTTATACCCTGTAAGTCATCTGAAGTCGTGTTGACGAGCACTTTATAAAACGTTTCGGATACAATTCTCTGTGCATTTGTTTCTTTTTTTAATCTTTTTTTTTTTTGGTTTGGTTTTCACCGATAAGTGCTGTTTTGGGACATTTCCAGTGGTTTCCTTCTCTTTTTGGGGAGAACCCAGAGAGAGAAATGCGCCCTGGCCTCCGGGCATCCCTGGCAATGAGAGACACAGGATCAGACTCCTGCTGACGGGACTGGGCACAGTGACACCGACCTCAGCACATTGAGGGAAGCTGTTGACAAGTGTGAATGCTCCTCCCAACGGCGCTAAGATTAGAGAGCCCAGTTCTCACAAACCCACGTGCAGACACTCCTGGCTCCCCAGAGTCGCTCCCATGCCACCCTCCCAGCTTCTAGACCAGGAGCAGTGGGGGCTGGAACCCGGGGGAAGTGTCAGGGGTGAATCCTACGAACGTGTGCCCCGAATTTTGCACCTGAACTTGAGAGCCCAGAAGGCAGGCCAGGGAAGAAACCACCCGGGAAGAGCAGAGCCCTGGGGGTGGGGACTGACCCTGGGCCACCTTGAGCACAGTTGCAGGTCCGTAGTCTAGTTCTCAAACGAGAGCAGAAATGTGGTATCATAAACATCTTAAAGGTTGTCAACCAATTTAGAAAATTTTAGGGTGAGCGGAACAAAAGCGTCAGCGGGATGACCTCAGCCCCGTGCGCGACATCTGTCGTGGGAGCAACACAGCAGGACCCACACACGCCTTCAAAACAGGAGGCCAGGGAGAAATGTGAGCAGCCAGGATAGGAGGCAGAACACCGGATGCCTCCGGAAAGTGAAACCCAGGCTCGGATGCCCTGGCAGGGCCCATGTGACTGCGGGGGAGGGGACCCACTCCCACGGCCATTCCTGCTACGTCACTGAGATCTTGAGTAAAGAGAAAGGTCCACGGTGCCATCTCAGGCTGCTGCTCTTTTCCCCACAAAGCGGTAGCCTCCAAGTTCCCCGAAGGCCTGCCAGGACCCCTCCCCTTCAACCCAGTCTAGTCCCGGCCTCCGCAAGCTGGACTCCGTGTGCATCGTTGGGTGCCAGCCAAGGCCCCTCCCCTCTGCACCAGGCCTCTTCCCGCATTGGTGCTGACATCACCCCCCCAGAGTCCACCGGGGCACCCTCCAGCCCAGCAGGAAGTGTGGGAGGTTAGTAGGAGTCGGTGCCCTGCCCCCGCCCCCACCCCAACTCCCTTTGTAGAGGTTTTTCTGCACCTTCAGAAAAAGGTGGAAGCTGCAGACAGTTCAGGCAGCCCTACTGGTGCTCTCCAGGACACTGCCCACCTTGAGAGTGAACCACGTGGTGCAGAAAGGAGGCACTTGGTTCCTCCCCTGCCCCTCACGGGGATTGGGGGAGACCCGCAACCCTTTCCACCTCGGTCACCCTGGGGACAAAAGGTCTTTTCTTTCAATATCTCTGTATGGTTTCATTTGTTGCCACGAGCAGTTAGGACGTCTCTGGCTTGTAAGTCAACTCAACACTGAACATGAAAAGGGGGGAATGAAAAGGAGTGTGAATATAACCACCAGGTTTAAACATGGAATCGTTTTACTGTGAGAACCGTGGAACTCAAAACAGTACACACCCTGCCCCCGGCCACACTGCGGATGGGCTAGGCCAAGGGCACAAGGCAGTCTCCCAGGCCAGCAGCTGTGTGGGCCGTTGATGTTTATTAAGTTGATTGTCTTTTCAATAAAGTAAGGAAAGCACCAGACACACTCACTTAAATATAAGAAGAAACATATGCAGCCTTGCTATCCAGCGAGTCCTCTCACTTACTCTGTTTCTGTGAATGGTATGCAGTGTTCCTTTTATTACCTGTGCTTTTAGCTGTCTGCCTCCTGAAATACTACAGAACAAAACAACTTAAAAAAGAGAGAGAGAGACACGCATCTAGACGGCAGCTGGGGGCTCCCGTCCCTAGACCCCTGTTCACCTGGGTGACTTCCTCACCCTACCCAGCCAGCAGTGCTTGGTCAAGCATAGATCCACATCCCCGGGGAGACAAGCTCATGAACACACAGAAATAATCTGTAAATGCCCACACCTGCATTTCTTAGGGCCTTCAGAACATTATCAAAGACTTGGGGACTTCACAGACACCTTATTCTAGTCACATGGCTTTTTTCTCTTTTATGTATTGATTGACTTTAGAGAGAGGGAGGAAGGGGGAGAGAGAGCGAGAGAAACACCATTCTTTTGCTCCACCAATCTGTACATGCATTGTGCGTGCCCTCGACCCGGGGGGGAGGGGGTCAAGCCTGCAACCTTGGCGTGTGGTGATGGTGCTCTAACCAACTGAGCTACTCGATCAGGGTGCATGGCTTCTCTTTGATCCTTTCATTTTATGAGGACGCCAGTCATTGGTTTTAGGGTCTGTCTCGCACCCAAAATTATTTCATCTCAAGTTCCATAACTAATCACATGTGCGGAAACCCTATTTCCAAATAATGTCACACGTGAGGTCCTGGGTGGACATGAATCTTCAGGGACACTATTCAACCTGCAGGGACACTATACCACACGCTCAGTTGGTCCACTTGTGAAAACAAGACCTATCACATAAATCAGGAGGCGTTCTTCAGCCTGACCTACCCCAAGACAGCCCTCTGCCCCAAGACAGGGCTAGGAGAGGCTGAGACGTTAATTAGCCTGTGACTTGACAGGTCTGGAGTGAAGTCCACTGGTCAAGACAGTCCCTCTCTATGCTGCCTTGACAAGAAAGTGACAACACTCAGACCTGCTCAGGTGGCCACCATGATAGCCAGATTGATGCACCCTGTTCCCCTTCTGTGCCAGGCGGAGCCTGCATTGGACAAGAGGGAACTGAATCATGGGAAGGTCAAGTCAATGGCCCGAGGTCTCACCTGTGGGCGGGACAAAGCCATGACTCAAACTTAAAGCTGACAGACAGACACCAGGCTGCCATGGTTTACCGGCCCCCTCTGACCACACAGCCCCTTGGACAGCAGGACCCCACTGATGAGATGTCCGCTGCTAAATTACAATCGGAATCTGGCCAGCAGCGGCTCTCCAAGTCTGACCCAGATCTCCTGGCTGGGGGTTGGCTGTCTGCAGCTTCTCAAGTGACTCACTTACAACAGTCCCTGGCTGACTCCCACAGAGGGATGACTATAGTCCTTGTGTAGAGAGCTTTTACTAGTTTAGCTCAGAGAAGAGCTTACTTCAAAGCTCGGGTGGGAACTTCCTTCTCCTGATGTCACTCCGACAGGCCAGCTTTCTCGTGATGTCTCCCTGACCACCCCACGTGCAAGCCAGATGCTTGCTACGAAGTGAGTCCTCTCATGACCTGATGACATCTTGAGCCCCCCTCTCCCCTCCCTCGCCCTTACCGGGAAAGGCGTGAGACTGCCAGGCTCCACTTTTCAAAGCCGGGACGCCCCTCGTGTGGGTTTCTTAGAATTGCTTGTTGCTATGGTGAATGCCTAACGTAGATGGCCCCTCACTCAGCTACAGTGCTCAGTTTCTATAAGCCCAAGCCCCTGTCCCCAAAAACCTTCAGCTTTCTTGCCGGTGGCCCCGGGGAAATGTACCAACAGTCATTAGTTTATCACCGGTAACGTTTGTATGGTTAGTTAACATCAGTAATTTGGAGAGAATATCTAAATCTAAAATAATAGGCATGGACCATTTGATGGCAGTTCGGATGTACAAATTTAAACTTTTTTTTTTGTATTTTTCTTTATTTTATTTTATTTTTTTAGAGAGGAGAGGGGGGGAGAGAGAGAGAGAGGAGAGATAGAGAGAGAGAAGGGGGGAGGAGCTGGAAGCATCAACTCCCATATGTGCCTTGACCAGGCAAGCCCAGGGTTTCAAACCGGCGACCTCAACATTTCCAGGTCGACGCTTTATCCACTGCGCCACCACAGGTCAGGCTTTTTTTGTATTTTTCTGAAGCTGGAAACGGGGAGACAGTCAGACAGACTCCCGCATGCGCCTGACCAGGATCCACCTGGCACGCCCACCAGGGGGGCGATGTTCTGCCCACCAGGGGGCGATGCTCTGCCCATCCCGGGCATCGCTCTGTTGCGACCAGAGCCACTCTAGCGCCTGAGGCAGAGGCCACAGAGCCATCCCCAGCACCCGGGCCATCTTTGCTCCAATGGAGCCTTGGCTGCAGGAGGGGAAGAGAGAGACAGAGAGGAAGGAGAGGGGGAAGGGGTGGAGAAGCAGATGGGCGCTTCTCCTGTGTGCCCTGGCTGGGAATTGAACCCGGGACTTCTGCACACCAGGCCGACGCTCTATCACTGAGCCAACCGGCCAGGGCCCAAATTTAAACTTTTAAAATGACGCCATTTGGCCCAGCTGGATAACTCGGCACAGAGGTTGACAGTTCAATCCCCAGTCAGACTACATACAGGAACGTCTTGATATTCCTAGCTCTCTGTCTCTCGTTTCCTGCCTCTCTCTAAAAGAAATAATTAAAATCTTTTTTTTTTATTTTAATTTATTTATTTATTTTATTTTTTATAGAGAGAGTGATAGATAGGGACAGACAGACAGGACAGACAGACAGGAACGGAGAGAGATGAGAATCATCAATCATCAGTTTTTCGTTGCGACACCCTAGTTGTTCATTGATTGCTTTCTCATATGTGCCTTGACCTCGGGCCTTCAGCAGACCGAGTAACCCCTTGCTCAAGCCAGCGACCTTGGGTCTAAGCTGGTGAGCTTTTTGCTCACGCCAGATGAGCCCGCACTCAAGCTGGTGACCTCGGGGTCTCGAACCTGGGTCCTCTGCATTCCAGTCCAGCGCTCTATCCACTGCGCAACCTCCTGGTCAGGCTAAAATCTTTTTTTTTAAAAAAAAACAGCTTGGTATATGACTAACAAGCGCATAAGATCTATAGACACAAAACCGTAAAATGTGATTCAGAGAAATTACAGAAAATATAAATACATGGAAGGGTATCCCAAGTCCAAGATTCAGAGGATTCAATACTGTAAAAATGTCGCTTCTCCCAACACAACCTACAGGTTCAGTGGAACAGGGATTTTAAGATCCCAAAGGGCTTTTTGGTGTTGATTTTTTTTTTATTCTTTTTTTTTTTTTTTTTTTTGAGAGAGAGAGAGAAGGGGGGAAGAAGCAGGAAGCATCAACTCCCATAGGTGCCTTGACCAAGCAAGCCCAGGGTTTTGAACCAGCGACCTCAGCGTTCCAGGTTGATGCTTTTATCCACTGTGCCACCACAGGTCAGGCAGTGTTGATATTTTTTTTTTTTCATTTTTCTGAAGCTGGAAACAGGGAGAGACAGTCAGACAGACTCCCACATGCGCCCGACCGGGATCCACCCGGCACGCCCACCAGGGGCTACGCTCTGCCCACCAGGGGGCGATGCTCTGCCCATCCTGGGTGTCGCCATGTGGCGACCAGAGCCACTCTAGCGCCTGAGGCAGAGGCCACAGAGCCATCCCCAGCGCCCAGGCCATCTTTGCTCCAATGGAGCCTCGGCTGCGGGAGGGGAAGAGAGAGACAGAGAGGGAAAGCGCGGCGGAGGGGTGGAGAAGCAAATGGGCGCTTCTCCTGTGTGCCCTGGCCGGGAATTGAACCCGGGTCCTCCGCACGCTAGGCCGACGCTCTACCGCTGAGCCAACCGGCCAGGGCGATATTTTTTTACGGAAATCAACAAGATGGGCTTCCGTTTCCAGTGAGGGTGTAAACTGCTGTGGAGCTGCCCGTCCCAGAGAGACTGTGAACTCTGGACAAAATCCAAGACAGCCCCTGCCCCGGCCAGGGTAAGCACGGGCAGGTGGGTGACCAGCGGAGTCAGCACCTGGAGGCAGGGACCGCTGGGGAGCTGCCTGTCCTCACAGCCCCAGCCGGAGGTCAGACCACACTCCTACCACAAAGGGCAGATGCTACATCCACCAAGCAAACATCCTCCGCCATCCTCTGGCCCTAAGAGCTAGAGAGACTCAGTTGGGGCAATGACACCCTCTGGAAAGGAAGGGAGTATCTCAGAGGGGACCAGTTGGAGAAGGGGAGCCCCAAGTTCTGTTTGTAAACTAGGCCTTCACCTCCAAAAAGAACTCTGGTGAGCCTGACCTGTGGTGGTGCAGTGGATAAAGCGTCGACCTGGAACGCTGAGGTTGCCAGTTCGAAACCCCGGGCTTGCCCCGTCAAGGCACCTATGACAAGTAACCACCATGAGATGGTGCATCCTGTTCTACCTCTCCCCTTCTCTCTTTCTCTCCTCTCTCTAAAATCAATAAAATAATAAAAAAAAAGAATAAAGAATCCTGGTAAAGAGCTGAGCTCCCGTACAAGGGACAGCGTTTACAGCCTGAGCCCCAAGTCAGCTGCCTTGTGCTAACAGGAACACAAGATAATAAAATCAGCATTCTCTGAGTTCACATTAGAGAATCCAACATTGACACAATATAACACAACACTCAGGATACAATTCAAGATTACTTAGTATACAAAAAAATAAAAGCCATTATCAAAAGAAAAAAAAAGAAAGAAAAAAGTAATAGAGAAGAATCCCTAACATAACCCTGATGATGAAATTAGCAAATAAAGCTTGTAATTATTATAGCTATAATTACTCATGTAAAGGGAAATATGCCTTTAACAGGTGAAAAGATTTTTAAGAAATCACAACAGAGAACTAGAAACTATCTCTTAAGAAGTGGAAATTCTAGCGCTAAAAATTAGAGTATTTGTTTTTAATTTTTATTTATTTATTTATTTTTTACAGAGACAGAGAGTGAGTCAGAGAGAGGGATAGACAAACAGGAACGGAGAGAGCTGAGAAGCATCAATCATCAGTTTTTCGTTGCAACACCTTAGTTGTTCATTGATTGCTTTCTCATATGTGCCTTGACTGTGGGCCCTCAGCAGACCGAGTGACCCCTTCCTGGAGCCAGCGATCTTGGGTTCAAGCTGGTGGGCTTTTTGCTCAAACCAGATGAGCCCACGCTCAAGCTGGCGACCTTGGGGTCTCGAACCCGGGTCTTTTGCATCCCAGTCCGACGCTCTATCCACTGCACCACCGCCTGGTCAGGCTGTTTTTAATTTTATTTATTGATTTTAGTGAGAATGGAAGGGGCGGCGGAGAGAGACAGAAACATCGATCTGTTCCTGTAAGTGCCCTGACCGGGGATCGAACCAGCAACCTCTGTACTTCAGGACAGTGCTCTAACCAACTTAGCTATCCATCCAGGGCTAAAAATTAGAGTATTATAAATATAAAGTTAAGGTCTGACCTGTGGTGGATGAAGCATCAACCTGGAACAGAGGTCACCGGTTTGAAACCCTGCACTTGTCTGGTCAAGGCACATATAGGAGTTGATGCTTCCTCTCTCTCTCTCTCTCTCTCTCTCTCTCTCTCTCTCCCCCCCCCCCTCCAAAATGAATTAAAATATAAAAAAAAGCCTGACCAGGCGGTGGCACAGTGGATAGAGCATCAGACTGGGATGAGGAAGGACGCAGGTTCAAGATCCCGAGGTCACCAGCTTGAGCACAGGCTCATCTGGTTTGAGCAAAACTCACCAGCTTGGACCCAAGGTTGCTGGCTTGAGCAAGGAGTTACTCGGTCTGCTGAAGGCCCGCGGTCAAGGCACATAAGAGAAAACAATCAATGAACAACTAAGGTGTCACAACAAGAAACTGATAATTAATGCTTCTCATCTCTCTCTGTTCCTGTCTGTCTGTCCCTATCTGTCCCTCTCTCTGACTCTCTGTCCCTGTAAAAAAAAAAAAATGGCCAAGCCTGAAAAAAAAATTAAAATAATAATAATAATAATAAAGTTAACTGAATGGGCCTAATAGAAGAGTGGAATAACAGAGGGAGGAAAAAAAAATGAACTTGAAGATATGTCCATTGGAAAAAGAAAGTGCAGGATACAGTAAGAGAGCCTGAGGGGGACCCTGGCCGGTTGGCTCAGCCGCAGAGCATCAGCCTGGTGTGTGGAAGTCCCGGGTTCGATTCCTGGCCAGGGCACACAGGAGAAGCGCCCATCTGGTTCTCCACTCTTCTCCCCATCCTTCCTCTCTGTCTCTCTCTTCCCCTCCCGCAGCCAAGGCTTCATTGGAGCAAAGTTGGCCTGGGCGCTGGGGATGGCTCCATGGCCTCCACCTCAGGCACTAGACTGGCTCCGTTACAACGGAGCAATGACCCAGATGGGCAGAGCATCGCCCCCTGGTGGGCATGCCGGGTAGATCCCGGTCGGCGCAGACGGGAGTCTGTCTGACTGCCTCCTCGCTTCTCACTTCGGAAAAATACACACACAAAAAAGAGAGATTCCGAGGGGGTTCTGGGCCAACATAAAAATATCTACATCTGTGCGCTTGACAGCACAAAACAGGCAAAGGGAAAGAACGGAGAATGGGGCAGGAAAAAGTATTCAAAGAAATAATGGCTGGAGTTAGCTATAATGGGTGCAAGACATACATTTACATACCTAAGAAGTCCCAGACCCTCAACGAAGATATACTCAAAGAGATACAGAGCCTGGGCAGGTTGGTGCCTCGGACACAGCCCCATCCCAGCGCGTAAAGGCTGCGAGTTCAATCCCCAGTCCATCAGGGCACGCATGAGAAGCAATCACTAAGTACACAACTAAGTAGAACAGTGAGTTGATGCCTCTCTCTCTCTCTCTCTCTCTCTCTCTGAAATCAATGGGGGAAAAAATTTTAATCCAGAAAGAAAGAAAGAAAGAGAGAGAGAGAAAGAAACTCATGCATAGGCACATCAAAGTCAGATTGTGGAAACCACATATAAAGAGAAAAGAATATTAAAAGCAGCCACAGAAGAACAGCACAGGCCCTGCAGGGAACAAGGTACCCATCACTGAGCTTCTCGCCAGAAACGGTGCAGGCCAGAGGTAGTGGGACAACATCCTCAAAGTGTGGAAGGCGTCGACTCATGTGTAGAGTGCCCAACTATCTCGAGAAATGAGGGTGAATAATGACATTTTATTTTTTAAATTATTTATTCATTTTAGAGAGAGGAGAGAGAGAAAGAGAGAGAAGGAGAGAGAAGGAGGGGGAGGAACAGGAAGCATCAACTCCCATATGTGCCTTGACTGGGCAAGCCCAGGGTTTTGAACCGGCAACCTCAGCGTTCCAGGTCGACGCTTTATCCGCTGCGCCACCACAGGCCAGGCCACTGATTGATTCTTACACGGAACCCGCAACCTCGGGATATCAGGATGGCACTTTAGCTCGAACTAACCTCACTATGCAAACAGTGAGCCTAAGAAGGCTGGAGAGACTACATCAACGTCGGATACAACCGCCTTTCCACACAGAACACTATCATGAAGCATGGTAACTCATCAAGAAGATAGAAACCCTAACCGTTTTCAGACACATGAAGCAAAAATGGACAGAATTAAACAGCAAAACGGGTAATTCAACAATCATTGTTGGAGATTTTTAACAGCCATCTCTCAACAATGGCAACAACAACAACAAAAAAAAGTCAGGACACAAACGATGTGAACAACACTACAATCTAAGCCTGACCTGTGGTGGTGCAGTGGATAAAAGTGTCGACCTGGAACACTGAGGTCGCCGGTTCAAAACCCTGGGCTTGCCTGGTCAAGGCACATATGGGAGTTGAAGCTTCCTGCTCCTCCCCCCTTCTCTCTCTCTCTCTCTCCCCCCCCCCTCTAAAAAGAATAAACAACACTACAATCTGTTTGACCTCGTGTTTTCCAAACAAGACGGACATCCTTGCCCGGTGCACACAGTACATTCAGCAGGACAAAGTGCTGGACCATAAAACCAGTTTTCGTTGGCCTGACTGACTGGTGGTGACGCAGTGGATAAGAGCATCGACCTGGGATGCTGAGGTCCCAGGTTCAAAATACCAAGGTTGCTGGCTTGAGCGCAGGCTCACCAGCTTGAGGTAGGGTCACCAGTTTGAGCGTGGGATCATCAACATAATCCCATGGTCACCGGCTTGAAGCCCCAGGTTGCTGGCTTGAACAAGGGGTCACTGGCTCTGCTTGGGGCCTCCTCCCAGTCACAGCACATAGGAAAAGCAATCAATGAACAACTAAAATGACGCAGTTACAAGTTGATGTTTCTCGTTTCTCTCCTTTCCTGTCTCTCTCTCTCTCTCTCAGGAAAAAAATAAAAACACAAATAAAATAGTTCTCAGTAAATGTGAAAAGACAGAAATCACACAAAATATGTTCTTTGGCTACATTTGCAATTAAATGAAAATCAACAAGATACCTATGAAAACCCCAATTATTTGGAAATAGCTAAATAACCCGTGAGCCAAGAACATCAAAGGGAAATCTGAAAGTATTTTTTGGAACGCCATGTCACTGAAAATGCAACATAAAAATGTGTGGGTTACAGCGGTTGGTTAGAGCATCGTCCCCATACACCCAAGTTTTAGGTGCGATCCCCAGTCAGGGTACACGCAAGAATTGACCAACAAAAGCATAAATAAATAGAACAACAAATCGATGTCTCTCTCTCTTTTCTCCCCCCCCCCCCGTTGTGCACTCTGGAGATGCCTGCTGGACTGGCACACTTCATTGGTCATGGTCTTTCTTACCCAATCATGCTCCCACTTTTTTTTTTTTTTTACCTCTAGAAGGTGTGACTCTTCAAGAAAACTTTTGCCTTCCCAACTTCCACCTCAGCACCTGCTTCTCGGAGACAGAAGGAGCTGAGGGGTCCAAGGAGTCAGGTGGTCCAAGCAAGCAAGCAGTAAATGGGTTTGTGCCAGGTCAGTGAGGAGGCCCAGAGCCCGACGGAAGGAGTGCCCACAGTCTGGCGGGCCAGGCCCGGTCGCTGACACCCTCCCTGGGGATGACTGAGGACAGGCAGGTGCTGGTGGAGGAGACAGCGGAGAGGGCAGTTGTTTAGAAAGGAGAAGAGGGAGGGATAATGGCCTGGAGGGCTGTTAACTGAGCCCCATTGATATCCAAACGAGAATGACAGGCTGGCCAGCGGAGGGCAATTAACAGGCAATTGAAAACTGAGAGGAGAGCCCCAAGTCTCAGCAGCCGCTTCAAAGGGGCCCTCATCTGTAGGCGCAAGAGCAGGAAAACTCAAGTTCAAATCCAGATGCAAGAGCCACAGCGGCTGAACTTCAAAGACTGTCGAGTGCTCAGCTGAATTTGACAGTTAGTTACACGCCAACTGTCAGCGTCCTCATTGGGAGCCCGGGACCCCCAGGGGACGGGGACTTGAACAAGTGTGTGCAGAGTCTGACTCCTCCTCGGACACCTCCGAACCGTCTGAGCCTGTAGACGGGCCGGCACCTCCCCGTCAAGAGCCGCTCACGCCTCCCTGGCGAAACAATGTAGCATTCTCTCCCCCACCAGACAACAGGTGCCTCTCCGGAGCTGTCCCCACACCCTGCCCAGGCAAACAGACTTGTAACCCCAGTGAAGTCACCACACAGGCGGGCCAATCTGGGAGGAGAGGGGCTGTACCCCCAGAGGAGCTAACAGGTTCAGCCAGCATAGACCACCAAAATGGAAAAGGGGTACCTACCTGTGGGACTGGACAGTCAGGTGAGGACAGGCTTTGGGGGACCCGGACCGTTCCTCCTGGCCTCCACCACTACTTTGTGTCGAGGACTTCACTCTGGGGTTGCAGCTCCGCCAGACAGGCACTCACATACCATTGGACAGGCACCAAGACAGGTGCCCAGCCTGGGAGTTTGCATCCTCCGGGTTCCCATGGCAACCCCCTAGGACGCATCCTGCATCCTTTGCATGGGGTTGAGAGAGGACAGAGTGCAAGGAAGGAGGCTCTCCACTCACTGCCTCCCCCCAGTGCCCAGCTCCAGCCTCAGGACCATTTGTGTCTGGGGCCGCTGTCGCTGCTGGTCCCCCCGAAGGGCTGAGTGCTGCAAGGCCGGTGTCCAGGTCAGCAGGCAGAAACTCCCCGTAGAGCCCTGGCCCGGGTGTCCAGGTCAGCAGGCAGAAACTCCCCGTAGAGCCCTGGCCCGGGTGTCCAGGTCAGCAGGCAGAAACTCCCCGTAGAGCCCTGGCCCTGCTGCTTGCTGGCTGTGGAGCCTTGAGTGAGCACCTGCTGGCTGCCTCACCTGTGAAGTGCAGAACCCACCTCCCGGGACTGGAAAGGGGTTTGGTGTGGCCCGGCTACACTGGGGCTGGCACGGAGTGGGGCTCGGTACACACTGGCTGTCTTCGCCACTTAGCAAGAACGAAACAATTTGCTCCAAGTGTAACTAATGTGCAGGTGCATAAAAGCGCTCAGCCCGTGAGTGTTTGGCTTGATGGACCTTCCCAAATGGAACGTGTGCCCCTGAGTAACCAGCACCCGCGGCTGGTCCCAAGCCCCCCACCCCAAGCCCCCCACCCCAAGCCCCTCCCAGCCATCAGGCCCAGGGGACTGCCATCCTGACATCTCACAGGCTGCCTGTGCCGGCCACCCTGGGATTCCCGCCACCCTCTGTGCTACTGAGGTCTACTCACTCGCACAGCGGCCCCAGAACTTTCCATCGGGGCCCATGGTGCAGGAACCATGCAAATCGCCCTTCGGTCTTCAGAATGATCTTTTATTGATAAATAAAAGCAACCCCTTGGCCCTGGCTGGTTGGCTCAGCGGTAGAGCGTCGGCCTGGCATGCGAGGGACCCAGGTTCGAATCCCGGCCAGGGCACATATGACAAGCAATCAATGAACAACTAAAGTGAAACAACTATGAGTTGATAATTCTTGTTTCCCCACCCCTTCTCTCTTTCCTCTCTGTGTAAAACCAATAAATAAAATCTTTAAAAAAAAAAAAAAAAAAAAAAAAAAGCAACCCCAAGTGGGCGGGGCAGTGTGCTCGGGGCAACACTCAGGGCCCCACATTCCTGGTGCGCATGACCCCCCATCCCACTTCCTCCCCAGTGCTCACTGTGGCTGTGGTGACTACTGTCGTCCTTTCCCTTCTCCACTTGGGGACCACCAGGAGGCAAGGTCCAGGAGGTGGCTCCGTGCCAGAACCTGAGGCCAGTGGTGGAGGAGATCACAGGGTGGTGGGGGTGGGGCTGGAGACACCCTGAGCTGCTGGCCTCCCACATCCCGGCTGCCAGCTGCACCCCGTCCAGGAGAAGCCACGTGGGGGACAAGCACAGAGAGAGGGGTGGGGTGGGGAAAGCAGGGGAGGACAAAGGGAGGAGGGAGGAGAAGGGGATAGGAAAGAGAAAGAGGAAGTAGAGAGAAAAGCTGAGACGGGGGGGGGGGGGAAAGAAAGAGGGGGGGGATCTGAGGTGCAGGAAGCTGCAGGCCCTGTGCTGCAGCAGGTGGATTTCAGCAGGATTCAGAAAACAGGTCCTACCCGGGGGACCATTCCTGCCCCGTGAGGCCAGCTCCGCCCTCCTTCCTGTCTTGACCCAGGGCCACAGGCAGCTTAGGTCAGAGGCCCTGAACCACCGTCCCTGGGCCTCCCAAACTCTTTCCCAGCCTGCTGACCTCCTTCCGACACCTTCAAAGCTAGCCCTGACCTCCCAGCCCCGCCCACGGTAAATCCCTTTGCTCCCTCCCAAGCCTCCCAGCTGGACGTCTGCCCCTCCTCGTGCCAGGTCCCGGAGGAGAGGAGGTGACAGGCCAGGTCCCGCCTCACTAGCTCAGTTTTTCCTACACTTCAGACCACGGCCTTGATTTGTGCCCGTTTGCATACCACTTACTATTAATGTTTCTTCGAATCGACCCGCCGGTTCTGTTTCGCTAGGACTAAGCAATGATACCTGTGAAATCAATGGTCAGTTCTTCCTTCTGAAGTTGTCCACAGAATGGTTTCCTGTGACGTGCCCCTCACCTGCGGGACACGGGCCATGTGACCCCAGCTACTACTGGTGGCAGCCAGGGTGGGGTCCCGGGTCCACGCAGGCACAACTACTTTTTCCTTTTTTAAAATTTACTTAGCGACTTTAGAGAGAGAAGAGAGAGAGAGAGAGAGAGAGATGTCGATCTGTCTGTTTGTTGTTCCACTTGTCCATACCTTCATGGGTGAGCCCTTGACTGGGGATTGAAACCACAGCCTTCCAGTTATCAGAACGATGCTCTCGTAAACTTGAGTTATCTGGCCAGGGCCGAGAAGAGCTGTTTAAGGTGGCGGTGCCAGGCAGGTGTGCCCCTGCTTGGAACACAGGCCACACCAACTGGCTCCTGGGTCAAGTTTAGGTCCTGGCCCAACTGTTCCCGTTTTCAGACCTTTCGCAAGAGTCCTCCACTCTGGGCAGGACACCACGGAATGAACGGCAGGGCTGGCATTCCTGGACCTGTGCACCGTGGGTATTTTTAGCCCCTGTTTCTGCTTAGGTATTTGCACTGCGGTTAATGTCCTCAGGGAGCCACCCAGCTGCACCCACACCCAAGAGCCCAGTGAGCTCTGGGAGGTCTCTGGGAACTGTACCTACCCCACCCTGGTCCTGGGGCTCTGGATCAGCTTCTGTTAGTGGATACAGCCCTACCCCTAACACACACTAGAAGGTGTGTCTTCAGACGCCGGAGGTGTGAGGCAGAGATTCCTTGACCTTGGGCAAGTCGTGCTCTGGACCTGAACGTGGGGGCAGTAAGGTGGATGTGAGTTGCTGGGGAGACCTGGGGCAGCTCCTACCTACTCCAGACACGTGCCCCTGGGGGAGGTTGTGCTGTGTGCAGAGGGAGGTCACAGGTCACTGATCTCTGTTGTTGGCACGGGGCTAACTATGCAGCCCCCCCACCCCCATGCCCGCCAGCATGATTTCCCTGGAGCCAAGAAGTGATTCTGGAATGTACAAGTCCCTTTTGGGCAGACAAATTTTGAAGACTTTTCCATTTTCTCTTCCAATTCTCCCTTTTCTCAAACCCATTACTGTTCTCTCCCTGGATGTTGCTGGGTGCAGGTGGGAGCAGGGGTCTACGAAGGGCAGGCGCCAGCCCTCCCCCCACCGTCCTGGAAAAGGGGGAGGCAGAATGCCTACCTTGCTTGGTGGGTAAGTTCTCTGCCAGCGGCTTTCCCTTTTTTCTCTGGCACTGACACAAAGAAATGCATTTCACACCTAACCTGTGATGGCACAGTGGATCAAGTGTGAACCTGGCATGCTGAGGTCATAGCTTTGAGGCCCTGGCAAGCCCAGCACATACGAGAAGCAACAACGACAACTACTACTAACAACCACTACCGAGTTGTTGCTTCCGGCTCCCCCTCCCTGCTTCTCTCTCTCTCTCTATCTCTCAGATCAATAAATAAAATCTAAAAAGAAAAAAGAGCCTGACCTGTGGTGGCGCAGTGGATAAAGCATCAACCTGGAAATGCTGAGGTCACCGGTTCGAAACCCTGGGCTTGCCTGGTCAAGGCACATATGGGAGTTGATGCTTCCAGCTCCTCCCCCCTTCTGTCTCTCCTCTCTCTCTCTCTGTCCCTCTCTTTGTCTCTCCCTCTCCTCTCTATAATGAATAAATAAAAAAATAAATAAAAAATAAAAAGAAAAAAGAAATACATTTCACATCTTGAGCAAGTACCCACTTAAATACTATGTTTAAGTAAAAGAACCACTTCACTTCACAAGACACTCTTCTAGGCGGGAGACTCGGATGTTTTAAATTTCATTGTTTTATTTTTATAAGATACTGGTCACCGCTCACTAAGTTGTTTTTTTCCAGGACCCAACAGTGGTCCCTGATCTGACGTGCAGGTCAAGAAAGAAGCAGACACACACACACACACACACACACCAGTAACGGAGCCGAGCGGCCGGCCAGGTCAGGCGGGGCTTTGAGGCCCTGGTGGCGGGTGGAATTTATTTTAAGGACAGGGAACGCCACAGCAGGTTTGGAGGAGGGTCAGGGTTAAAGAAGACGCGCTCAGCTCCTTATATTTAGTGATTTGACACGCCGGAAGTGCTCGTTACCAGCAGCAACTGCTGCACCGCCCCCGTCCCCACGCCCCAAGGGCGCCCGCCTCCATACACCCCCAGGACTCGGACGCCCCCTCTCTCCTTGGCCCCCTCGCAGGGTAAAACCCATCCCACCCAACGCGTCACTCGTCAGGACAGGGACCACCCCCACCCTGGCATAACACCCCAGGACAGGGACCCAGCCCCAGCCCTAACTGACCCAGCGGGACAAGGACCCCCCGCCCCCCCAACCCAGGCTTCAACCCCTAGGACAGAAACCCCGGCCTGCCGTTACTGGGGGACGGGAGGGTCGGGATGCACCCCAGCTGAACGACCTTTTGGGCCAGGGAGGGGGAAACTGGATGGGCAAGCTTCTGCAGAAAGGAAACTGAGGCAGGGGGCACCGAATCAGGAAACTCAAGACGCTGGGTCGGGGCGGAGCCGGCACGCGTGGGGGGCGGGGTTTAGAGCTCCGTCCCCGCCCGGCGCACGCGCGCTCCGCCCCGCCCGATTCCCACCCCCCCTCCAGCCCCGCCCGCCAGGTCTCGTGCTCCCATCCCGCGCGGGGCCCGCCGGGAGCCGACCTAGGAGGAGGCGGAGAGTTGAGGAGGGGGAGAGGGAAAAAACCTGCTCGGGCTGCTCGGGCTTCGCTGCGCAGGCGCGGAGCGTGAGCCCGCCCTCGGGGCGGTGACGCAAACATATTTAAAGGAAGGCCAGCGCAGTGAGCCAATGGGCGACGAGCGTGCCGGACGGGGCGTGGCGGCCCAGGCCCCGGATGAGGCTGCTGCGGCCCCTCCTCCCCTGCGCTTCCCTCGGAGACCCCGGACGCGCGCCGCCTTTCGCTCTCGCTGGTCCTCGCGCCGGCCCCCCGCGGGCGGCGGTAAGGAGGCGCGGAGGCGGAGCGGACGGCCAGGCGACCGCGCGGCGACAGCGCCGGAGGCCAGCGGGCCGGGCCAGGCCCGGCCGGGCGGGCGGCCGTCGCCATGAGCGGCTCGTCGGGCACTCCGTACTTGGGCAGCAAGATCAGCCTCATCTCCAAGGCGCAGATCCGTTACGAGGGCATCCTCTACACGATCGACACGGACAACTCCACCGTGGCGCTCGCCAAAGGTAGCGGCCCCGCCCGCTGGCGCGCCGCCCCACCCCCACCGGGGGCTCCCTCCCTGCGCCCCCGCCCCCACCCGGGGCCCCCGCGGCCCCCTCCCTGCGCCCCACCCCCAGGCGCCCCTCGCCGGCCCCCTCCCTGCGCCCCCACTCGGGGCCCCCGCCGGCCCCCTCCCTGCGCCCCACCCCCAGGCGCCCCTCGCCGGCCCCCTCCCTGCGCCCCCGTCCCCCCCCCCGGGGTCCCCGCCGGCCCCCTCCCTGCGCCCCCACTCGGGGCCCCCGCCGGCCCCCTCCCTGCGCCCCACCCCCAGGCGCCCCCGCCGGCCCCCTCCCTGCGCCCCACCCCCAGGCGCCCCTCGCCGGCCCCCTCCTTGCGCCCCCGCCCCCCCCCCCGGGGTCCCCGCCGGCCCCCTCCCTGCGCCCCACCCCCAGGGGCCCCTCGCCGGCCCCCTTCCTGCGCCCCCACTCGGGGCCCCCGCCGGCCCCCTCCCTGCGCTTCCACCCCCAGGCGCCCCTCGTCGGCCCACCCGCGGGAACCTTCTTTCTCCTTCTCCGGTCTCCACCCCGCCCCCCGGGCTCTCCCGGGACAATGAGCTCCCCCCAGCCTCGGCCTTATTGTGTGCGCCCGGCCCCCGCCTTGGGGTGTGGATGGAGGTGGGGCGGGTCCGGGTCCCGCGGCGGCGCCGCCCCGCCCCCCGCCCCGGCGGAGCCCGTCTCTGCAGGTGGGGGTCGGTGGCTGGGCTGCTTCCTCCTCCCCACCTGCTGGAGGGGGCACAGCTGGCGCCGGGAGCCTGGTCCCTGCGGGGGCGGGGCGAGGGGCGAGGGGCTCGAGGCTCCAGAGGGGCAGGGGGGGCGAGAAAACCCGGCTCCCGCGAGCCTTTCTGGAATCTATTAGGCAGCCGGGGGCCTTGAGCCTGAACAAATACCGCGTCTTGGCGGCCGAGCCGCCTGCCAGCCAGCCAGGGTAGCGGCGCCGGCAGCCGGGTGACCCCGGTTAAAGCGCGGGCCGACCCGAGCCCGGACGGTCAGTCTGGGGTGTACCCCCTTAGTGAAGGGACACTCCCGGTGCGCGCTGGGAGCCACCCCGAGGCTCTGGGACACTCGGGAAGGTGGCAGGAGGTGGCCGCAAAGTTTTCTTTGTCTAGAGTACACGCTCCAGGGGAGACGCGAGTGTCCTTTCTCTGCCTCTTTCAGGGAAGTGCAGAAGTGCTGAGCGCGGCGGGGTCTGCAGAAGCCCTGCTTGTTTGATGGGTCTCGCTAGGGCAGGGGTACCACGCTAGGCCTTTGTCAAGGCAGAGCTTCCCCAGGCGGACGTCGCGGGGACCCCAGGATTACGGGCACGTCTCCTTGTAAAGCCTGGTGCTCGGGTTTTCTGGTAGTCTGCGCTTCCTGGGGAAGGCAGTTCAGGTCATGCTCTTCTGTATCCGGGGCAGTGGACTACATGTGACATGACACCCGTGTTGGAGAAACTGAGATCCAGAGTAGCCCCTGGCCCGCAGCAGGAGTTGTGCTCAGGTTAGGTAGAGGGTGCCCCAGAGAGCTGAGGAGGAGAGGCTTGAGTGGTCTCCTGCTGTATGGAGTCAAGGAGTTCCTCCCAAGACAGAAGCTGGTCCCCTTTTTCTATTGTTTCTGTGAGTGCTCCTCCCAGGTTGCTCGTGGGTAGAGGGGCCCAGGAGGCTGTCAGTCTATTAGTTTCTCTCCTAAGAAAACGGGGGTGCCCAGGGTGACAGTGCTGTGAGGTTCCCGGTAAAATCAGCTGTGGTGCTTTTAATCTGCCAAGTTAGATGTGAAGGGTTGGGGGCTTCTGCAAGCAGACTGCCTTCAGTCCTCACCCCTGGGAACACGGAGCTTCGGGGGACCGCCAGGCGCAGAGCTTGTGCCTTGTGTTCTTTGTGACCTAGAACTTTTTTGGAGCTTTGCCAACTAGGGTCTTGTGGGTGTTTTCCATTGAAAATTGGGGGGGGGGAGTAGGTGAAAGGTCAAGCCCAGCACAGGGTTGTGGGTGGCACCCAGGGCAGGGCTGCAGCACCAGAGGGTTAAATTAATTGAGTGCACTTGGGTAAGGGTGACAACTAATGTGGGTTTTTCTTGCTTTAAGTGAGATCCTTTGGTACTGAAGACCGTCCCACAGATAGGCCTGCTCCTCCGAGAGAGGAGATTTATGAGTACATCATTTTCCGGGGAAGTGACATCAAAGATATCACAGTGTGTGAACCTCCCAAAGCTCAGCATGCACTCCCTCAGGACCCCGCCATTGTCCAAGTGAGTGTGTGGCCCCTTCTGCTGCTGTCCCCTGTGTGGCCAGAGTGACCAACTCAAGAAATGACTTTTTGTATTTTTCGGAAGCTGGAAATGGGGAGAGTCAGACACTCCCGCATGCGCCCGACTGGGATCCACCTAGCACGCTCACCCTGCCCCTCCAGGGTGTCACTCTGTCGCCTGGGGCAGAGGCCAAGGAGCCATCCCCAGCGCCTGGGCCATCTCTGCTCCATCTTTGCTCCAATGGAGCCTTGGCTGCGGGAGGGGAAGAGAGAGACAGAGAGGAAGGAGAGGGGGAGGGGTGGAGAGGCAGATGGGCACCTCTCCTGTGTGCCCTGGCCGGGAATCGAACCTGGGACTTCCGCACGCCAGGCCGACGCTCTACCACTGAGCCAACCGGCCAGGGCCGAGAAATGACTTTTTAATAAAAGTTGTTTAATTTTTATCCAGGCTGTTGGTATTGCTGTGGAAAGTTTTAGTTCCCACAGCACACAGTAGTGTGTTTAGAGTGAGACACTGCGTGTGTGCCAGTGTCAGATGGCGAGGAGGGAGAGAGGAAGAGATGAGTGGACAGACACAAGGGGGTAGGTGCACTCTGGGAATTGCATTATCTGTAGTTTCTGGTTGGGTCAGTCTAAAGTCCCAGTGGTGTGGTGTGAGTGGCATGTGGTGCTAGCAGGGACAGTAGTAGAGATTATCCTCTTAATTCTGCCCAGATGTTAAATTGCAGTGTATATAGGACACTGAAATTGCCTGCTCTGTTATAGTGTGTTTTGCCCAGGATGATGCTTTCTTGACTTGTAAACTAAGAGTTAGGCTCCTCTGGAGCTCATACTGCAGGAGGAGAAGCCTGCGAGTGCACCTGAGGAAACGGGGTGCCTGGGGACCTTCAGTCATTCCCCGCCACTGCTCTGGTCCCTCCTGTCGAGGACAGGGCTGCACCCAGGGTGGCTTGTCTGGCCTCTTGCAGAGCCTGTGCTGCCTGCTGACAGGCAGTGGGGAGCCACCCGAAGGCTTCGTTAGTTAGAAGAAGTTCAAGTGAGAAGTATCTAAACAGGTGGACGGGGCTGGAATGTGGAAGAGGCAGCTGGGAGCTCACCCCCTGAGCACCACCAGGCCGCAGGTGCGCTCTGAACAGGGCGCTGCGGTCAGGGCGACAGCAAGGCCTGGTGCTGCTCTCACCCGTGTGTCTGTCCCCGTGCTCAGTCCTCCCTGGGCTCGGGCTCCTCCTTCCAGCCCCACGTGCCTTACAGCCCCTTCAGAGGGATGCCGCCCTACAGCCAGCTGGCCGCCAGCTCCCTGCTCAGCCAGCAGTACGCCGCTTCCTTGGGTCTAGGTGAGTAACCCGTCTGTCTGCGAGGTTGCGCTGTGACCTCCAGGAAGTGGGGCCTCAGCTCCTGGTGGGGGATACTGTGTTCTTGTCACATCCAGCCTGTAGGGCACACTTAGTACAAGACCCAGTGCAGTTTCACATGCTGGAACATGCAGTGACTACTCACTAAGAGTAAGGGAGGCAGCGGTCTGAGTTTTCCAGCAGATGGACCCAAATCCACGTCCATTGGGGTGTCCGTCTAGGTCTGGGGGGAGGCCAGGGTCCCTTTGCTTCAAAGCCCTGGTTAGTGCCAGGTGTGCTCCCGGTGTGTCTGACCGCTGCACATGCCTGAGCCTGTGAATGTGGAGTTTGAAGGCAGCAGCACCACAGGCTGCTCCTCCTTCAGTGTCCTGCCCGGGCCTTGCTCAGAAACCCGGTGTTCTCCAGGGGGAATAGCCCACACACGTAGAGCGAGGGTCCGCCTGGTGCTGGCCAGAGTTTGCGACGCAGTCAGACCGTGGGGTGGCCGCCTTAGCCCACCTGGCTCCTGCTCTGGTGATGGGGTGTGATCAGGCCCTCAGCAGTGCTGTGGGGGCCTTGCTTCTGAAAGTCCTGCTGTCTCTGCTGCTTCTGGGGTGGTGGTGCCCTCCTCAGCCTGGCTCCATTTCCAGACTAGGTGTGTGAGCAGAGTGTCCTGGAGACGCCTGACTCTTTCCACGCCTGCGGAACACACAGCCAGTTTCCTGGTACTCATCTGCACCCTTTCTGTGTGCTCTTTCTTCTCTCTCTCCTTCTAGAGAAGCTGGTGAGCCCTCCGGCCTCAGCTGCAGCCTCCAGCCCTAGCTCCTCTCCATCTCCACAGCCCGTGTCAGAGCCTGACATGTCCTCAGAGCCACACCAGCTCACTTCCAAGGGTAACGGCAGTCTGGGAGAGCTGCACACTGTCTGCCGTGTGGAGAGCGAGGGGGTCGACTGCAGATCAGAGTGACAGTGCTGCCGCCGGCCCTGCTGAGCCGAGTCTCTGGCGGGGCACACGGTCCTGACTCCGCAGCGCCCATTCTAAAGGAGGGTTAGCGAGACCAGGGGGTGCTCGTTTGCTGTTGCTGGGCCTGAGGTCTGCTTTGACCTGATCTGTGACTGCCACACGTGGGCAGTGCCCTCTGCACAGAGGGCCGTGTCCCTGCGTTTTCGGGTTCTGGTGTGGTCTGGATGGCTGGGGAAGACCCCTGGGGGGAGCCTGATGGGCAGCTCGCATGCTGCTCTGGCCTGTGGCACACTCCTCACCCGTCCACATGGGCCTCAGGTGGCTGGTACAAGCTGCTGACAGGTGAGCAGGGCGGGCCTGATAACCGGCTCACTCGTGTAGCGTGCTCCACCTGTCTGCCCGTGGTGGCCCCTGGGGTTTCTGGTGCTTGCCTGGCGTTGCTTCTCCACCCTCTGCCCGAGGTCTGGAGATCCTGTGTGTGCCTGGAGACAGGTCTGCCTGCACCGTGGTAGAGGATCGGTCCAGGACAGCGCTGGTCAGTCTGCGCTTTGCATGTGTCCTGCATGTGCACCAGTGAGCGAGTTACCAAGGAGGGATGCTTTCTTCCACTCACCTGTGATCTAGACCAGTGTTTTTCAGTGGCCTGTCCACGGAAGAGTTAAGTGCCTTGATGTTGTATGAAGGCGGTAGCGGCTGTAATTACTGAGTCTGTGAATATCATACAACATCAAGGTGGTTAGCTCCTTTGCAGACCTTCCGTCGAAGCACCCTGCTCTAGACACTCCGTTTCTCCTAGGACCCTGAAAAACCACTCTCAGTCAAGGTGGTTTAAGGGCTTGGGCAAGTGTCAGACAGCAGGTGGGTCCAAGGTTCTTGTCCCATGTCATTACTCGGTGGAAGCTGTCAGGAGCTGTGGTGCTCAGGGAAGACGGTGCTAGGTGAGGTGACAGGCCAGAGGAAGTGCTTTGGGGCAGTGCCCATCATAGGGACACTGCAGGTGCCAGTGACAAGGCTGTTCAGTCTGTCCTGGGAGTACTTTCGTCTGGTTACGAGGAATTTGTCACCACAGTTTCTATTGCAGCTGAAATTCGCGATCTTCACTCGTCCTGGGCTGCCCCAAGGTTAGGGCTGGCCTCTTCTGTCTCAGACCTCCGTGTATGTCCACCCAGAGTCCCAGGACTGTGCAGGAGGGGAGTAGACCCACATCCCTCTGTCTCCTTCTGGTTTCAGAGGACTCTCTGTGAGGCTGGGTTTCTGAGCGTTCATGTCCTGTGCTCTGCTCCGTTGGGGTTGGGAGCACAGCCTGTTGCCAAGGGCTGGCTGGGAAGCCTCTGTCTCTCCCTCTGAGCCTGTCCTGCAGAGGGCTCTGCGGCGGTGCTGCTCTGTAGTCAGCGCTCTTTCCTTGTTTCCGCTTTTATCACGTCTTACACAGAAACGACAGCACTCTAGACCCTGATGCTAGTGGCTGTTCCTGCGGCATTCTCTGGACAGTCTCAGGCTGGATTGGTTCATGCTCGGCACAGACCAGCGTGGAACAAATTTTCAGACCGAGAATGCACCCCTACTTGGGACTGCCAAGCCCCCATGGGGTCAGAGTGTGTGTGGCTTTCGGGAAGTCATTTCTAGACCTCCCAGGAGGCGCCCGCTGTGGCTAGGTGCTTTTCCTCCGTAGGGTTTCCTAACACGGAGCCTGGAGCTCAGGACTCCCTGGGCTGAGCTGGCCTTCCTGTGGGCTGTTGCGCAGAGGGGGTGGCCTGCTGAGGGGCTTTGCCTGGGTTAGGTAGACCCTCCGGGTGGTTGCCTCTCCCCACCGGATGTGCTGCCCGAAGAGAGATGTCTGCGGGGTTGGGGAGCTCTTCCTTTTCTATTTCCAACCGCCTTTCCTCCCCATCACAGGAGCTGCTTTCCCATCTGTCTCCGTCGGCAAGAGCCCCATGGTGGAGCAGGCTGTTCAGACGGGCTCTCTCGATAACCTGAGTGCCAAAAAGCTGTTACCCGGCAGCAAGGGTCCTGTGGGGGTGCAGCTCAACGGGCGCCCGACCCCGACCAGCGGCAAGAGCGCCAGTGGTACTGGGACCCCCCTGGGGGCGGGCGCCCTCCCTCCCCTCGCCCTCACCCTTGCTCCCGCTCCCTGCCGCGGGGGGCTTTGTAAACAGGCCACATCCCCCCCACACCCTGCGTGCTTTGCAGGGCAGCCCCTGCGGCTGGTCCCCTGGGTGGTACCGCCTGCTTCTGTCCCCAGCTTCTGTCCTCGCAGGCGCTTGCCTCACTGTCCCCCTTTGCACTTAGATGTTGCTCAGGCGGCCGCTGTGCAGACGGCCGGGCAGGTCAACGACGAGAACAGGAGGCCCCCGAGGAGGAGATCAGGTAACAGCGCTGCCCCTGCTGGGCCCCAGCCGGCCCCGTGCTCGCCAGCCCCTCGCCGTCTGCTCTGTGGGAGTGGGTCCAGGGGCTCTGGGGCTCGGGGGCGGCTTCGGTGTGCTCTGTCCAGACCTCTGCCGTCTGTGGCTCGTCAGCCGTGACTTGGCTTCTCCTCACAGGGAACAGGCGGACGAGGAATCGCTCCCGAGGGCAGAGCCGCCCGACAAACGTCAAGGAGAACACGATCAAGTTTGAGGGCGACTTCGATTTCGAGAGTGCAAACGCCCAGTTCAACCGAGAGGAGCTGGACAAAGAGTTTAAGAAGAAACTGAATTTCAAAGGTTTGAGCCATGTGGATATTACTCCGTTTGCCAAGAAATGTCCACAGAAGTGTCCACAGAAGTGTCCACAGAAGGGGTGGAAGGCAGGACAGCTGGCGCTGTCAGGTGGGGGTGGGGTGAGGGCCGGCGTGGGGGCCGGGCCACCTGCGGGCAGTGAAACGTGTCCTGTGTCCTGTCGGGGACAGCGCGGCCCATGCAGGCAAGACCAGCAGGTGGACTGGAACTGGGTGCAGAGCCGTCAGCTGCTGGTGGCGGGGGAGGACCCCCAGGACACGAGCTGTGTCTGCCTCCCGCAGCTCAGTGACCTGTCTCTCTGCAGACGAGCGAGCCGAGAAGGGGGAGGAGGACCCCGCGGTCGTGGCCCAGAGTGACGAGGCCCCTGCCGAGGAGGACCACCTGGGGCCTAACTGCTACTATGACAAGTCCAAGTCCTTCTTCGACAACATCTCCTCTGAGCTCAAGACCAGGTTGGGAGGCCAGAGCCTGGGCAGGGCCCTGGTCGGCTGGTGGGAAGTCACACACGCACACTGTCTCAAATTTCCGGGACGGGGGCTCTCTCCTGGGACCACACTCGATCTCGAGGTTGGGGGAGATCTCTGAGGGTCCTGCTCCAGTCTCTTGTCAGAGTGGTGGCCGCATGGGAGGCTGGCAGCCAGGGGCATGTGAGGGACCTGCCCGAGGCCCAGCCCCACTGCCCTCCCGGCTCCTCCACCCTCCCCATTACGGCTAGCTGGTCCCCAGGTGACACCCTGAGACAGCTGGCCCAAGTGTCGGGCATGAGGCACTGTGGGTGCTTTTCATCTGAGGGCTCGAGGCCGGACCTGCCATGTCCTCTGTAGTGCTGGGCAGTTGGTGCTCCGGTGTTACCCTGTTAGCGAGCTAGACCATCGCAGTGTCCAGAGCAGGCAGGCTATAGAAACCGAGGTCCGTCTACTCTGCAAACTGCGCGGCACACTGCTAAGCACAGGGCATGCCATTCAGCAAGCTGAGGGCAGAGGAGGTGGGTGAGCAGGAAGAGACACACACGGGAGATAGTGCATCGGGGAGAAGAGCGGTGGCCGGCGGGCTGGGGACGAGCTAGTGCTGAGGCCTCCCAGCTGTCTCAGGCTCAGTGACAGCAGCGGGTCAGAGAGAAACGACAAAGATGGGGTCACCTTCACAGGGTTTGTAGGTCACGCTGGCTTTTACTCAGTGCTGCAGGGAGCTGCCAGGCTGGGAGCCCAGGCTCCAGCCAACAGTAGATATCATGTGGGTTTTGGGTGACGGTCCCTGCAGGTAGCCACCTCCCAGTCTTCCAGGTTCCTGGTGGGGCGTGGCTTCAGAACTGGTGTGAAAACGGGCTGGCAGGATGTGAGGAGAGCCAGCTGTTGGCCTCCACGCACAGCTGAGCCGCAGCTGCTGTTTCTCTTTTATTTTTTCTGGTGACAGAGTCAGAGAGAGGGATAGACAGGGACAAACAGACAGGAACAGACAGACGAGAAGCATCAATCATTAGTTTTTTATTGCAACACCTTAGTTGCTCATTGATTGCTTTCTCATGTGTGCCTTGACCAGAGGCCTTCAGCAGATCGAGTAACTCCTTGCTCAAGCCAGTGACCTTGGGTCCAAGCTGGTGAGCTTTGCTCAAACCAGATGAGCCCACGCTCAAGCTGGCGACCTCGGGATCTTGAACCTGGGCCCTCCGCATCCCAGTCCGATGCTCTGTCCACTACACCACCGCCTGGTCAGGCCCTGCAGCTGTTTCTTTAAACGAGGGTTGTGAGCAGACGTGGTCCTAGTGGTCCTAGCTGGGGTGCCCACGGGAGCGGGAAGGGCCGGGGCAGTGCCTGCCCTGCTCCCCTCCCCGAAGCAGAAGCCAGAGGTATTTTTAGGGGGTGGGCCTGCCCACCTAGTCCCGGCCCTTCCTCACCTGGTAGAAGCCTGTATGGTGGGATCTGTAATCCGCTTCCAGTCTTGGCCCTGGGCCTAGCAAGCAGGGAGGGAGGCTTCTTTGGGGCACACTAGTGTCGTTTGCTCCCCATGTGTAGGTGACAAAGGTGTGAGGTGTGTGCCCAGTGCCCAGTCCAGGGAGGAATCGGGCTGGTTGGAAACGTGGCTGGGAGCACCTGTAGTGCTGGGTGTCCTTGGGCTGCAAGCTGGCTTGGGTCACCCCTGAATGGCTCCAGGAACATGGTGACCAGCTGCCCTTTCTTCTGGGCTGGGGAATGTGTGGTGGGGGCCTGTGCAGTCAGTCTCCAGCCCTTGTCTGGTTCAGTTCCAGGCGGACCACCTGGGCCGAGGAGAGGAAGCTCAACACGGAGACCTTTGGGGTCTCAGGAAGGTTTCTTCGTGGCCGTGGATTCCGGGGTGGGTTACGAGGGGGTAGGGGCAGCGGCTCCACCCGGCGCAACCCAGCTGCCCACAGAGCCGGGACTGGCAGGGTGTGAGGAGCAGCCAGAGGTGAGCGGGTCCCCTCAGGGTCCTCTGAGGGAGGGTGGGGGGACACAGGGACCCAGCCAGGGAACCTTATCAGGAAGAGCTTGTAGCTGAGGGCCCTGACTGCCCGACTCACCGGGGGGGCTCTTAGGGCCATCAAAGTGGTTTCTGTGCGGGAGGGCTTGGTGCTTGTCACTCCAGTGGGGCCAGCAGGACAGCTTGTGACAAGCCAAGGTCTTGACACAGGGTGGCCCTGCCTTCCTGACAAGGTTCCTGGTGGGTGATGCTGACTGTCCCAGCTGGTGGGTGGGGCTGGAGCCTGCATCCCCTCCTGTGGCATGTATGCAAGTGACTTCCATGGTGGGCTGAGACAGGCGGTCTGGGGAGCCCTGGCCTGAGCTGGGGGTGCGCACGGCGCTCACGTGGTGGTGTGCCCTGCAGGCTCCTGCCGAGACAGCAGCAGACGGGCGCTGAGTGAGGACGCTGCACTTCCCGGCAGACGGGCATCGGTCACTGGTCACTGCTTTTGTTTTGGACGTCAGAATTTGGACGTGGTCTGAGTTAGAACCGCTTGTTTTCGGGGAGTTGTTTAGGGCGACCTCTGAGGTCTAAATCTCTCCTGTTCAGTTATGCTGTCTAGTCTAAGGTTTTGGTGTTTTGCAGAAAGGTTTCTAGAGTGAAGGCTTGATCCTCAGTTTTTTGTTTTTCCTTTTTCTTTTTTTTTTTTGACAACTTTGACTTTTAAAATGGAACCAAATTTCCTTTGGCCGTGTGGCTGCCAGTTACAGCTCTGTTACCCAGCTGGCTCTGGTGTTGCTGGCCTGGCACCCCCACTGCCACTGATAGGGTCTCAGGAGCCAGGCAGGGCCAGCCCTGGGGGGGTGTGGGGTTGGAGGGGCCCAGGCAGGGAAAGTGGGGGTCCCACAGATCATGTATGAGCAGACAGACTACCTGATGTCCGAGTGACGGTGTTGAGGTTGGGGCACTCAGCACACGAGGGCCCTGAACACCAGCAGCGAGGGAGCCAGTTGTTGCTCAGAGCCTGGCTTCCACAGGAACTGGGGTGCAGGCGGTGTCCCCGTCCTCTGCCCCGTCCGCCCCTGACCTGGCCAGTCACTGTTGGGCTCTGGCCACTGTTTGCACCTCACCTACTTGGAAATGAGCCAGTCTTTTTTGCAAACTCAGCTGACAGAGAGCATTTTCCTCTTGAGTTGTAAATATTTATTTTTTAGGTGGGTGGCGGGAGGTGGGCTATAAATTGTTGCATGAGCAAGGGGGTCACCTTAGTGCACGCATGCGCCCCTATAATGACAGAGCATCGCGGTGGACATAGCGCCTTGGTAACTACACCCCTAAGTAGCTGTAAAGACTTCGATTACGTATTAAGTTACTGTAAAAGCTTGGGTTTATTTTTGTAGACTTGATGGCTGAGAATTAGAACGTAGCAACGGGGCCGCTCTGTTGGAGTAATGTAAATTGTAATTAAAATAAACACGCAAACTTTCCAACTTCTCTGCCTGCATCCCCTCCCGTCTGCCATGGTGTCCCTGCACAGCTGCTGGCAGGCCTCGAACTGGTCAGCCAGCGGCCGGTCACTGGGCCCTCCTGGCAGGAGCAACTCTGCTTTCCTGGCGCAGATCCTCAGAATTCAGTCCACCGGTGAACCTGCTTCAGAAATGGCCCCTTGGCCCACCCACCCCTAACCGCAGGCTCTGGGTGTGTGTCCATGTTCTTCTCCTCAGAAGCTCTTACAGGTCTGGGCCCAGGGACCACACAGAGCAGACAGGGCTGGCTTCAGATTCCAGAGCATCCCCCCCACTGCGCCGGCTTTCTGGGTGACTGGAAGTGACTTCAGAGGATGAAGCCCATTGGTCAGCTGTATATGTCCTCTCTTGGTATCTTGCCTGGGATCCGGTTAGAGCAACACCAGGCAGCAGGCTTCGGATATCTGGCTTGGCTGGCATTCACCATTTCACAAATTCTTGGCAGCCTTCCATTTTCTTGTCAACTAACATCCTCGACCAATAAAACAACCCTCCACGGTGTACATGTTACGTTCAGGCAGCCAGACCATGGATCTGAAACCAGTTAGGTGATAGGTGATATTTTCTTTAAAGAGTCTGAACATAGGTCAGTTCTAGTTCCCACCTGTGGCTCAACTTGCTGTTAGAGAGTCCTGGCCTGAAAACATCCTGACAAGCACCTGTTTGACGCTGAACTGACGTGTCTGGGCCCCTTGACTCCTTTTTCTTAGGTAAACTAGAGCTGTGTCCTCGAGAGGGTCACGGAGAAAGAAGCTGCAGGATGAGGCAGAAAGTGGGGCCTTGGAACCCTTTAAAAGGGCTGCCAGCCCAGGGACCCAAAGGCCACCTGTCACCAGAGCAGGCGGCAGGGCCTTGGGTGCAGCAGAACGACCAAGCTAAAGAGCTTGTCAGCAGTGTTTTCTGTAGACTAGCCTGCATGGCCACGACGTGGAGGGCAGAGGGCAGAGGGCAGGCACCAGAGGCCTTCAGGGGGAAACCGCAAGGAACCTTCAGCCAGTCCTCTAAAACCAGAGGGCAGAGGGCAGGCACCAGAGGTCTTCAGGGGGAAACCGCAAGGAACCTTCAGCCAGTCCTCTAAAACCAGGACGCACAGCTAGTTCTGGACACTGCAGCTCTGCAACACTTGGGGTTCAACACTTCCACTCAGTGCGAACGCAAGTTTCACCTCAACCAGAAGGGCCAGGCGCCCCACCTCCAGCAGCCACGTGGGCACCCTTGGCACCAGGTGCCTGGCCTGGACTGCTCAGAGCCCCCACTCCATCAGCGGCCTGTTTGGGAGCAAAGTGACAAGTGGCAAGCAGAGTGCTCACACCCAGAAAAGCACTCAATGGACCGCAAGGGGACAGCTCCCTTTTCTCAGGAGATGTCCCCCAATTCCTCCCAAAAGATGCACGGGCCGTGAAAAGGACAAGGTTAAAAAACACACTAGTTTATTGTAGGACACCTGGACAGCACGGACAAATGGAATGGAACTGCCTGCGCGTCATTTCGAGATTCACCCATGATTGGAATTTAAAAATCACTCCCAGCAAGACCGCCATCCATCACGACGCTTTCTTCTGTTTTTTCTTTTCACTTTCTTCCTTTTCCTTTTCGATCTCAGCAACATACTTCTCAATTTCTTCAGGATTTAAAATCTACCAGAGGGAGAGTTCTGGGTCAGCCCCCGCCCCTCCCAGGAGCCGCCCCAGTGCCCACTGGCCGACGCCCCTTCCCCCCACTCCCGCTGTGAGGACGGGGCTCCAGCTGCCTCTGCGGGGAAACAAGGCCGTGCCGCTGGCTGCCGGGGGGCCTGCGTGGGGGGATTAGTGAAGCAGGAGCCACCTGCACAGCTGCTGACGGCTGTCTTGAGTGCCAGACACCCAGGTCCCACCTGTGACCACAGCTCAGCACTGGAGTGCCCCTCCCCCGTAACGGGGCATGCTCCTCCTCAAACTGCGACAGGTGGCAGTTACCGTTACCTTGAGGGGCTGCTCTCGCCTCATGACCGCCAGCTCCATGTTTTTGCCGCCTGACTGAACCACCTTGGAGGAGGAGTAGAGGGAGGGAGAATCAGACAGCTCTGGCAAGTTCCTTAAACGACCACTTTAGCACCCAAACCCAGCACAGCCACACATGGCACAGGCCAGACCCAGGGAGGTCCCAGCAGCCAGGCTTCTGTGTTTCCTCCTGCCAGCAGGCTTGGGCTGGGTCCCTGGTCCCTCACAGCAGACAAAGAGCCTTGCTATGGGGGCCCCTCTACCTGCAGTATCTCCAAGGTCTTAGAGCCCCGGACCCCAGACTCCCACCCAACCAGCAGTTCCCAGTCCTGAGGCGGCCTCGTGCAGCAGCTGGAGCAGGAAGGCTGTGAAGGGAGTGGGCCGTTGTCTGGGCTGTACCGGCCCTCGCAGCCTTCGTGCATGTTGCCCAGCCTGTGCTGACCACCCCACCCGGCCCGAGGACATCACCACAGAGTGGATGCCCAGAGTTCAGGGGCAAACCTACTTCCAGAAGGGCCTTGATGACCAGTTTAATGGTCAGGTCGTCTGTTTCGATGGCTTCGTCCGTGTAATTCTTCTCTAGAAATTCACGCACGGACTTGGCGCCCCGGCCGATAGCATTGGCCTAAAAGGGGTGAGTGTTACATGTGCCAATCCGGAGCCAGCCCAACAGCATGGCCCCTCCCTTTGTGGGCTGGCCAGCCCCTGCCCTGCCACCCTGAGAGGCACCCTGGGCCCCAGACCCTTTCCTGAGCCTTTCTTCAGCCAAGGCTGTGTGGAGCCATGCAGATTCTCACCAGTGACAGACTCTACTTCCTGACACTCCTGGCCGGCTCACCCGTTAGCCACGCATCCCTAGAGCTCGCTGCCCTGTTCTCCCAGAGAGCATGCTGAGGGGATCCCTTGCTCCCACATGAGTGGCAGTGTCATGGGACAGACGGCGTGGCGTGTGTGCGCATACGTGTAGGGTGAGGCCAACTCAAACCGCAGGAGGCACAGCCCCCTGTGGCTTCCCGAGCCCCTGGACTGGCAACATGGCCCACAGCCGCTCTGTCAGGGACTCACCTTCCAGGCGTGGTACGTGCCCGAAGGGTCCGTCTGGTAGAGTCGGGGGGTGCCGTCAAAGTCAAAACCCACAATGAGGGCGGAGATGCCGAACGGTCTGCGCCCGTTGCTCTGCGTGTAGCGCTGGTGGCAAAAGAACGCATCACCATGCTGTCCCGGCACGGCGACCCCGGGCCCGGCGGACGTCCCCGCTGCGCCCCTCACATGCCTTCAGTTCAAAGGCAAGCGAGGTTATCGATCGCTGCCAGCGCCCCTCCGTTCTTTCCTGCATGTCCACTCAGCCAGCCCTGCCTGTGTCCGTGACTGCCCCTCGGAACACCGCTGAGGCCACAGGGGTGACAGCAGACGTGCACCTGGCTACACGGTTGGTTTTAAAGATGACTCGTGTTTCACCTTAGGGTGGGGGTAGCTTCGGCCCCTCCCAACTCCTCAGTTACTGTGGGTCAGAACAAGATAAGACCACAGCAGCCAGATGGCCCCGTGACAGTCAACAGGGACGATGTCACTGACATGGGCAAGCACGTGTACAAGGAAAGAGCAGGTCCCCACAGTACACAGTGGGACACCGTCCAGGACAAAGCAGTGACCGCCACGGGAGGGGCCCACCTGCTTCAGGCTGGCGATGTAGCGGGTGATGTACTCCACGGTGACCGGGTCCTCCACTGTCAGCCGGTGGCTCTGGCACTCCACCCGGGCCCTGTTGATGACTATCCTGGCGTCTGCGGTCAGACCTAGAGCGACAGCAGAGGGCATCACCGTGTTGGCACCATCGAACACATCGGGCAAACACACGGCAAGGGTTCTGGAAGCCCAGCACCGGGCCCTGGCTGAGGAGCTCGCTCAGAGAGCTGTCCCAGCACGCCGTGGTTTTGGGTTCGATCCTCAGTCAGGACACATATAAGAGTCAACCAAGGAATGTGTAAATAAATGGAACAAACAGGTGTTTCTCTCTCTCTTTCTAAACCCAATAAATAAAAAAACATTTATGAAGCCCAGCACTGGGTCCACCTGAGGGACCAGCCCCAGACTGACCACATGGCTGGCCAGCTTCCGTGAGCGCACTGGGCTCATGAAGGGTTGTACGTGTCGGGCCGCATAAAACCCAGAGTAAGCCCGAGGTCAGTGCGCAGCCCGCGGAGGGAGGGGAGCGCTGAGAACACGACACCCACTGGCCCACTTCACAGGCGCTGTGTGGACAGCCTGACCTCTCTCCAGATGGCAACTATGATAAGGGACACGCTGAGGACACCAAGGGGACAGTAGTGCCCTGTGTCCCGGGTGGCCGCTCCTGCAGGTCTATGGCCCAGCTACGAGGGGCAGGGAGCCTCCCCACCAAGAGACTGCGGCCAACCTTTGACTTAGAGGCCCACATCCAGTGCTTTAAAAGAGGCCTGGGGGTCACTGGGTCACACATCTCCCAAAGCCCCGCCGGCCGCTCACCTGCAAATGCCATGCAGACGTTGTCGTCCAGAGCACAGATCTTGCGCACCGTCCTTTCATCCTGCAGTTTGGCCACCGACTTCTTCTCCACGCCAAGAACAACAATGTCTTTTCCTCGAACGCCAACCTTCAGGAGAGAGTGGACCATCGTTAGGACAGCAACCTGCAGGTCTACAGCAGACGGAGCTCTGAGAGTGGGTGCCGTGCAGGGTCCTGGGCCGCACCTGGCCACGCGCGGGCACTGGCCTGCTGCCGCACGGCTCCCCCAGGCGTCTGCCTGGCTTCACAATGCCAACTCGCGGCTTCGGTGACGACACCATGTGTGAGTAGCTAGTGTGTCATCTCAACCCACTGCATTGAGCGAGACCCTGCGTTCAAACCAGGTGTTCCAAAAGCCAGGCTTCTGTGGCGTGACCACCTCCACCCAGCCCACTAACGTGCACAGCTGTGGGAAAGGAAACCTGTGTCCCGGGAGGTCAGTGCTGCCTATGGACTGACAACGGACAGGGGAGAGGGCTGCACCAGAAACAAAGATCAGGGCCCTGGCCGGTTGGCTCAGCGGTAGAGTGTCAGCCCGGCATGTGAAAGTGCCAAGTTCAATTCCCAGCCAGGGCACACAGGAGAAGCGCCCATCTGCTTCTCCACCCCTCCCCCTCTCCTTCCTCTCTGTCTCTCTCTTCCCCTCCCGCAGCCAAGGCTCCATTGGAGCAAAGTTGCCTGGGCGCTGAGGATGGCTCTGTGGCCTCTGCCTCAGGTGCTAGAATGGCTCTGGTTGCAACAGAGCAACGCCCCAGATGGGCAGAGCATCGCCCCCTGGTGGGCATGCCAGGTGGATCCCGGTTGGGCGCATGCGGGAGTCTGTCTGACTGCCTCCCTGCTTCTCAATTAAAAAATAAATAATAAATAAATAAACCAGAAAGATCGCCCTGGCCAGATAGCTCCATTAGAGCATCTGCCTCAAGCACAGAGGTTGATCCCTGGTCAGAGCACATACAGGAACGGATTCATGTTCCTGTGTAGCTCTCCTGCCCTTCCTCTCTGGCTAAAATCAATAAGTGAAAATGAAAAACAAAACAAAAATAGAAGATCACCACCCCCAGTTATCTCCAGGAAAGGTGCAGACACACATGGTCAATCCCACAGAGAGGGGACAACCAGGCTTAGTTCAGAGCAGGGCTCCTTGACCTGGGCACTGTGGGCACTGGGCTGGCTAACTCCTTGATGTAGAGGCTATCTGTGATTACCCCGAGGCGCTCTGTCTGGGACAACAGACCACATCTGCACAAATTGCCAAGCGGCCCCTGGGGAGTGGGACGCCCCCCCCCCACCTGCCAGTCCGCGGTGTCAGGTTTCAGGGCGCTTCCCCACCCACTGTCTCACGTGATCTTTGGAGTTCCCCAGGGAGAGCAGCCGGCCTGGAGAGGCTAGGTGGGTTCATCAAAGCCAGCAACCTCAACAGGCCTGAGGGTCCATGGGTGGAAGGGGAGCCGGTCAGCGGACTCTTCCTCCAGTGCTATCTAAGCTGAATTAGACCACAGGTGCATTTTGGATCTTAATTTCAAAGGGCATTTCAGGAAATGAAAACACCAAAAATCAGAAAATTTTGTGTGCTTATTTTTCCTGCTGGCTCAAACCTCTGAAATAGCAGGTAATATTTAAATAAAAAAACAAGAACAAAAATACCTGACCAATAAAGCAAACAGAAGTCTCAAAGACATCACGAATTTAAGTTTCAAGTAGTGGTCAAAACTAGTGGTACCCGCTAGATGTCAACAGGACAACGGGATGGTGGACTGCCCACCTCAGGGAGGCTCCCTGAGCAGGGCGACCAGCCTCCCCCCCCCCCGGGGGGGGGGGGTCTGTCAGTGGGAACTGGACAGGTCATTGCAGGAACTTCCGCCTTTGTTCTTGAAGCCACTTGCACCTGGAGGGACAAGTGCTCTCCCTCGTGGGGGAAGTCCCCTAACCTGGACCTGTCTGGGGCACTTCACCTAAGTCACTTGGTTACTTAACACTCACAGAGCCAGGGAGCAGCCAGCCCTGCTGGCCGGTGCCTGGCGTCTCTGCTGGCCGGTCGTGTCTCAGCACAGCGCATACCGCACCCACACCGGCTCTCCCCGGGCAGTGTTGCCGCCAAGATGGCCGTCACCACCCAAGCGCGCCTACCGCTCTGTCCTACTAGGAGGGAAAGGAAACTGGCACTTTGAAGGTCGCCACTCACACCCTACTCGCTGGTCTGCAAAGCACTTGTCGGTCACCAGCAAACACCCACTTCAACCGCCCTTGGCGAGCATTCAGTATTTGGAGGGCGGTCCCATCGGACTCCTCTCCTGCCGGCTCCCCTACCCGGAACCCATTGTGCACAATATGCCCCTTTCCACTGCCTTCAGCAACACCAACGCCACGGTGTTAATTCCGAAAGGTCGATCGGTCAAGAAGCATCCGACTACAAAGAGAAGGCTGTCAGCACCGCCACCTGGCTGGCGCTCGGCGGAAGGACGCGCGCGGGCCCCGCCCGGCCGGCTGCAAGGCGCCGCGCTCCAGGCCTCCGGGACCGAGAAAGACGCGCTCCCCCAGATACCCCCGCTATCCAAAGCAGCGCCAGGCCCACGGCCGCTGCTGCCGCCCCGCTCGACCAGGGGCGCCACCGCCCCCCGTGTCGGGGCCTCGCGGGTTCCTAGGCGCCCCCACGTCGTGGAGCCGCCCCTGCCCCCTAGGCCGGGCCCCGTCGAGCTCCCCGCACCTCCCGGCCGCCCCGCGCCCCAGCAGCGCCCTCAGGCCCGCTCAGCTTCCGGCCGCCCTGGGCCTGCCCCGGCGCAGAGTTCCCCTCTCACCGCGGTCGAGCCCTTCTTCACGGCCTCCTGCGCGTACTCCACTTGGAAGAGGTGGCCATCGGGCGAGAAGACGGTGATTGCACGGTCGTAGCTCATGCCGGCGAGCGGCGCGGCCGGGCCCGGCAAAAACGCACACTCACCGCCGCACGAACCACGACTCCAAACCCAGCTGCGCCCGCGCCGCGCCCGCCCCCGACACCGCCCACTGCGCTGCTGGCGTCAGGCGGCGCCGAGCAGCGTCGTCGTCACCGGGAGGACGTGCGCGCGCCGGGGCGGGGCCGGGCCGAACCACCGGCGGCCAGACGCGGGGGTCGCCGTAGCGGCGGTGGGCCGGGCGCGGGACGCGGCGCGGCCACCTGGGTGCGACGCGCAAAGCTGGATGTCAGGGGCTGGCAGCGCGCGTGGCAGCGCAGCGGTGGGCCCGGGGACAGCGCGGCGGAGCGGCGGGGCGGACGAGCCCACGGCGGGTCCCCCCGTGCCCCCGCCCCCTTGTGACTGCGGAGAATGAACACCTCGGGCGGCGGAGCGCAGCGGGAGAAGAAACCCCGATGATCTCGGGCTAAGCCCGCGCTGCGACCATGTCGGTGGCCTTCGCGTCTGCCCGGCCGAGAGGCAAAGGGGAGGTCACGCAGCAAACGATCCAGAAGGTGGGCGGGAGCCCGCGGGCCGGGGGCGACACGGGTTGCGGGCGGGCGCGCGCGGGGCTGGGGCGCGGGAGCCGGCGGGCGCAGGGCGCGAACAAAGCCGGGGCGCAGCTGACGGCCGTGACCCCGGGGGCCCCGCGAACGCCCTGCCGCCAGTCCGCACCAAGTCGGGCCCCCGCCCACCTTTTGGCGGTCGCAGGCCGGGGAGCGGGGCGGCGGGGCCAGGCGCCCTCGTGATGGTGTCCGCGGGCCAAGCCGGGCGCAGTGGACCTGCCGCCTTCGGGGTCGGGGGGCGCGGGCCGGGGTGCAGGACGTTGGGCCGCGCGCCCTCGGGATGGTGTCCAAGGGGTCGTGTCAGTGGGCCAAGCCGGGCGCAGTGGAGACCTGTTGCCTTGAGGTACTCTGCGCCGCGGGGCTGGACACCCTAGAGATGGTGCCCGTGGGTGGTGTCTGCGTGGTGGGGGCTGTGGGCCAAGGCTGAAACAGGCCACGCCAGGCGCGGGGGCAGTGGCGCAGTGTGGTGGCGGCCCCTGGTCTCAGCGCACAGCTTGGAGAGTGGAGGGGGCACAGGGGGCGATGGGGACCCGGCCCTGCAGCCGTCCACGCTCGCCTCTCCGTAAGGCACAAAGGGGCGCGTACTGAGTGTGCAAGGCCTTTCCTGCTTATCCGCTGTCCTTTGAGAAGCGCGCAACACCCTGCGGGGTCGACCTGCTGGCCAAGATTCGCTGCGCTTAAGCGCGTGTCAAATTGTTTTCCAGCCTGACACCAGGGCCAGCCTCCTCACCTAACAGAAACTTGACAGATACGCTTTACCCCACTTTCCTGGCGCCTGTAAGTTTGGCCCTGTGGTTTTCTGGAGGTAACGTGTGCATGGATTGGAGGCACCTTCAACAAAATCCTTAAGGTTTTTTTGTTTGTCTTCTTTTCATGTTTATTTTATTGATTTTAGAGTGGGGAAGGGAGACGCGCGCGCGCGCACACACACACACACACACACACACACGCAGGAACATGGATCTGTTCCTGTATGTGCCCTGACAGTGGGGGAATCAAACCAGCAACCTCTGTGCGCCCACCCCCGGCTCTAACCAATGGAGCTATCCTGCCTGGGCCAAAACCTTATGTTTTGAAGTTGAGATTTAAATTTTTCAGCTGATTCCCTCTACAAGTTCAGAAGGAAAAATGGTGTGAGCCTTTCCGATGGGATCTTCTCCACGTTTTCGGTCGCTTTGCTGGTTTCTAAGCTCCGTTAGCGGGGTTGAAGGCAGTATTCCTTGGTTCCCGGGAGTCGCCCCCATGACTGTGCCTCCTCTTCCTTGGTGATGCCAGGGCCTTGTGGACCTTGTCTATTTAGAGACGACCTTTGCTGTGTCTGGTTTTGACAAATGAGGAGCCTCGGTAAACTCCCAAGAGCAGAGGCCAGTTGAGAGAAGCAGCAAAACCCGGACTTGGAAAGTGGGGCGTTTTTATTTGCTCGTAAACACGGACGTGGTGCTGACCGCATACTGGGCACTGTTCGACGGGCTTCGCGGCTGTTAATTCCTTGTCGCAGCTGCTATCGGTGTCATTTTTATAGATCAGGAAACCGGGGCGGAGGGACGCTACGCCCCTGCTGGTTAGTGGTGGAGCCAGGAGCCAAACCCAGGCAGTGGCTCCAGGGTCTGTCCGTGGGGGAGCACCTGGCAAGGCGGAGGGTCCAGCATTTGGCTTGGAGACACACGTTGGCGATCTTGGGGGTCTCCGGGCACCCTGGCTTTTAAGGGCATTAAGTGTGAAGAGCAGAGTTGCTGTGCGGGAAGCCACTTCTGCCTGCAGCATTCGCCCAGTTGTTTGCACTTTGCATCCTCCCTTTTAGTGAAGCCCCCTCAATTTTCCAGGCAAAAGAGCAGCACCCAGACATCAGATCGGGAAACCTGCTGACCGTTGGAAACGGGGCTTTGGTTGAAGCTGTCATCTGATTTCACCTGGTTCAACTAGTGAGCTGTGTATGGGCGTGGTGATTTGACAGTGGAGTTAGGTACCCAGGCTCTTCTACTGGGGCTCTATGGAGGGTGTGTCCCACACTCAGGCTGACAGCATTGACAAAAGCCAGGCTTTTTCAGAAGCTGCTTGGTAGCAAGGGAGCAGGATGAATGCAGCTTGTCCTCAGAGCGTATCTGGGTAGGATTCTGCCAGGCAAACTCCTACGCAACCTTCAAGGCCCCATGCAAATGCCCCCTCCCTCATTCTTCCTTGACAGCCATGTACTGAGGGTGGCGTTTTGACGTATGGCTTGGGCTCCCAGATTTGCAAGTCACTGACGTCTGCTGTGTCCCAGTCTGGCACGGTCAGTGCCCAGTACACACCGGAGTCTTGTGACGGTCGATACGTCAGCAGAAGTGTTTGGACCAGGTAGATGCACTCGTTTCCTTTGGCTGCCCTAGGGAGTCGCCAGACTGGGCGGTTTAAAACAGAAGACCCGTATTCTCTTGGCTCTGGAGTTGGAAGCCCACCGTCAAGTTGTCAGGGCGGGTTCCTTTCTGGTGTTCCGGAGGGAAGCTCTGGACCATGCTTCCCCCTGAGCTCCTGGGGGTTCCTGGCAGTCCTCAGTGTGCCGTGGCTTGTAGATCCAGCACACCCCATCTCCACCTCTCTGCCTCGTGTGGCCTCTCCTCTCTGTGTCTCGCTGTCCAGATTTCCCTCTTCTCGTAAGGATACCAGTCGTAGGAGTTCCAGCCCACCTTAAGCGCTGTCTGACCTTATCTTAACTTCGCTACATTTGCAGAGACCTTATTTCGAAATAACGGGATATTCACGGCTGCCAGGAGTTAGGACGGAACATAGTCTGAGGGACACCATGTAACCCAGAACAGAGGATGTGTGGGGAGGGGTGTTCCGGACAAGGGAATGAGCTTTGGGGAGAGCTTCAGGGGCCCCTGAGGTGGAGATAGACAGTGTCCCAGCAAAGCCCTGTGGGCCTTTGGTCCTAGCTAGCTAGCCTGCAGGCCGAGACCTGTCCTGTGTGGCTCTCCACTGGTTGGGGACCGGGGAGTCCCTGCTGCCCAGTGCTGTCCCCGCCGCCAGCGGTGGGGTTGCAGCCATCTCCATGAACTGTATGGCCGGCCTGGACTCCTTGGAGGGGACCCCTGGGTACCAGACCTTACCTGGCACGCAGGTGCCTCCTTGAAGCACGGCACTGGTAGTGGCTTAGGGTAAGTTTCATTGTTACTGTTGGCATAGGGGTTCCTGATTGGTTTTCTCAGCGGGAGGAGGGATGGTTCTTGTTCTGCTCCCCCCCCCACTCCAGCACCTGTCCAGGGGCAGACAAGCTGCGTGGGAACAGGACAGAGCTGACCGGTGAGCAGGCCTCAGGGGTGTTTGCCACGTGGGTCTGGAATAGGAAAGTGAGACCAGCTAGGGCAGGTGCCAGGCCCAGGGTCTGAGGGCCAGGGAGCGGTCAAAACCGGCCCTGCTGTTCATGCCCAGGAAGAGGGGCCCGGAGGAGGGAGGGGGGAGGGGTAGAGGATGGCCGTCTGGGTGGGGCGTGGGCACCCTGTGCTCTCGCAGCTCCGGACCTCGTCATCTTCAAGAATGTGGCTAATTTAGTAAAGGAAGGCACACTGGCTATTTTAAAAAATGAGAGCTGTCCCCACAACAGCAAACGGCCCGGGGACTCGGAGCCTCCCTTCACTCGGCCACCTGATTGTCCGGCAGTTGTTCCTGAAAGCGCTTTCTCCCCAGGGTCTGGGGTGGGTGGGGACGGGCCCCCCAGCTGGGTGGTGGCCCCGAGAGAGCTAGCTTTCCCTGCTGCCACTGCTCGTGTCCCAGTCAGATTCTGTCCTCATCGAGTCTGTGTGTGCACACGGGGAGTCGGGCAGTGCTGTGGGGTGTGCTTCTAGTGGGGTGTGCTTCTAGTGGGGTGTGCTTCTAGTGGGGTGTTTCTTCCGCCCCCTGCTCTGCTCCCTGTCCCAGCGTCACTCTCCTGCCCGTTTCATCGCTAAACCAAGTGGCTGCCCCTTAGACATTTTCAGTTCCGGACGTCGTCTGTTGTCTCGGCTGGCTCCGGCTGCTGCAGACAGGCGCATAAAGTCAGGCGCTCCTGCCGCGGTGCTGGAGGCTGGAGTCCGAACTGTGGGCCCACAAGCTGGGTTCTCGGTGGTGGTGCCTACTCCCCCCACTGCCCTCACATGTTGCACAGAGCAGGGGAGGGCGTGTGCTGTCTGTCCTGCCTGTGCGTCCTCCCAGGCTCTTGTTTTCTCTGGAGACGCCTTCCCTGCCCCCTGAGTCCCCTCTTCCCGGTTTCCTGCCAGGAGAGCCATGGGGACGGTCCTCAGCCTCCCCCTCCCGCTCGGTGTCACATTCAGCACCCTGGGGTCTGCTAATCCAGTCCTCGCCCACTGGGCCATGTGCTAGAATCCTGCTGGAGGCGTGGCTGTTCCCCGTTCGTCCCTGGGAGCGGTTGCTTTTCTGTCCCTCGCTGCTGGGGGTGGGTCTGCGAGGGGTCAGCGGCTCGGTCAGCATCCCCGTGGCCTTGTCCCCACAAGTCCTTGCCTTTTTTCCTGAGTTGAGTGTTTTTAACTCAGCGGGGACAGTCAGTACTCTGTGTCCTATTTTACTATCTTCCTTTTTTTAACATTTTATATTTTCTCAGGCTGACAGATTTTGTAACGTTTTCTCGTGCTGGTAAACCTTGTAACGTTTTTCTCAGGCTGATAAAAGTCTACAAGACCCATTGGTGAGGCTGCTCAGCCCCTCGGGCGGCTGGGCCGGAACCTGCATGCGTCTCCTGGCACTGCCCCCGTACCCTCCTCCCTTTTGGAGCTTTTGGGGGATGATGCTGAAGTGAACATCCCGTGCAGAAATGTATCAGTGTGTCCTTGTGTCCTCGGGAGAGCGTTCCTGCCCCCATTACGGGTCAGGGGAGTGGGAGTCCCGCTGCCTTCCAGGGGCAGCCCCCCCAGGGAGAGGACGCTCTGTCCCAGTTCTCCTTTGTTAACTATTCTGGAGGAGACGGTCCCAAGCAGGGAGTGACTGCAAGGCCCTCTCCTGGGATGGTCTGAGTGCCCTTCACCTGTCCCTTGTCCCCTGTCCCCAGGTGAGCCGGGAGAGCAGCTTTGGGCTCACAGTGCCCCCTGGTGGCTCTCCCCGGCTCCTCAGACAAGGTGGGAATTCCTCCACTCGGGACGTGACCTCCATGGTGGGCAGAGTGGGGGAGTGTGGGGAGCAGGAAGTCGACTGTAAATAAAACTCAGAGCAGAAGGGACCAGCCCTGGGGACGCGGAGGCTGAGGGGCAGGGGGCGGGCAGGGCCAGGCCCTCCGTGCCCCGGTCTCTCCTCTGTGGGCAGGTTTGGGCTCAGGGCTCCCTAGGAGCAGGACCCAGAGCAGTCGTGTTGCAGGGGGGTGCCAGCACGGGGGTGCCGGCACAGGGGCGGGTAGGCGGCCCCTCTGTCCCCTGCCAGGGCCTCCCTCCCCCGCTCGGGCCGGCAGAGCTGAGCACAGCCTGGTGGAGGGAAGGGCCCAGGAGGAAGAGGGCAAAGCTAGGCAGACGCTCCGAGCTCGGGGGCCCTGGGGCTCTGGGACCCCCTCTAAAGGTGGCAGGACTTGGGACCTGCCCCCGGGGAGGTGGCTGCGGAAGGAACATGGGGCTGTGGGAGGAGCTCGTCCTGGGGGCTGAGCTCATACGCCGAACGCCCACCGCTGACGGCAGTGTTGTGACGTGGAGCGAGTGGCTGGCAGATCCCGTGCCCCCTGACCTCCAGCAGGGCGCCGTGGACACACCTGTGCCCTCACTCACATCTGCTTCCCCTGCAGATGCTGGACGAGAACCACCACCTGATCCAGTGCATCCTGGACCATCAGAGCAAGGGCAAGACCGCCGAGTGTGCCCAGTGAGTGCCAGCGGGGGGCCGGGCACTGCAGACCCCGCTTTCGCCCAACGCTGGGGGGCCGGCCCTGGGGGCACTGCAGACCCCGCTTTCGCCCAGCGCTGGGGGGCCGGCCCTGGGGGCACTGCAGACCCCGCTTTCGCCCAACGCTGGGGGGCCGGCCCTGGGGGCACTGCAGACCCCGCTTTCGCCCAGCCGGGGGGCTGGCCGGGCACTGCAGACCCCGCTTTCACCCAGCCGGGGGGCCGGCCGGGCACTGCAGACCCCGCTTTCACCCAGCACTGGGGGCCGGCCCTGGGGGCACTGCAGACCCCGCTTTCGCCCAGCCGGGGGGCCGGCCGGGCACTGCAGACCCCGCTTTCACCCAGCACTGGGGGCCGGCCCTGGGGGCACTGCAGACCCCGCTTTCGCCCAGCCGGGGGGCCGGCCGGGCACTGCAGACCCCGCTTTCACCCAGCACTGGGGGCCGGCCCTGGGGGCACTGCAGACCCCGCTTTCGCCCAGCCGGGGGGCCACCGGGCACTGCAGACCCCGCTTTCGCCCAGCGCTGGGGGCCGGCCCTGGGGGCACTGAATGGCCTGGGCGCACTGGTCAAGCTCGTCTCTTGGTGGGGTGGGAAGTGTGTGAGGAGAGAGGACCGCCGGGGAGGCCCAGGCTGGACGCTGCCGGTGGCTCTGTGAGCAGCGGGCAGATAGGCCAGGGGACCGAGAGCTCCATCCAGGTAGGACCTTCAGAGCCAGACACAGAGTAGGTGCCCACGCTGGGCATCAGAGCCATCTGGAAGTGACATGTGAGCAGCCGTCACCCACCTGGGGGTTCTCACATCAACCTGGGCTTTGTCATTTCCCTCCAGCGCCTCCTCAGGGGGGCAGGGGGTTAGAGTTAGCTAGGGTCACCTGGACCCCCTCTCTGAAGAGTCTGGGTGACACCTCTCCCCTGGCCTCCACCTTGGGGTCTCTGCAGCATTTTACCATTGGACGGAGCCCGCACCCCACCTGGCCCACCTGGGCTGGAGCACCCTGCTGCTGGCCCTGTCCCCGTGTGTCCTCTGGGGCCAGCGTCCCCCGGGCTGTCTTGGGTGAACCCTGCCTGTGACACACGGGCGCCCCGCTCGTCACACGCCCCTTGCCCACAGGTATCAGCAGATCCTGCACCGGAACCTGGTCTACCTGGCCACGATCGCGGACTCCAACCAGAACATGCAGTCTCTGCTCCCTGCCGTGAGTCCCGGGGGGCGGGGCCCGCCTTGCCCAGCACAGTCAGGCACTGCCCCCGACTGCCAGGGAGGGAGCAGAGGTCTGTGGCCTCATCGGGCACAGCCAAGGTCACCAACAGGGCAGGGGACGGGGCGGGTCCTCCCGTCACCAGGGAAGTCGGTTGGACGAGCCCCCGGAGAGGCTGCTGGTTGGTGGCTGTCCTGGGGCTGACCTCCGCCCCGTCACCTCCTGTTGCCCACAGCCGCCCACCCAGAACATGAACCTGGGCCCCGCAGCACTGACCCAGAGCGGCTCCAGCCAGGGCCTGCACTCCCAGGGCAGCCTCAGCGACGCCATTGGCACCGGCCTGCCCCCCTCCTCTCTCATGCAGGGCCAGATCGGCAACGGTGAGCAGTCGGGGGGGTGCAGGGGCGCTGGGGCTGCAGCTGGTTCCTGCAGCAGTGTCACCAGGGCCTGTTTCTGCAACAGTGTCACCAGGGCCTGTTGCTGCAACAGTGTCACCAGGGCCTGTTGCTGTAACAGTGTCACCAGGGCCTGTTGCTGCAACAGTGTCACCAGGGCCTGTTCCTGCAACAGTGTCACCAGCGCAGGCCCCGGTGGCCCTGCAGGGCTGAGCGTGGGAGACCCCTCTCCTTCTGGAGGGCCTGGCTACAGGCCGGCCGGTGCAGGAGCCTGGGGTGGGGGTGACGTGAAGAGTCGAGTCCCCATTCCTGATCTCCCGCCGCGGCTCAACACCCCCTGTTTGGGCCGCTTCGAATTGGAGCCTGGGACCCGTGGGGACTTTCTGACCAGAGAGACGCTCCTCTCTGCGGGTCGAAAGCTGTTGGTGGCCGTTGGCATGTGGATAGCACAGATAAATCATGTACTTGAAGGAGCCCAGGGTGTCTGGCAGAGGCCAGGCCCACCGTCACAGGTGGCTCTCGATGGGTCAGGCGCCCTCCCCTGTCCCTCCTGCAGGTCCGAACCACGTGTCCATGCAGCAGACAGCCCAGAGCACGCTGCCCACGACCTCCATGAGCATGTCGGGCAGCGGCCACGGCTCAGGGCCCGGCTACAGCCACTCGGGACCCACCTCGCAGAGTGTGCCCCTGCAGGGCCAGGGGGCCATCAGCAACTACGTGTCCCGGGCCAACATCAACATGCAGTCCAACCCAGGTAACGCCCCCCCTGGCCTGAGCTCGCGCGCACACTGGTCCCTGCGACCCCCTGAAGCACGCAGGTCATACCTAGGCTGGGACGGTGCCGGAGGGGCTGAGGACAAGGTCCGAGGGCCACCCTCATCCGGGAGCGTCCCGGGGCTGAGGTGGGTGGGGACAGGCCGGGTGGGGCCCAGCGTGGGGGGCGGAGGCTGCTGCCTGCCTGTCCCCTGCTGAGAGGACGGGGCTGAGGTCAGAGGTGAGAGGGTGCAGGGCGGCCGAGGGGCCTGGCCGTTCTCCCCGAGTTGGGCTCCGAGAGTGAGGCCGTCCACCACGTGGCCTCACGCGGCGCTGAGCACTTGGGGAGCACCAGGTCCAGAATGAGACGCCCCACGGTTGTCAGACACGCGGGTTTCAGAGGCTTAGCGCAGAAAAGGCGTGCGGCGTCTCCTCAAGGTTCAGCGTTAACTCCACGTGTTGGAAACGGTCACATTGTGGATACATCAGAGATAAAGTGTATCAAGCAGACGGAACTCACCCTTCTCAGTCCTCTGAGGCGGCTCGCGCCCCACTGAGCTCGCGGGTTCTGCACAGGGTGACTCGAGGGGACAGGCCAGGTGGCTGGGGTGCCGGGGTGGCCTGGGAGCCGGCCGGGCCGCGTTTCCTGAGTGTCACACGTTGTGAGAGTCGGGAAGTGTGACGGGGAAGGGAGGGGACAGTCTCGGGGACCTGCAGGACCGCAGGAGGGCTCGCCGGGGAGAAGGGCGCGGGCGGGTCTGGGTGAGGGGCCGCCCTAGGAGCCCCCCGGGGTTATTCGGGTCTGTCGTGTCGCCCAGTGTCCATGATGCATCAGCAGGCCACCGCGTCCCACTACAACTCGGCGCAGGGCGGGAGCCAGCACTACCAGGGCCAGCCGCCCATCGCCATGATGGGCCAGAGCGGGCAGGGGAGCAGCATGATGGGGCAGCGGCCCCTGGCACCCTACCGGCCCTCCCAGCAAGGTACTGCCCTGCGCCCGCAGCCCGCGGCGTGCTGTCCTTGTGCGAGGACTGGGGGCTGGAGCCGCGGGGCACGGCAGGTTGATGTGTGAAGCCGGGGCCTTGGGGGGGGGGGGCGAGGGCGGAGCCTGCTGTGGCCTCACTGGCAGGAGCACGGCCACGTCGGGGGCAGCTGGGTCTGCGCGGACGGTCCAGGGTACTGAGAGCTGGTGTCTCTGGGGTGGCGTGGCGGGGCGTGTGGCGTGTGGCTCATCGCGGGGGTGTTTGTGGGACGGAGGCCCCAGGCTCACCCGGCCGCATGGCCCGCCACCCACAGGCGCGTCCCAGCAGTACCTGGGCCAGGAGGACTACTACGGGGGCGAGCAGTACGGCCACGGCCAGGCCGCCTCGGAGCCGCTCAGCCAGCAGTACTACGCCGACGGTGAGGCTGGGGGCCACCGCCTCCCACCCCTGACGCCGGCAGCACCGGACTCGGTGCCGGGTGCATCTGGGGCTGAAGCCCATCTCTGCCCAGAGAAGCTTCCGGCACCGAACGCAGCCACTCAGCTCCTTGGGCTGCTCGTCTCCCCCCCGAGAGGCAGTGGAGTCCGGGCCAGGCTGCACTGCCCTCTGAACAGAGCAGGTGGCCGTGGGTCCTGTACGGGAGGGACGCCGCGGCTGTGACATGCCCTCAGGAAGGTGGCACACCCGGCCTGCTGCTCAGTTGTCACCTGCGGTCATCTTCAACAGTCCCGGGTGTTTGGAGGCGGCACTGACAGTGGTCGGAGGGGAGGGCCCGGGAGGAGAGGGGCTCCCCAGATGGGGAACCGTGGTCAGGTTGGGGGGGAGGCTGAGACCAGCGTGGCAACGTGGGCCTGCCACATGATGGTGACAAGGACTCTGAGGGCCTGGACCCGCCACGGGTTACCCCCGAGAGCAGACAGCGAGAGGGTCATCGTGCAGCAACACTGACAGCCGACGGCCACTAGTGCTGCTCCTGTGCCGGGCACTGAGTCCGTCCACTCAGGAACCCGAGGGCAGCCTGGCTGCCTGCGTTTTATTTAAGGGGACCCACGGTGGGTTCCTTCATCGGCCCCATCTGTGGGGAAACCAGTCCGTGCCCAGCAGAGCCCTTGCCCGACCCCAAGCAATGCCCGTCTGGCTCACGGCCGTCCCGGGTCTGGAGGTCAGGCCCCTGACTGCCGTCCTGTTTGCAGGGCACGGCGATTACGCCTACCAGCAGTCGTCCTACTCGGAGCAGAGCTATGACCGCTCCTTCGAGGAGTCCACGCAGCACTACTACGAGGGGGGTAAGGAGCGCCGTGGCGGGGGCGGGGGGAAGGGCCCTGACCCAGAGGCCATCTCGCAGGCCCTGGACACGCTCGGAACAGAGGGCAGGGCTTCTGGGAGCGGGCGGTCAGGCTGGGCCCGGGCCCCATGCGCCTGCTGAATTCATGAAACGGGACAGTTGGCCATGTGAAGGTCACAGGGCCCAGACTCTGCTCCACAACAAAACTGTGTGTGCAGAGTGGACCCCGAAGGCCCACTTTGCCGAGGGACCCAGGGAGGAGACAGAAAAGTCCAGCTTGTGGGTCAGTGGGCTTCACAGGGAGCCACGTGCAGAAGGGGTCCTGGCCGCCTGCAGGATGTGCAGGTCTCGGCACCTGTCACCCCCAGACCACCCACGCTTATGCCCCTAGAGATGTCCCCACTGCCAGGGCACCTGTCACCCCCAGACCACCCACGCTTATGCCCCTAGAGATGTCCCCACTGCCAGGGCACCTGTCACCCCCAGACCACCCACGCTTATGCCCCTAGAGATGTCCCCACTGCCAGGGCACCTGTCACCCCCAGACCACCCACGCTTATGCCCCTAGAGATGTCCCCACTGCCAGGAACAGGGGGGCAGTCACGGAGCCAGGAGGCCAGATCACAGAGGCCCTGGTGCCAGGCTGACCTCAGAGGTGGACAGCGAGGGGGCCTGCAGCCCCTGCATGGCCACCTGTCAGGGTGAGGAGGGGACGTGTGCGAGGCAGGCGTTCCGGACAGAAAGCCCCAGGTTGTAGCAGCTGCCTGTTCTCTGCTGCGGGCCCCCACCCGGCTGCCTGCAGCCACCGCCAGAGGGGAGTTGGGAAGAAATACCTGCAGTTGGCTCTCGGGAGGGTGCCAGCTGCCTGGCCCACGGAGGGAAGGTCCAGCTGCTGCCCTCACTCCCCAGAGAGAGGAGCAGCCGTCGGCTCCTGGGATGGTGAGGTCTCAGGGGTCAGGTGCCGGGCTTCCTGCTCTGGGAGCCAGAGGTGGGGAAGTGAGGCCACAACGCGGCTCCTGGCGAGGGAGGAGCAGCAGATAGGAACAAGGACTCGTCAACACCCATGGTTTGGTGGCTTTTTAAAAAAATTGCATTAAAAAAAGTTTCCCCCGCCCGTTTTTAAGTATACGGCTCAGTAGCATTGGGACATTCACACTGCTGTGTGGCTGTCAGCCTGGTCCGTCTCTGGAACTGTTCATGTTCTCAGCCTGGAGCTGTCCCACAGGCAGACACTGATCCCCACCGCCACCCCCTGTGGGCTCCCACCGCCGACTCTGTCTCTGTGGGTTTGATACTCGAGGCCAGCGGTTTCCAACCGGTGGGCTGACAGCGCACCACCTGACTGCTGAGTTGGGGGCCCTGACCTCTTCTCCCTTAGATGGTCAAGTAGAAAAATGTCAACAGGCAACACAACAGTGGCTGTCCAGCATGAATGGACAGAGCTGTACCTGTTTTGGTTTTTTTTTTCTTGTCAGATCGGCAAAAAATAAGTATTTTTTGGTGTGCCGTGGAATTTTAGTCATGCGTTTGTCTGACCCAGGAGGTGAGAAGGGTTGGAAACCGCTGCTCTAGGGGGTCTCGTGCGAGTGCAGTCACATAGGGAGCCAACACAAAGAGCTTCCCAGTAACCGGATCTGTCCGCAGCGGGGTGAGGACCCGCGGGGTGTGGGGAGCTGGGCCTGGGTCGTTCCCAGGAGGCAGCGTCTGTCGGGAGCCCTGTGGGGTCCGACAGAGTGAGAAGCACTGATGTGACAGTGGACCCCACATCAGGAAGGGGCCAGGGCAGAGCTGGGGGGAGGTGGGACTGTGGGTGACAGGTGGGAGTGTGGTCACCGCCAGGGCCCCTGCAGGGCACTGTGGGGCAGCCAGGCAGCCTGTTGTCTTCTGTCCCTGAGACTCGCAGTGGCCGAGGCTGGACAGAGCCGGTGCCCGCCGCGAAGCGTGCATGGGGCACTGCGGCCTGTGGGCCGCCCGGGCAGAGTCTCCCGGCCAAGCCGAGGGCCAGGGCAGGTGTGCGGGCTGCTGTCCTTCCGTGTGAAGTCAAAGCGAGATGAAGACCATGTTCACGTTCATGGGTGGCTGTGGGTGGGGACGGGTGGCTGGGCAGGGCTGGAGTGGCACCCAGTTCTTCCTGACATTCCCGAGTCACATGGACGTATCCTCCGGTTTGGAAGTTATGCCTGGCAGTGTCGGCCCTGCTGGCTGTCCCTGAGATCAGAGAGCTGAGGGACGCTCCCACACACCCCACGTCCCGGGCTGTCCTGGGGGACTCGCCCCCGGTGAGATGCACCCACACACCCCACGTCCCGGGCTGTCCTCAGGGACTCGCCCCCGGTGAGACGCACCCACGTCCCAGGCTGTCCTCGGGGACTCGCCCCCGGTGAGACGCTCCCACACACCCCACGTCCCGGGCTGTCCTGGGGGACTTGCCCCCGGTGAGACGCTCCCACACACCCCACGTCCCGGGCTGTCCTGGGGGACTCGCCCCCGGTGAGACGCTCCCACACACCCCACGTCCCAGGCTGTCCTCGGGGACTCGCCCCCGGTGAGATGCACCCACACACCCCACGTCCCGGGCTATTCTCGGGGACTCGCCCCCAGTGAGACGCACCCACGTCCCAGGCTGTCCTCGGGGACTCGCCCCCGGTGAGACGCTCCCACACACCCCACGTCCCGGGCTGTCCTGGGGGACTCGCCCCCGGTGAGACGCTCCCACACACCCCACGTCCCGGGCTATTCTCGGGGACTTGCCCCCAGTGAGACGCTCCCACACACCCCACGTCCCGGGCTGTCCTCGGGGACTCGCCCCCGGTGAGATGCACCCACACACCCCACGTCCCGGGCTGTCCTGGGGGACTCGCCCCCCGTGAGATGCACCCACACACCCCACGTCCCGGGCTGTCCTGGGGGACTCGCCCCCGGTGAGACGCTCCCACACACCCCACGTCCCAGGCTGTCCTCGGGGACTCGCCCCCCGTGAGATGCACCCACACACCCCACGTCCCAGGCTGTCCTCGGGGACTCGCCCCCCGTGAGATGCACCCACACACCCCACGTCCCAGGCTGTCCTCAGGGACTCGCCCCCGGTGAGATGCTCCCACACACCCCACGTCCCAGGCTGTCCTCAGGGACTCGCCCCCGGTGAGACGCTCCCACACACCCCACGTCCCAGGCTGTCTCAGGGACTCGCCCCCGGTGAGATGCACCCACACACCCCACGTCCCGGGCTATTCTCGGGGACTCGCCCCCGGCGACGGCGCCCCTGTCTGTGGGTGGACACGGGGAGCAGCAGGGTGGCCTCCTCCTGGAAGCGGCCCCCACATGTCCCTGTGGGCACTGGGCGCGGAGGGCGGTGGTGTGTAGAGCACGCCCGTCGCTCGCTTTTCCGTTCCTGGTGGCCAGTTTGCAGCCACGTTTACTGTCACACGGCAGAAACCGACGCTGTGTCTCCCCCCCCCCTTGCAGGCAGCTCCCAGTACAGCCAGCAGCAGGCGGGGTACCAGCAGGGCGCGGCCCAGCAGCAGGCGGGGTACCAGCAACAGTACCCCAACCAGCAGAGCTACCCGGGCCAGCAGCCGGGCTACGGTAAGCGGGACGCGGCCTGCGCAGACCCCTCAGCACTGTGCCGTCCGGGCGCCCGGGCAACGGTGGGAGGTGTGCAGGAAGCCATGGGACGGCCGAGTGCTGTGGTCAGCCTTGTCCGTGGTGCGGCCGTCACAGCTGAGAAGCCAGCGTCTGGGCAGCGATCGCTGTGGCCTAAACCCACAGGGGATTCAGACCTCTCTCGTTTTCCACAAAGGCCGTTCTCTGTCCTGGGACCGTCCGGGAGCTCAGTCTCCCGTCTCCTCGGCCTCCTCTGGGCTTGGACAGCCACTCGGACGTGCCTCGCCTTTCTTGACTTGGGCAGTTGTGAGGGCCAGGCAGGGACACTGTCGGTTGTCCCTCAGGTTGGCCTTGTCTGCGGCACAGGGCGGCATCCTGACGTTGCTACCGTGTGACGGCTGTGCAGACTTAACCCTGTAAACACAGCACAAGCTGTCCAACCAGATGGGACCTGGGTGACTTTAGGTGACGAGTTCATGAAAAGAGTGAGTTCAGTGAGCGTCCCTAAAATCCATCCGCCGCCTGACCAGGCAATGGCGCAGTGGGTAGAGTGTCGGACTGGGACACAGAGGACCCAGGTTTGAGACCCCGAGGTCGCCAGCTTGAGCGCGGGCTCATCTGGTTTGAGCAAAGCTCACCAGCTTGGACCCAAGGTCGCTGGCTCCAGCAAGGGGTCACTCAGTCTGCTGAAGGCCCGCGGTCAAGGCACATATGAGAAAGCAATCAATGAACAACTAAGAAGTCTCAATGCGCAACGAGAAACTGATGATTGATGCTTCTCATCTCTCTCCGTTTCTGTCTGTCTGTCCCTGTCTATCCCTCTCTCTGACTCTCTATCTCTGTAAAAAAATAAAATAAAATAAATAAATAAAATCCATCCGCCCAAACCGGACGGAATTCAGTGCTGAGGGAAGCTGCCTCCGAGGAAGCTCGCTGAGGCTACCACATCTCCTTCCCGGCACCTGGCATCAGCTTGGGACGCCTTGAGAAATCGGTGTCCAGGTGGCCGCATGTGTGAGGCTTCTTCCTGCTCCCACAGGTGGTGGGGACACCGGTGAGGAAGGAAAGGCCGTTGAAGGTTCTGACAACCACAGCTGATTAAGCAGCGTCTTTTTTGGAAATGTTCTCGGCCTTTCCGGTTTTTACCCAGAGCCTTCAGCGTGGTGTCCGCAGGAGGGGTCACCATCTGCCTTTTGCGTGTGTGCTCAGTGGTTGCTGTGCGCTCCCATGGTCACAGTGACCACCGTGAGTGGTGTGAGCGCTCTGGGCAGCAGGTGGGGGTGCTGGGCAGCGGCTCGGCCCAGTGAGCGCTCGCGATTTGTGGACTCCCCCCCGGAGCCCGTGGGTCTGCTGTCCGGGACCTCCCAGGGGACGGAGCGCGGGGTGGCCTCACTCTGGTGTGTCCCCAGGGCCGGCCCAGGGAGCCCCCTCGCAGTACTCCAGCTACCAGCAAGGACAAGGCCAGCAGTATGGGAGCTACAGGGCTTCGCAGACCGGCCCGTCCGCGCAGCAGCAGCGGCCCTACGGCTACGAGCAGGCAAGCCTCCCGGGGTTTCCCCAAGCTCGGGTCCACGTGTCTGTCAACCCAGGTTTCCTCTGCGGATGAGACGAGCCAGCTGGCTTCCAGCCCCTCCAGCATGTTATTCTCTGACCCTGTAGGTTTTTAAAAACTTGACCTTGGCCCTGGCTGGTTGGCTCAGTGGTAGAGCGTTGGCCTGGCGTGCAGAAGTCCCGGGTTCGATTCCCGGCCAGGGCACACAGGAGAAGCGCCCATCTGCTTCTTCACCCCTCCCCCTCTCCTTCCTCTCTGTCTCTCTCTTCCACTCCCACAGCCGAGGCTCCATTGGAGCAAAGATGGCCCAGGTGCTGGGGATGGCTCCCTGGCCTCTGCCCCAGGCGCTAGAGTGGCTCTGGATGCAACAGAGCGACGCCCTGGAGGGGCAGAGCATCGCCCCCTGGTGGGTGTGCCGGGTGGATCCCGGTCGGGCGCATGCGGGAGTCTGTCTGTCTCTCCCCGTTTCCAGCTTCAGAAAAGTACAAAAAAAAAAAAAAAAAATTGACCTCGATGTGTATCTCACCTTGGTCAGAGCAGGTTTTCACATCCTAAACGCAGTCGGGAACTCTGTCCTGCCACGGAGGTTCACATGTGCCCTCTCTGCGTGCCGTGGACACGTGGCTGGACACAGGCGGTCGCCCTTTCACAGTTCAGGTCTCGGCCGACAGTGGGCTGTTTCCCGGGTGCTGGGATGCAGCCAGGTGGGTAGTTCTGGGAACAGGACCTAGAGGGGCCAAGGGACAGAGCGGTAGGTGGGTGGGCTGGCTTAGACCAGCGTGGGGACCCTCTGCTGAGAAAGCCAATGACTGCCCGGTGCGTACATCTGGGCAGGAGGCTGTCTGCTTGTTCACCTGTTTACACCTCCTTCTGAGCCTCATTCCGCTTGTCGGCTAGGACAGGACCGTCTCCTCATGACGGGCTATAATCTCTGTGTCCTGGTCTCTTGCAGTGACGAGGCTGTAATCTCTGTGTCCTGGTCTCCTCATGATGACTATAATCTCTGTGTCCTGGTCTCTTGCAGTGACGGGGCTGTAATCTCTGTGTCCTGGTCTCTTGCAGTGACGGGGCTGTAATCTCTGTGTCCTGGTCTCCTCATGATGACTATAATCTCTGTGTCCTGGTCTCCTCATGATGACTATAATCTCTGTGTCCTGGTCTCTTGCAGTGACGGGGCTGTAATCTCTGTGTCCTGGTCTCTTGCAGTGACGGGGCTGTAATCTCTGTGTCCTGGTCTCTTGCAGTGACGGGGCTGTAATCTCTGTGTCCTGGTCTCCTCATGATGACTATAATCTCTGTGTCCTGGTCTCCTCATGACGGGCTGTAAAATCTGTGTCCTGGTCTCTTGCAGTGACGGACTATAATCTCTGTGTCCTTGTCTCCTCATGACGGACTATAATCTCCGTGTCCTGGTCTCCTCATGACGGACTATAATCTCTGTGTCCTGGTCTCTTGCAGTGACGGGCTGTAATCTCTGTGTCCTGGTCTCCTCATGACGGACTATAATCTCTGTGTCCTGGTCTCCTCATGACGACTATAATCTCTGTGTCCTGGTCTCTTGCAGTGACGGGGCTGTAATCTCTGTGTCCTGGTCTCCTCATGACGACTATAATCTCTGTGTCCTGGTCTCTTGCAGTGACGGGGCTGTAATCTCTGTGTCCTGGTCTCCTCATGACGGACTATAATCTCTGTGTCCTGGTCTCTTGCAGTGACGGGGCTGTAATCTCTGTGTCCTGGTCTCCTCATGACGGACTATAATCTCCGTGTCCTGGTCTCCTCATGACGGACTATAATCTCTGTACCCTGGTCTCTTGCAGTGACGGGCTGTAATCTCTGTGTCCTGGTCTCCTCATGACGGACTATAATCTCTGTGTCCTGGTCTCCTCATGACGGACTATAATCTCTGTGTCCTGGTCTCCTCATGATGACTATAATCTCTGTGTCCTGGTCTCTTGCAGTGACGGGGCTGTAATCTCTGTGTCCTGGTCTCTTGCAGTGACGGGGCTGTAATCTCTGTGTCCTGGTCTCCTCATGATGGACTATAATCTCTGTGTCCTGGTCTCTTGCAGTGACGGGGCTGTAATCTCTGTGTCCTGGTCTCCTCATGATGACTATAATCTCTGTGTCCTGGTCTCCTCATGACGGACTATAATCTCTGTGTCCTGGTCTCCTCATGATGACTATAATCTCTGTGTCCTGGTCTCCTCATGATGACTATAATCTCTGTGTCCTGGTCTCTTGCAGTGACGGGGCTGTAATCTCTGTGTCCTGGTCTCCTCATGATGACTATAATCTCTGTGTCCTGGTCTCCTCATGACGGACTATAATCTCTGTGTCCTGGTCTCTTGCAGTGACGGGGCTGTAATCTCTGTGTCCTGGTCTCCTCATGATGACTATAATCTCTGTGTCCTGGTCTCCTCATGACGACTATAATCTCTGTGTCCTGGTCTCCTCATGACGACTATAATCTCTGTGTCCTGGTCTCTTGCAGTGACGGGGCTGTAATCTCTGTGTCCTGGTCTCCTCATGATGACTATAATCTCTGTGTCCTGGTCTCTTGCAGTGACGGGGCTGTAATCTCTGTGTCCTGGTCTCTTGCAGTGACGGGGCTGTAATCTCTGTGTCCTGGTCTCTTGCAGTGACGGGGCTGTAATCTCTGTGTCCTGGTCTCCTCATGATGACTATAATCTCTGTGTCCTGGTCTCCTCATGATGACTATAATCTCTGTGTCCTGGTCTCTTGCAGTGACGGGGCTGTAATCTCTGTGTCCTGGTCTCTTGCAGTGACGGGGCTGTAATCTCTGTGTCCTGGTCTCTTGCAGTGACGGGGCTGTAATCTCTGTGTCCTGGTCTCCTCATGATGACTATAATCTCTGTGTCCTGGTCTCCTCATGATGACTATAATCTCTGTGTCCTGGTCTCTTGCAGTGACGGGGCTGTAATCTCTGTGTCCTGGTCTCCTCATGACGACTATAATCTCTGTGTCCTGGTCTCTTGCAGTGACGGGGCTATAATCTCTGTGTCCTGATCTCCTCATGATGACTATAATCTCTGTGTCCTGGTCTCTTGCAGTGACTGGGCTGTAATCTCTGTGTCCTGGTCTCCTCATGATGACTATAATCTCTGTGTCCTGGTCTCTTGCAGTGACGGGGCTGTAATCTCTGTGTCCTGGTCTCCTCATGACGGACTATAATCTCCGTGTCCTGGTCTCTTGCAGGGCCAGTATGGAAATTACCAGCAGTAAAGGGACAGGTGTTCTTGGTGGAGACGTGCAGCGGCGTGGATGGGCCCGTGGCGGTTCTGATAGACGCGCGTCGCACGTGAGGCGTGCACATTTCACGCGGGGTGTGGCACCGAGCGTGCACCGGGGCGCGGGACGGCGCTCCGATGGTGTGACGTGTCTGGTGCTGTGTATAGTATCGTCTGTCCATGCTGTGAATGAAGAGGTTGCCCTTTTTTTTTTCTTTTTTTCTTTTTTTTTTTTTGTGTCCTTCTCCGCTCAGTGTTTCTCGCTAGCTTGAGTAGTCTGTGTCCAGCGGGGGGACATCTACAAGATGCCATAGTGGGTATATCCATTTAGACAGACCTTAGGTCCGGCTCTCCCCACGCAGCTGTCATGGGGGTTGTACTCTCGCCTCTCGTGGGCGACCTCACAGCTGGACCAGCTGGCACAGCCCTGGGCGCAGCCTCTCCCTGTGCCTCTGGGGCACGCAGAGAGGTGGGCTTGGTCTTTGTTTTGGGTCTGTTTCTGTTCAAGGATAAACACATTTCACATGGAGAGTCTGTGAACTGTCCGGTGGTTTCCAAAGCCTGCTCATGACCTGTGTCTCTAGCCAGTTCCATTAATCCAGAAAGTCACATGTTCTTGTTTTAAGAAGTGAAGAGGGATCAATGACAATGTTGCAAATACGAGTCCAGGAAGGAAGGTGGCGGATCCTTAGCCTAACCCAGAGAGGCGTGGTGCTGACCGGCAGACAGGGAAGTTCTCTGACATTGCCTGGGCTCCGGCCCTTGTTTATCTGATGGTCATTTTTGGGATTTGAGTAATTCTAGTATGCCCCCTTCTAAATTAATAGCTCAAAGTAGCCACACCAAATTTTTCACAGTTGGCAAGCTGTTCATTTTATGTTACTTCTTCCAGTACCTGCTGGTTTAGATCTCCAAGCAAGCATTTCCTTTTCTGTAGGGATATCTGAAATGCACATCTCGTTTTTACAAAGAACCCCATTGGGTTTATGGTGTTCTTCCTCATGAAAAGGAAAGGGTTTATCATTAGAGAAACTTGAGTAATTTTCACATTCCCAGGACATTAAATCCCATCTGAATTCTGTGCGGACGTTAAAGACAAGCTAACTTGGAAAAGTCTGGTCAGAGGGGGAAATACTGCATTTCACTTAAGTAATACGGACATTTGATCAGTCTTTACTTGGATAATATCCACTTTTACTGTGAATTCTTTAAAAAAAAAAAACACCTTTGGATAAATGCTGATATCGTTTCCAAAAACAACCAAGAAAGTACAAAAAAATATATATTTGATTTTTTTTTTTATACACCAGGTCTACTTTGAGATAGAAGCTTTTATTTTGTAGGTACATGGGTTTTAAAAACCCCTAACATTGGTAAGGGCTTGAAAGTACATATCTTTATTAAATTATTGAGACAGGAGTTCTAATTGCTAAATGCCACAGACATTAGCAACGTCATCTCCCTTGATTTTGTTATTTCCTGACACTTTTCATAGAACTAATTCGCACTCAATCAGGGACTAAAATTGCCCATTGAAAACGTTAAATCTTTTTAGACAACTGTGAAACTAAAGTTTATTTTTATTCCTTGCCATCCTGGGAATGTACCTTTTATGTGTTGGGTATTTTGTGTGTGTTTTTTTTTAAGTGCTGTACGAATACTTTTTGAAAGGACACTTGAAAGTTATCCCGAAACTTCAATCTGAAATGTCTTACATTAAGAATTTCTTGAATGTCATGTATATATTTAAAAAAGAAGAAAAAAAGCACTTTGTGAAATAGTTTGTACATTTATTTCCTAATTTATACATGATTTTTGGTGTTAATATATTTAAGGACGAATAACAGAATGCTTATTTAACGTGTTGTCCATTTTTATGTGACATTGTGGGGTGGGGAGGGAATGTAATGCCAGTGACTCCTTGTCATTGACTGTATTATATTTTCTCTTCCGTAATCTGATTGTTCGCAAAAGCTTAGGCTAAAATGAACTATCTGTGCAGTGTGGTGGGTGGTGCTTTTTATTTGTTTGGGTTTTTTTTGCTTTTATGACTACTTCTACGGAAGGCCAGTGCAGATGCAAAGACTTGGAAAGTCATGCCCATCCGTCCTTCCTCCTGGTTGTCCCTGACACCCAGCGGGGGTCCTGAATTTGAAAAAAAAAAAAAAAAAAGACCACCAGAGATTTCCGAAGTGCTGACAAATTCATATTGGTGTGCAAAACGCTCATCATCACCCCCCTGACTGTGGCCGGTCCAAAGTACTCAGAACTCCTGTCGAGGGCCACAGGAATGGCACTGAGGTGGACATATCTCCGGGGACCTCCACAGAAGCCTTAATACCCGCGTACAGTTGGGCCACTGATTTTGTCCGTTTTTATATATGTGGGTTTGAATCCTGGGCATCAGCTCGGAATGGTACGATGTGGAAGACCATTTCCGTTTCAGTTTTTGTTGTTTGTTTTTAAGCCATCACTTCATTTCTATGGATGGAACAGGTCAACTTCGTCTTAGTGGTGAGCACAGGACTTTTTATTTTTTGAAGATCATCTTTGTTGGTTCACTTTTTTTCTTTTATCCTCCCCAGCGAGAGAGTTTGGAGTACAAATTGTTCATGCTTTTGGTGTAATGAATAAACTGGTTCTTCAAAAGTCATCCTACCAAGTTTTGAGTTCTGGTGACGTTCGTGGGATACTCCGTGCGTTCGTGGTTTGCACCTGGACCCAAGTGACTGACTCCACGGAGTCGCCCCCTTCCCCGGGGGAGAGGGGCTGTCACCTGGGCCGTGTCCGACGGGCCACCTGTCCTGCGGAGACTGGACCTCCCACGGGGGTGGCAAGGCGCTGACCCCCGCACAGGTGCTGTCCGGGACCCACGTGGACCCCTCCCTCCCCGGGAGTCCCGCCCACGGCGGACGGAGGAGACGGACGGGGCGGGGCCGACGCGGTCACCGGGGACCACAGCCCCGGACGGGGACGCGGCAGGGACACAAGCCGGGGGGGTTCCTGGACGGCCAGACCCGGCCTGGCCTCCCTCGTTCTCACCTGGTCCCCAGCCCCGCGCCCCGCGAGGTGCCGTCCAGACACCCCGTTGGGCGCAGACTCATCCATCACACGGCCCGGCTTCAGCCGCTTTTCTGCGTCTGCGCGCCGGAGGGGGCTCCTAGTGAGCATGCGCGACAGGACACGTCCCCCGGAAGTAATCCGTCGAGGCCCCGGAAGTGATGTGCCCGGTCTAGTGGGTGAGTGGTGGACGAAGGGTTCGATACCTCGGGGGCCGGCGGGCGATGGGAGGGAGGCCGGGAACGAGCCCAACGGCGCTGATCGAGTGACCCGCCATCGCGGTTCTGCGTGTCATGGACGTCCAGCCATCCGCGCATGCGCATGAGCGACCCGTCCGCGGGGCCCGCGTGCCGGCTCCCAGCTCCGCCCGCCCCACGTGCGTGCACCCACACTGAGGGAGTTCAGACGTTTCCTTTGACCCCAGGGTCTTCGGTACCGGACAATGTCGTCCGGAGTCTTGCCTGGTAGCTGTGAGTGACACAGAACAACGTAAGCGCACGCAGGTTTGGGTCAAACGCTCCGTGCAACAAAAGCAGAGTTCTGTTGCAAAGGCAGCTGGCCATCGGTGGGGGGTTCCCCAGGGAGGTCACTTGCCACGGCTTTTTTTTTTTTTTCTCTCCATTGATTTGGGAAAGAGAAAGCAGCATCCGCTCGGTTGTTCCACTTAGCTCCTTAGTTGTGCAGTCACTGGCCACTTCTCACAGGTGCCCTGACGGGGGAGGGAACCCACGTGCTGGGACCACTCTCTCTCCACGGAGCCAGCGCCAGGGGATACTTTTAAGGAAGGTTTTAAAAGGGAGAGTGTACGGAAACGGTCTACAGAGGCTGTGTTTTTAACCTGGAGGGGTGACAGTGGAGCTGCTTCCACCCCTCGACTCCAAAGTCCGGGGAAGTCACTCTCCCCGCCTCCTGCTCCTCCCTCCAGGCTCTGCCGGAAGGCACGGTCGCCTAGGGGAGTCCGGCAGGGCAGTCCCTTACTCCTGAAGCAGCAGTCGGTCTGGAAAAACAAACAGAATTCCCATGTGCACTGCCACCCCCTCGTACAGTTTTGTAGGGAATAAAATTAAGGTTTTTTGCATACAAGGTTTAGCAGAGGTTCCTGGCTAATAACAGTAACTCCCATAGCCAGGAGAACTGAGATTCCCACTTTATGGATAAAGTGGTAACATCTCAAGTGCAGCCCTTGCCGTGTGACAAGCAAGTGCTCTCTAGTCCAGGGGTCCCCAAACTACGGCCCGCGGGCTGCATGCGGCCCCCTGAAGCCATTTATCCGCCCCCGCCGCACTTCCGGAAAGGGCAGCTCTTTCATTGGTGGTCAGTGAGAAAAGCATAGTTCCCACTGAAATACTGGTCAGTTTGTTCATTTAAATTTACTTGGTCTTTATTTTAAATATTGTATTTGTTCCCGTTTTGTTTTTTTACTTTAAAATATGTGCAGTGTGCATAGGGATTTGTTCATAGTTTTTTTTATAGTCTGGCCCTCCAACGGTCTGAGGAACAGTGAACTGGCCCCCTGTGTAAAAAGTTTGGGGACCCCTGCTCTAGTCTTTACAGCCCCATTCTGGAGGCAAAGTTCGGCTGACTCTAACCTGGCTGGATAGCTCTGTCGGTTAGAGAGCCTGGTCCTGAAGCACAGAGGTTGCCGGTTCGATCCCCAGTCGGGGCACATACAGGAACAGATGTTCCTGTCTCTCTCCTGCTCTCTCCCTTTTTCTCTCTAAAATCAATAAAATACACATAAAAAAAAAAAAAAGTTGGTTTGACTGACCAGGGCTTTTGCATTCCACTTACCCGGCTGTGTAAATGGCTGTCCGGGAAGGGATTTGCATTCACAGTTCTGAGTTCACATTGCACAGTGTAGACCATCAGTGTAGACCAGCGCTGTCCAGGAGAAATTTCTGTGGCGGCAGACAATTCCTAGCCAGGGCACACAGGAGAAGCGCCCATCTGCTTCTCTACCTCTCCCCCTCTCCTTCCTCTCTGTCTCTTTCTTCTCCTCCTGCAGCCAAGGCTCCATTGGAGCAAAGATGGCCCGGGCACTGAGGATGGCTCCATGGCCTCTGCCTCAGGCGCTAGAATGGCTGCAGTTGCAACGGAGCAACACCCAGATGGGCAGAGCATCACCTCCTGGTGGGCGTGCCGGGTAGATCCTGGTCGGGCGCATGCGGGAGTCTGACTGCCTCCCGTTTCTAACTACAGAAAAATACAAAGGGAAAAAGAATGGTGCACAGTAGTGGTGGGTGGAGCATTGCCTCTCCCTCCCCGTCCCCGTCCCCGGGGGGAGAAGGCAGCAGTGCTGTCTTCCTGCAGTCAGCATGGTGTCAGCTGTGGGCCCTCTGTCAGGCTGACTACTGTCCCCTTCCATGACCAGTTATGTTTCATTTCCTGACTCATGAGTGGGTATGACCTCTGTCAGAGGCCGGTGGGGGGTCTGACTGCTGATGACACCGGCGTCCCAGGGGTCAGTCGTCCTGCTTGGACCCGGGATGTGGTCTGCTGGAGCTGTTGGACGTCGTTTTGTCCGGATTGTGCATGTCTGTATGCATGAGGGCTGCTAGGCTGTCATCTCCTTTTCCGTGGACATCAGATGAGGGGTGCTGGGGCTTCTCTGGCCTCGTGACATGGGTTGGGTGTGGTCTCACATCCTCGGTTTTCTGGAAAGGCTTTTCATGTGAGATGGCTTCTTCGAACGGTAGATAGAATGTTTCAGTAAAGCAGCCTGAGTCCAGAGTTTTCATTTTAGAGAATGTTCTGTTCTAACAATTCAGTTCTTTTAGTAGTTCCAAGGTGGTGGACATTGTCCATGTCTTTTTTTTTTCCCCCCTCTGTTCTTTTCTATTTATTTATTTACTTACTTATTTTGGTTTCTGTTTCTTCTTCTGTCTATGCAGTAAGGTGCGTATTTCAGGAATGTGTGCATTTGGTGGAAGTTGCTGACTGTGGCACAAGTTGTTCCTCGTGTTCTCCTGTCCTTTTTTTTTTTGCATTTTTCTGAAGTTGGAAACCAGGAGACAGTCAGACAGACTCCCGCATGCGCCCGACCGGGATCCACCCGGCATGCCCTCCAGGGGGCGATGCTCTGCCCATCTGGGGTGTTGCTCTGTTGCAACCAGAGCCATTCTAGCGCCTGAGGCAGAGGCCATGGAGCCATCCTCAGCGCCTGGGAAACTTTGCTCCAATGGAGCCTTGGCTGTGGGAGGGGAAGAGAGAGACAGAGAGGAAGGAGAGGGGGAGGGGTGGAGAAGCAGATGGGTGCTTCTCCTGTGTGCCCTGGCTAGGAATTGAACCCAGGACTCCTGCACGCCAGGCCAACGCTCTACCGCTGAGCCAACCGGCCAGGGCCTGTTGCTGGTCTTGATGGTGTCCTTTCTTCTATACTTACTTTGCTTTTCTCTTCCTGGTTCCCTGACTTGGAGCCTTATGTCACTGATGTTAGATCTTTCTTCTTTACTAATACATTTAGAGCTACAGTTGTTCCCCCCCCACTCTTTCCCACGGTTTCAGTTACCCACAGTCACCTGACGTTCAGAAATGTTACACGGAAAATTCCAGGAATAAACAATTCCTAAGTTTGACACGGTGCGCTGTTCTGAGCAGCGGGATGCCATCTCTTGCTGTGCCTTTCCACCCAGCCCGGGACGTGTGTCATCCCTCTGTCTCCACGCTCCTCGCATGTTCGTCACTTAGTAGGCAACTCAGTGATCAGAGAGCGGGAGAGAGAGAGAGAGGGACTACCATCAGCATGTTGCATGTTGTTACAATGGTTCTACTTCGTTGTTGTTACTCTCTTCTGTGTCTAATGTTACAAAGTTCTACACTTTAATCTGCAGGTTACATAGAGACACCAAGGCAGGATACAGAAGACATTTTAGGAGGAGATTTATTAATAAGCCGGCTACATATGACTTTACATGGGGTGTAGCTAACCCAAATCGTGCAGCCCAGATCATAGCTCTGAGGTTGGTTATATAGACATGATCACATACTGGTTGGGGAGACAGGAGGGGGAGCATGATACAAAAGTCATTTACTGATAAGGTTACAACATTTATCTATAGGATCTATTAAAAGGAAAAGCACTCCTACACATCAAGTCCACAAGATAACACAGTAGTGATGAATGTTTTACATACGACACAGTAGCAGTAAATGTCATTTTACATTTCAACAGAGTAGCGATAAATGTTTTACATATCAAAGTCATTCCCAAATCTTCTAGGGCAGTGGTCCCCAACTCCCGGGCTGCGGACCGGTACCGGTCTGTGGGCCATTTGGTACCGATCCGCAGAGAAAGAATAAATAACTTACATTATTTTTGTTTTATTTATGTTTAAGTCTGAACAATGTTTTATTTTCTAAAAATGACCAGATTCCCTCTGTTACATCTGTCTAAGACTCACTCTTGATGCTTGTCTCGGTCATGTGATACATTTATCCGTCTCACCCTAAAGGCCTGTCCGTGAAAATATTTTCTGACATTAAACCGGTCCGTGGCCCAAAAAAGGTTGGAGACCACTGTTTTAGGGTTTACAACCCATCCCTGTGGGAAATGAAATGTTTAGCTTAGGATAAAAGGAGAGAAACTAAATGAAATTACCTTTGCTAAAAGTGTTGGGACTAACTTATAAGCTAGTCTCCACTTGCTTAGTTTACAAGTTTTATACATATAAAGAATTTCAAAAGGAATGATTATAAGAAAGCATATAAAGTAAAATGTTACAGAATGCAGGTTTTTCAAGCAAGGGGAGTGGGCTCCTGATCCATTTGTCTAAAGGAATAGGTCACTCATGACTCCAGGAGGGGAGGAAGATTACAGGAATTTTTAATTAAGATATGTAAACATTGTCTCCTAAAGGCTCTTAATGAAGGGGAAGAGGAAGGTGTTTTTTTGTTGTTGTTGTTTTTTTAAGAAGAAGTTTTTAGATAAGTTTTACCTTCTTTGCTCTGTCTAGCAAGTAGTGGCCTCACTCCTTCCAGAGAACTATAGTTAAATTATGATTAACTACTAACTTTTGCCCCTTTAATCTCTTTCTCTTGGGTTTTCCTCTCCTCAGAAGGGAGGGGTAAGGGGGCCTGACTCTTCCTTTTAAAATACTAATACTGGCCTGGCCTGTGGTGGCGCGGTGGATAAAGCGTTAACCTGGAATGCTGAGGTCGTGGGTTCGAAACCCTGGGCTTGCCCGGTCAAGGCACATATGGGAGTTGATGGTTCCTGTTCCTCCCCCTTCTCTCTCTCTCTCTCTCTCTCCTGCCATCTCTCTAAAATGAATAAATAAAAAAATTAAAAAATAAAATACTAATATTAACAATTTTTGCAATTTGATGGCACCGTATCACACTAATTTATAAAGTGAACTTTCTCATGGGGTTGTGTGTACAGGAAGTAACATAGCATCTATAGGGTTTGTTACCCTCCGGGGAATCAGGTGCCACGGGGCGGCCTGGGACGACTGTGTCAATTCCCCTCTGAGCACTGCCTCCGCTGCATCCCATAGACTTGAGTATGCTGTACCGTCATGATCACTCCGGTCTAAGTATTTTCTGATTTCTGTTTTGTTTTTGTTTTTTTGTGGCAGAGCCAGAGAGAATCAGAGAGAGGGACAGACAGACAGGAAGGGAGAGAGATGAGAAACATCAATTCTTCCTTGCAGCTCCTTAGTTGTCCATTGATTGATTTCTCACATGTGCCTTGACCAGGGGGCTACAGCAGACCGAGTGACCCCTTGCTCGAGCCAGAGACCTTGGGCTCAAGCTGGTGAGCTTTGCTCAAACCCGATGAGCCCGTGCTCAAGCTGGCGACCTCAGGGCCTCAAACCCGGGTCCTCTGCGTCCGAGTCCGATGCTCTATCCACTGCACCACCGCCTGGTCGGGCCTCTGATTTGTTTTGATGTCTTCTTGTACCTGTTGGATTATTTAGAAGCATTGTTTCATTTTCAGTCTGACGTGTGAAAGGCACAAGGTCACACCATAGTGTTTGAGTAAATGGGTGCTTTCCCTTATTGATTTGAAGCTCAGGTTTCCTTTCTAATAGTTTCATCTAGCAGATATTTGATATCCCATCTTCTCCCCCTCCTCGCCCCCCTAGTGGCCTCTAGGCTGACGGGGGGGCAGATGGCCCTTCATGACTCAGGGTCCAGTGTGGTGAGGGACGAGAGAGGGTTCCGGTCATCAGTGGACTTATTTGTCCCCAAAACAGACCTCGAGATGTTAGTTGGTTTGATGTGTACGTTTAAACCAGGTGACTTATTCTTCCAATCTGACTTCCGTCAGGGAGCCAGCATGCCCTGGAGGCTCTTCTTGGTGGGACATCGGGGCGCGTTTGAGGGCCTGGGGCGCTGGGTTCTGTCCCCACGGGCAGTCCCGGGCCGGCCCCGCCCACAGCGCGCCACCCCCAGGCGGCTGTCCCTCAGCGGCGTGGCGGACTGCGCCCAGGAGCCCAACAGGAAGAAGCTGCTCTCCGAGAAAAAGCTGGTGAGGCTTCTGCGGGAAGGACCTGGTCCTGAGCTGCCCTCTCCTCACCGGGTCTCCGTTTACCCCGATGGCACGTGCGATGCTGTCCCTGCGCCATCTCAGCAGGTTGTTTTGATGATGTTGACGCACAGAGAACACCGAGTTTTTAAAATAGCAGTTCACGGTTTTTCCAGGTGGTGGCGCCAGACACTCTTAAAATAGTTGTGTTTTTTCTTTAAAAAAAAAAAAAAGCGTATGTAGTGGTGGGTGGAGAGGCAGATACCCCAGGTCCAGGGGAGGGGCCGGGGGCTGGCCGGTCTGTCTGCGCACACAGAGTAGGTCAGGACGAAGGGGGGCTCCCAGGACAGGACGTGGCGGTGTGGCGGGGGCGGTGCCTCCGTGCCACACACCCGGGCTTCTCAGGTGGTTACATAGTAACCTGCTTTGTTTCAGTTTTTTAGCTAGAGTGTGTCTCCCTTAGCGGCTTGGAGAGAAACCTACCATCCCTCCCCATCTCTGCGTTTACAAACAAGAAGGTCCTGTGACATGTTTCTGTTTGGGAAAAAAAAGAAAGAAAGAAAACAAAACCGAAAAGAGGCTTTATTTAAGGACTGTTTTGTCAACACTCCTTGTTTCTCCAAGTGGGGGGTGTTGAGCGAGTCACTGAACGGTGTGTTCCAGCTGACCACTGTCCACAGCTGCCTGGGCAGCGTCTCCCACATCTGCGCATTAGGAGAGGTCAGCGATAGTCCTTCCCTTTGCTTCTCATTCTGAAGCCCGCTGTGGGGAGGAGAGGCCCGTGGCAGACGGCTGCTTGGCTCCTCGGCAGCCTGGATAACGGCCCCGGGCCATGCTGTGTGTGCTCTCTGCAGAAAAGCCACTTTGTGGACCAGCGCCGGGTGCTCATCCGAGGGGGGCGCGGAGGCGACGGGGCCAGCTGCTTCCACAGCGAGCCCCGGAAGGAGTTTGGGGGCCCCGATGGTGGCGACGGAGGCAGCGGTGGCCACGTCATCCTCAGAGGCAGGTGCCCAGACCGGGGGGGGGGGGGGGGGAGGGGGGCAAGATCGCTGTGTCTGCATATCTTGGGGGAGGAAGCCTTTACCTTCTAACCCTAACGGGAACTTGAATTCAAACATTGATCTGCAGGCATCATTTTTCTCAGATTATTTGGATGTATATGTTGAAATAATGCAGCAGAGCCCCACTCTGAGAGTGGCCTGTTTGTTTTGTTTTCTTTAATTTCAGGTACACAGAGGTACCTTATGATCAGGAAAGCTACTATTATAATAAGATAGTCACAGGATAAGTGTGTCACTGTCTCTGTAAGTGCCTAGAGGGCACCAGGGACTCAGCACATTAGGAGCTCAGATGCTCAGGAAAACTGGAAACTCAGTAATCATGGCAGCCCTAAAATGTAGCTATTTGTAAATTGTCAACATTGACAACGTGATAAAGGGTAGCTATTTTTGAATTGATGGCATTACTGGGTCGTTTTGAATTTTTCAGAGATTGTAGTATTTTTTTGAAAGAAGAGAAGAATTTAGCTTTTTAAAGTAACACCGCCCTTGGCTGCCTCAGTAATTCCACCCCAGCGTTTGCACCCAACTTCGTTCCCGTTTCCGTGTGCACGCTCAGCGTTCCTACCGGGGGCAGAAGGGTGTTCGCAGGGTGCAGCCCATTATGTTTTTACCACAAAGGGACATGAAGGTTCTCGCTCTCTGACTTGCAGTGGATCCGCAGGTCAAGTCACTGTCCTCGGTCCTGTCCCGGTACCAGGGCTTTGACGGAGAGCACGGTGGCAGGAAAAACTGCTTTGGGCGAAGTGGCGCTCTCCTCTACATCCAGGTAAAGCCCCAGCGGCAGAGCCCACCCTACCCCCGACTCGGGACCTTCAGGCTCCTTGGGGTCCGCGCTGTGGTCCAGGGGCCGTGGCCTGAGTCATGCAGCCGTCTCCCACAGAGCAAACACCGGTCCGGACTGCACACTGATCTTACACCACGTGCGGGTGCGACCTGTTCGTTACATTTTACACAGAGGGAACCCGTAGGGTCCCTTGTCCCTCTCACCTTGGCCCAGGAGGCGCCCTCTGCCCAGGTGGCCACCCTCTCGGGGGCCCCCGAGCCGAGGTTTCTGATGCTGATCTCACCCCGTGTGTTAGAAAGGCCATCCGTGGGGTCGGCAGGGCGTCACCAGCCCCATGAAGTCCTCGGAGGGCTGAGGCCTTTCTCCTGGGACTCCGCGGCTCTGTGGAGGGCGCGGCGCTGTGCGTCCTGGCACTGTGCCCACAGCTGGGAGAACACGCCCAGGCCGCCACCGACCCGACCCGGTGGTCCTCTGCCACCCAGCAGGCCCTGCGTCGTTTTTCAGGTCCCTGTGGGCACCTTGGTGAAGGAGGGGAAGGAAGTTGTGGCTGACCTGTCGCACCCGGGGGACGAGTACATCGCCGCTCTGGGCGGGGCAGGAGGGAAAGGCAACCGCTTCTTCCTGGCCAACGACAACCGCGCACCCGTCACCTGCACCCCCGGCGAGCCCGGGCAGGAGCGGGTTCTCTTCCTGGAGCTCAAGACCGTGGCGCATGCTGGCCTGGTGGGTGTCCCCGAAAGCCAGCCCCAGGGGGCAGAGGGGCACCTGCCACTCTTAGCCGTGGGAAATCGGGTTCTGGTGGTGGACGTACTGCCGGCCTTCGGGAGAGGGACAGCTCACCTTTCCCTGGCTGTCGTCCTGTGACCCTAACGGGAGCTGTGCCCCCACCTGTGTGCCCCCATCTGTGTGCCTTCGACCCTGAGACTCCGAGACAGAGGAGATGGCGGAGGGTCTCCCTGCCTTGCAGGTCGGCTTCCCCAATGCGGGCAAGTCCTCGCTCCTCCGGGCCATTTCCAACGCGAAGCCCGCCGTGGCGGCCTACCCATTCACGACCTTGAACCCCCACGTCGGCATCGTGCACTACGAGGACCACCAGCAGGTCGCAGGTAGACGCAGGGCCCTCTGGGAAGGCGGGGTTCACGGAGGGGCCCTGCGGGGCCGCCGCGGGCAGTGTCCGGTCTGCAGTGCGGAGAGCCCGGCTCAGAGTTAACGCTGTGGCTCTGCAGCTGCGTTGGGGTCACACTCCCTCCTCGCCCCGCCCCGCCCCTCGCCCCGCCCACGCCCCGCCTCCTCGCCCCCCCCGTCCCTGCCCCGCCCACGCCCCGCCTCCTCGCCCCGTCCCCGTCCCTGCCCCGCCCTCCTCGCCCCGCCCCCGTCCCCATCCCTGCCCCGCCCTCCTCGCCCCGCCCCCGTCCCTGCCTCGCCTCGCCCCGCCCCCGTCCCCGTCCCCGCCCCGGGTAGAGTGACTTTCCGGCTTCCCGGGCTGTGCTGAGGGCAGGGGACTCTCCCGGGAGACAGTGTGCCCGTGAAAAACAGCAAGCCACGCGTCGGCGGCCCTGGTTCCGGGGCAGGCACTGTCTGTTCGCCGGGCTCACAGTGATGACATCTGTCAGTGATCAAACTGTTAGTGGGTTTCGGGAGGCTGGTCCCCTCCCCCCGTTTTAAAATCATTTTTGAAGCCAGAAAGCCTGGTAGGTGTCAATCCAGAGCATAAATATTCCTTATTAGATGGCTCCGTCACCGTGCCTGTCACCCAAATATTTCCAGGCGTTCTTTGAGAGTCAGAGCTGGCACGCACAGTGGCAGTCAGCCTGATGAGTCAGCGAGGCAGGAGATCAAAGACTTCGGGATAAGCTGTTCCTTGGCCCTCAGGGGACAGGCGGGGGCTGCCCGGTCCCCTGCTCTTTCTCCTTTTTTTTTTTTTTTTGGTATTTTTCTGAAGTTAGAAGCAGGGAAACAGTCAGACAGACTCCCGCATGTGCCCGACCAGGATCCACCCGGCATGCCCACCAGGGGCGATGCTCTGCCCATCCGGGGCGTCGCTCTGTCACAATCAGAGCCACTCTAGCGCCTGGGGTAGAGGCCACCGAGCCATCCCCAGCACTCAGGCAAACTTTGCTCCAATGGAGCCTCAGCTGCAGGAGGGGAAGAGAGAGAGAGGAAGGAGAGGGGGAGGGGTGGAGAAGCAGATGGGCGCTTCTCCTGTGTGCCCTGGCCGGGAATCGAACCCGGGACTTTCACATGCTGGGCTGATGCGCTACCACTGAGCCAACCGGCCAGGTCCTGGGGTCCCCTGCTCTTGTCTCCCTCAGTGGCCGACGTGCCGGGCATCGTCCGAGGTGCACACCAGAACCGGGGCCTGGGGCTGGCCTTCCTCCGGCACATCGAGCGCTGTGGCGTCCTCCTGTTCGTGGTGGACCTGGCGTTGCCCGAGCCCTGGACGCAGGTCGAGGACCTCAAGTATGAACTGGAGAAGTACGAGAGAGGCCTGTCCAAGCGACCCCACGCCATCGTCGCCAACAAGATCGACCTGCCTCAGGCGCGGGCCAGCCTGCCCACACTGCAGGCCCGCCTGGGCGGGGGGGCCATCGCCCTCTCGGCGGCCACAGGCGAGAACCTGGAGGAGCTGCTGCTGCGTCTCAAGGAGCTCCATGACGACCACGTGGCCTCGGAGCTGGCGCGGGGCCGCCAGCCGCTCAGGTGGTAGCGGGCAGCCCTGGACGGGAGCCGCTGTGGAGCCCTCAAGGGCCAGGAGCTGCAGGTGCCACCTGCCACTCAGCTCGGGTCATCGTCCAGCGCCCCGGACCAAGCCCCTTGTGCGAGGGACGCCCGTGCCCTGAGAGCCCGCACACCCGCCCCGGGCCTCCCACACCGACCGGCTGAGAGGGGCTCGTCCCTGCGGTCAGTGTCCTGAGCAGTGGGGACCACGTGCGTGTGTGCCAGGAGACAGCACAGCGGGACCGGGGCCAGAGCCGCCAGTCGGGTCCTAATCACCCGCCACACGTGAGCAGCTGTCACAGGGGACCTGCGACTGTTCTCGGCCACCCCCCCACCCCCCAGCAGTCAGGGACAGGCTCTGCTCTGGTGCAGCTGTCTGAGGGAGCCGTGGGCACCCTGGCTGTTGTCCCCAGACTGCGCCGCACTCTGGGAGCCGGGCACGGCTCTGGCTTCACGACTGAGTGCACCCAATATCCGGCCCGGGGACGCGGCTTCTGACACCTCGTCTGTGCAGCGAGGCACGAGCTGAGGCAGCCGGGCTCCGAGAGGGGACGCGGCCCCGTCTGCGTGGCCCGTCTGCGCGGACACGGGCTGGGTCCCCACGGCACTGCGGCTGCAGGGACGGGAGCGCCCCCTGGGCCCACTCTGGCCACCAGCCTCACAGTCAGCTCAGAGAACCAGCTGGGGACAGGCCAGCTGGGCCGGGACAGATTCTGTCTCGGCTGGAGTGACGGCAGCCAAGTCAGCCCCCACTGACTGCCAGGGGCCGGCGAGGAGGGCTCAGTGCTGCCCAGATGCTCACGCAGCAAAATACTCCACAACCACGGCTTCCCCCAATAAAGTCTAATGCTCTGACCTGTCCCTGAGGCCCTGCAGGGAGGAGGTGGGGGGGACGGAAGGACTCGGGAGAGGGGCCCGGGCCCTGGGGATGAGCCGCAGGGTCCCCGGGCGTCCTGTGTCTACGTGGTGGTCAGCACACCGTGGGTGGGCGCTCACATCTGCTCTGACTCCACGTCGCAGCCAGGACATGAGTCCCTCCCCTTAGCTCTGTCCTGCAAGGTCAGAGGTCCTGTGTCCTGGGACCAGAGATGGTGTCCACGTCTGGTCACTCTCGGCCCACAAAGGCGTTCACAGGAAGCCAGGTCTGAGGTCCACAAACTGTCCAAGGCCTTTTTTTAAAATTTTTTTTTATTCATTTAGAGAAGGAGAGAGAAGTATTGATTTGTTGTTGCACTTATTTATGCACTCATTCACTGATTTTTTTTTTTTTCTTTAGAGAGAGACAGGAAGGAAGAGAAATGAGAAGCATTAGTTCTTCATTGTAGCTTCTTAGTTGTTTTGATTGCTTTCTCATATGTGCCTGGACGAGGGGGCTTACAGCAGAGCGAGTGACCCTTGCTTAAGCCTGTGACCGTAGGCTCAAGCCAGCGACCATGGGGCCATGTCAATGACCCACACTCAAGCTGGTGACCCTGTGCTGAAGCTGGCGAGCTCATTCTCAAGCTGGTGACCTTGGGAATTTGAACCTGGGAGCCATTGTCCCAGGGGATGCTCTATCCACTGTGCCACCACCAGTTAGGCTCGTTGGTTGATTCTTGTATGTACCCTGGCCGGGGATCTGAACCCACAACCTCAGCAGGTCAGGACGACGCTCTTAACCAGCGGAGCCACCCGGCCAGGGCCCAGCGCCTTTCATCTTAGTGGTTGTACCCTCCCCCCCCCCACAGGCACAGGCACACGCACACCCTGTGGAGGAAAACATGCAGGCTGCCTCCCCACCTGAGGGGTGGGGTCTCCATCCTGTTCCGAGCTGTGTCCCCACAGCCTCAGGACCAGACGCGGAGGAGGCGGGACGGGTGTTCGTGGAATCAAACTGGCCAGTGTTCGGTGCATCTGGGTTCCCTCTACACTGAGGATATTTGTGAAAGGCAGGCGGCAGGTGCCACGACACTCACGGCAGAAGTGCCCGTCCGGAGCCACCGCCGCCCCGTCCCAGCTGCCACCCCTCTGCCCGTTCCAGCCATCTTGCCTGAAGCTCGTTCAGGTGCTGCCTCGTGGATCAGTGGGCCCCACCCATTTCCCTTTCGTCTGTGGACGGGGACGTGGCTTCCTTGCGTCCTTCCTGTCCGTGGCCCGGCCGCCTGGTGACCTGGGTTGGCCTGTGAGGCTGGCAGCGTTTGCGTGGTGCGGCAGGGTGCAGACCAGTTCCGGGAGCGGGCGTCCACCCTGCACTGACTCGGTGACTCTCCTCGTGGTACCGGCCCCTCCCCTCCCCTCCCCTGCTGGTCTGTCCCCCGGTGCTGCAGCGGTCAGCGGTCAACGGCCATCCTCGCTCCTACTCCCGCAGGAGCTCCCTGGCATGCGCCTGCCTCCCCCCTTCCTGCACCCTCTCCTCTTGTTGGCATCACCGTCCAGTGTCGGTCACCTGGCTGCTCAGGGCCTCTGGGAGCAGGTCTGAGGAGGGGGCCTGGGCTTCAGGATGCAGGACTTCCCGAATCCCTCAGCTTTCAGCCTCGAGGCCTTGCGCCCCGCCCCCATCCCGAGTCCCCATGCTCACACCTGCAGGGCTCTCAGGGTGCAGGAGGGACCTGGGGTGACGGGCAGCTGCCCCGCCCTCCCCACACCCCTCCACCGGCGCCCCGCCCCGCAGCCTCTGTGGAAAGCTGTCTTGTTCCTCCCTTGGTGTTTGCGAAGACTTGTCCCTTCCTCATTCCTTTTCTGTCACAGTGGGGCCTCAGGCGGGAGCAGGTGGACGCGCACCTGTTTCCAGGTGTGGTAAGGGCCTGGGAAAAAGCAGGGAAGACCGACCTGCTCTCTCTGAACTAGAAATCCAACTTGGAGAGCACTTCTACTTCAGCAAGTTATAAGCACGGGTGACCCATCTGCATATCACAGTGGCCACAGCTCCGCCCCTCCCTCCCCAATGACGTGGGTCAGCCCCGGCCTTCTGCCTGGGCTGGTCCGGGACCTGTCCTGATGTACAGGGTGCGGGCAGTGACAGCAGTGTCCACTGAAGCCGCTGGGCACTGCAGCTTCCGCTTGACTCTCCTGCACCCAGCATGTGACCCAGCCTGTGCTGTCTCCCGGGGCGACGGTGCTGAGGGCCAGGGCAGTTTGTTGACACCATCCAGAGGAAGCCTGTGGACCCTGAGGGGCTCCGGGGAGGGGCCAGCAGGGAACCACTGCCCACCTGCCTGCCCTCCTGGCTCCTCAGGAATCTGAGGTTCTGCTACGCTGAGGAGTCCGCCCAGGCCAGGGCCCAGGGAGGAGGGCAGAGAGCTTCCCCTCACAGCTGCAGCTCGGCTCCAGCCAGGGTTTGCTGGGCTCTTTCAAGATCATCCAGCATTGCCCTGGCTGACTGGCCGGCTAGCTCAGGGGTAGAGCGTTGGCCCGGCGTATGGAAGTCCCAGGTTTGATTCTCGGCCAGGGCACACAGGAGAAGCGCCCATCTGCTTCTCCACCCCTCCCCCTCTCCTTCCTCTCTGTCTCTCTCTTCCCCTCCTGCAGCCAAGGCTCCATTGGAGCAAACTTGGGTTTGCTCTGAGGACGGCTCCATGGCCTCTGCCTCAGGCACTAGAATGACTCCAGTTGCAACAGAGCAACGCCCCAGATGGGCAGAACATTGTCCCCTGGTGGGCATGCTGGTTGGATCCTGGTCAGGCGTATGCGGGAGTCTGTCTGTCTCCCTGTTTCTCACTTAGGAAAAATACAAAAAAAAAAAAAAAAAAAAAAAAAGAGATCGTCCGTCCAGCATTTGAGGTGCCAGCATTTAAAGATCATCAAGTTGGCATGTTTGAATTTGGACACAGGTGTGACTTTGGGGTCACAGGCGCATTTTTAGCCCAGAGCCGTTCCCACAATGTCACCACCCCCTCCTCCTTGCATGCACAAAGCCAGCCGTGTCTCTCTCTCTTTTCCTTTCTTCTTCCTCTTTTGAAGGTATTTTTGTGCCCCTCCAAGATCTGCCTGACAAACTTCAAACTGAAGCATCACCGGTGGACACAATGCCCATCTCTCCAGAGGCAGGGACCTCGCACGTCAGACCAGAGCCGAGGTCCGGCTCCCAGGCTCCCAGGAGCCCTCCAGGATGGGCCTCCAGGACACACCTCCCCCCACTGGGCCCCCATATTCCCAGGGAGCACCGAGATGGCCCCCCGGGAGGGCACAGCGCTGCGGGAACCAGTGCACATGCTGCTGCCCCGTGCTGCCCCGAGGAGAACCGAGCAGAGTGGTCACGGGAAGTCCTGGCCCCACTGACCGCTGAGTGTGGGGCGCGGGCATGCCACCCCGTCTCTGCAGCCCCAGTTCTTGTGTCTGCAGAGTGAAGAGGATGAGCACCCCTCGTGGGGCGGCTCTCGGGACGTGGTGCGTGCTCCGGTAGATGTTGGTGGAAAGATTCTTTGCACCCTCCACCCAAAACCAGTCATGAGAGTCAGGCTGGGATGAGGGGGTGCAGGCGGTAGTGGCCAGAGAGCCACGTGGTACCCCCATCCCAGCATCACAGAGCCCCAGAAACCCCAGCAGGGCGAGCCCAGCCCTTCATCATCCTGGACAGGCTCCCCAAGGAAAGTGATGATTTATTTAATTGGGCCTTTTTTTGGAAGGGTCAGGGGTTGCCTGCTGGGCTGCTCCCTG